>NC_053442.1:58704702-59304702 GCF_007990345.1 Gossypium hirsutum
AAGTCAACTGCAAAGGCAAAAAGAACTTTGAGATTAACCAGACAATATTCTTTGAATGTTGTGATGAGTTTGTCTCTAAAGTGTCTAAAACATTTACCCAGACATGTTTGTGTTGTTTATGTGACATTAAATCGCAAATTGATATATCCATGATGTCTTTGGTTAACTAGATGCCTACAAAATTCGATTGTTATGAGTGATAAGATTTTCACATAAACGTTTAATCTGGTTGATTCTAATTTTTATGTGAGTTCTTTAAATCCTTGTGGGAATTTTTATGGAAGTACATGCCTATTCGACAAAAGATCAAGTGTTTACTTTGTTTAAGCATGCATATACCTAATTTTCTTTGTTTAGCATGGTGATTGATCTCGAAAGAACACAATTGCTTCGTGAAGATGTGAGGATCAAATCGTGTGTTTCAACCTAGAATGAATGTCCATACACAATTTTTACAAGGGTCCGAGTGTAAGAATTTTGTTTAAACAATTGTGTGAATAGCATATTGTGGTTCAATATTTGTTCGTCATTCTGAAAGAAAGCTTTGATTCATGTTGAGATGGTAAGGCAAAATATGTCTTTGATCCCGAAGTTGTTTGTATGTTTTTTTAAAAGGATCTCGAAAAAATACTATGTATCATTTGTTACATGTCTAATTTGTTTTATGTCGATGGAGTCACAATGTTGAGGAATATCTTTCGAAGAAGGGGTGAATAACGAGCTTTTAACTTTCAATTTTTAAAGCTTTGTTGATTTCAGGGTTCGAGAGGAATTACTTCCAATTAACTCACAAGGAGTACCCTTTCAAGGACCGTGATCTTTAAAGATTTTCTCGACCAAATGACCTGATTTGAGGACAAACTACTTAAAAAAGGAAGGGTACGACGTGATCTCGATCACATCATGTGTTGGCTCGATTCGAAGAATCGCGACTGGCCCAAACACGAGGGGCCCAAGTGCAAAATGAAACATCCATCATTCAAGTTCTTCACTTAATATTTACATGTTTTAACGTGTCATGTGTCATGTTTATTATGTTTTATTCACAGCATGCATATTTTCATTTATATTATTTGAATTTAACTATAGTATCGTTGAGTAGTGATTGTTATTGTGAATTGTCAATGAGTTGATGACTTCTATTTATATTTCTTTGCAGGTATAGACCAACCACCAAGGGAGATCTATGATTGTTCGTAATCCATGCAAATTCATGCACGTCCATTCTTTAGCCTATAAGAATTCATGAATTTTGAGATTTATGAATGGACAAGATACATTGGATCACATATCAATGTAATCATAGCGAAAATGCAATGAATTTGATCACTTCAAATGCATGAACATAACAACATTTACATAATGCATGATGAATGAGGATATTAAACATTTGGTTATTAATGAATCTTATATACAAGACAGTAAAGGGAGATGAAGTTGACAAAAGGGAAAGAATGTGATTCTTCAAGCATACATTGAATTGAAAGAAATGCATGGATGGCATTCAAGCGGTGCATGGATGTACACCAAAGGTTTATGACCATTCAAACACATGCAATGAATCTTCAACATACATTCACGTCAAGAGGGAAAGCACCTGAACATTCAGCTGAATTCTTTGAAATTTAAAGATACATGTATTACATGAGTTCATGTACAATCTATAAACTTCATTTAATGGTCGGTTAGACTACTCATTTACCTAGACTTATATATAGTTCTGTCATGTCACTTTGTAAGGGTTAATCAAATGAATTTTCAATCAATCAACTTTGAAATTTAAACCGAGTTCATACTATTTGTTCTTTTCAGAACTAAAATCAAATTTATCAAGAACTTACCTTTTTGTGGCGTCATCAATCGATCTTATCACTTCCTTTCTCAACTCTTTCTGAAGTGTGGCGATCATCCCATATCGTTGGTTCTTATCTCATTATAGATAGTAGGTCGCGATCTTTCTTAAAACAACCAACTTGTTAAGACTTAACTTTGCTTTGTAAAAATCAGGTCACACTGTTTTATAGTGTTGGTTCATTTCTGGGTCAAGTTTCGTTTTATCAATTTTTATCCATTCCGTTCTTCCATTCCAAAACCTTAAATACATTTCAAGTTCTAAGCTTAACTTCCATTTTTCAGAGAAAGCACTTATTTAGAAAATCAGACAAATCAAATCGTGAAACAAATTCTAAACTCCTAATCGGGTTCATGTCATATAATTTTAGGATTTATTCCTTAAAATATTTTAGGTTTAGTCTTGATACTTTAGGCTGACCAACTTAACTCACATGGTTAGTGATGACTCTAGTTTTTAAGTTTTCAAGCCTAGTTTGCGAGATCTTGAGTTTAATAGGTTATAACAAGTATAATTTTTAACTTTAATAAAATATTTTTTAATATTCAAATTTTCACAAGTAAAAGTAAAAATTTATTCTAATGCCTGTAATATTATAATAAATAACAAAGGATATTTCAGTTAAAATTTCTCCCAATTTTTATTTGTAATAAATTATAAATATAGATTGTAATACCTAATTTTAGCCCGGGCTCACATATGGAAACATAATTTTTGAGGACATGCAATCTTAGATATGATATGCAATCCAAGATATGATATATGCAATCTTAGATATGATATGCAATCTTAGAGATGATATATAATCTTAGATATGATATGCAATCTTAGAATATATGATTTTGTAATCTTAGAGATTTAATTTGTAGATACCCTTTAATCTCAGCCGTTGATGTAATTGATCTGTACCGTAGGATTGGGGAGGCTCAACTATAAATAGAGGCCTCTCCCTTCATTAAAAAAAGGAGAAAAGGGGAAGAGGAATAAAAAAGAGAACGATTGACAGTTTTTTTAAAAAAAAAAGGAAAAAAGGGGAAGAGGAATAAAAAAGAGAACGATTGACAGTTTTTTAAAGGTGGCTTACTATTTTTTTCTTTCGATTATTTTTTTACTTATTTATGATTTTAAAAAAAGGGAGAAGGTGATACCACTGCGAATTTTATTTATTTTACTTAGCCCCTCCGCCTTTTAATGTTTTTGTAATTAAGTTTTTTATTTTTCTTAATTTACCCCTTTATTTATTTTTATTTCAATTGGGTCTAAGTTGAACGGCGTCGTTTTAGAGGAGAAGGGAAAATTTCCCTTCCAGCCCCTCTATGTAATTTGCGCGTTCAAATTAATCCTTTTACTTTTATTTATTTGCAGATTTACCTCAGTTTTTTTATTGCAATTCAATTTAGTTTTTCTTTTCTTTTTTTTGTTCTTTTCATTTATTTTATTAATTAATAACGTAATCATTTTTTATTTTATTTTTTTAAAATCTATACATGTATATTTTATGCACATATTTTTAACTTATATTTTTCTCACATTTATATATGTATATATATGTATATTTATTTTTAAAAAAATTAATTTTGATAATGTACTCATTATTTAATTTTTTTTATCTATGTATATTCCTTTTATATGTACATGTATATATATTTTTTAAAACGAATATTTTCCTATATTTTTTAATGAATATTTTCATATTTATATGTATATATTTACGTTTTTTAATGATTAAATACTCACTTTTTCTTTTTAAAATATACCAATTTTTTATTATTTTATATATGTACGTATAATTATATTTTTTCTTTATTTGCATAAGTATATTATGTATTGTATTTATATATAAATTCTATAACCCAAAATTTTATTTGTAAATTATATGTATATTTTAATCTTCATAATTTTCATGTGTATATTATACGTCTTTTGATCCTTATTTATTTGTTTGCTATCCCATCCATTGTATAATTGTGTTTACATTTAATATTTGCATGTCATGGATTACCTTTTTTTTTATTTCGTTTATTCATTTGCTTATATGATTTTATGTCGATGATGTATTTATTATTGTTATTATTATAGCATTTGTATGTATAAAATCACGTTACATCATTTTTTTACTCAAATTTAAAGATAGAAATTTTTTAAAATTGAGATAATGTTCGTATTTAGGATTTCTAGAGAATTGAGCCCTAACGTATTGGATTTCGATTTTCTTCGTTAAATCCGACAATCGAGCATTTCTCTTCAATCAAAAAAATAAAACTCATTATTGGGAATTCAACATGTTGCGTCCTAACGTATTGGATGTGATGCATTGATTTCTCGAAATGAAGATTTTTTTAAAAAAATCATGAAGGAAATATTCCGAGTTTGAGATTCTAAAGGAATTGTGCCCTAACGTATTGGATGTGATTTCTTAAATCTTGGATAAGAGGATGTTCCTTTAAAGTAAAGGAAATATTCTGAGTTTGGGATTCTAAAGGAATCGTGCCCTAACATATTGGGTGTGATTTCTTAAATCTCGGATGAGTGGATGTTCTTTTAAAGTTTATTGTATAAATATTCTGACCTAATTCATTTTGGGGGAAATTAGAATGTTGTGCCCTAACGTATTGGGTGTGGCATTTTTGCTTCTCTGAATTGAAAAGGGTCTTAATATGCAACGTTTTAAGTTTTTAAAGATTATATTTTTAAAATTTTCGACCTTAAGACATTAATTAATTAACTAGGTACCAATTTTTGGGCGTAATGAGGGTGCTAATCCTTCCTCATACGTAACCGACTTCAGGACCCGTTTTTTTAAAATTCGTAGACCAAAGTAGTTTTAGGTGACCCAATCACACCTTAATAAAAGATTGGTGGCGACTCCCAATTTTCATTTTTTAAAGTCGGCAACCTAAATTTTTTTGTTTTCAAAAAAATGGTTTTGACAGCTTGGCGACTCCACTGGGGAAATTTTTTTTAAAAAGAGAGTCGAGTCACAAAGTTGATTAATTTTTGTCTTATGGTCGACAAAATATTTTTTTTAAAAAAAACTCATGACATCCTTTTGCATTCATTATCTTCTTGTTCAAACATTGTTTGCATTATACATTTCATGAGTTGAACAATGTTACCCTTTTAAGTGGGAGTGAGAAGCTATGCCTTCGTGAGGTTTTCACCTCCGTGTAGAGTAGTGGATTGCTTTCGAGATACATCCGTACCTATGTCTTCGTGAGATTTTCATCTCCGTGCAGCCATAGGGAAATGTATTCCCCTGAACCGAATTTGATCCATATGAGCCTATAATGGGTGAGGATGGAGGAATTTGCTGGTTCAGGTACCTTTACCCTAGAAGCCAAACTTCATATAATGAACCTTAGGAATCCACCCTAGGTAGAACTATACTGAACCTAGTAGACATCCGATTAGGTGTTTTACTGTTTCTTGATTGTATTTTATATTATTATATGACACTGACCTTTTGTGTTTTATTTTGTTTGCATGACATGGCATTTCATTTCATCATAAAAGGCGTCAGTTCAGATTCGGTTGCTAAATAGAGAGCTTGACATGGAAAAAGGGTTTCTTGATAAAGTGGAGGACAATGCGGGTGTCTGAACTTGGTCTTAAACAACGCAGCAAGAAAAGGGTGATAGCCTGGCCGATGGGTATTTATCGGAATTATGGGATTTTACTCGCATTAGTGTAGCTCAAAAACAATTTGCAGGAGTTGAAAGAAATTTGGAATCAATGGAATAATGAGGCTAGGCAGTTATTTTACGACAATTATGGGGACTTGCCTTATTTGCTTGATGTGAAGGTAGAAAAACATTTGTTTCGAGCCCTCGTCCAGTTTTGGAATCCTGCTTACAGTTGCTTCACGTTTGGGAATGTCGATTTGGTACTTACTATAGAAAAATATGTGGCTTTACTCCGATGGTCAAAGTTTCAAGTGGATAGGTTTACTCGAGAGCGGTAAATGTGCCAACATTTTCAAAGAAGCTGATAGGTATAACATGGATGAGTGAGCAGTGGGTCGCTGTACGAGTTAAGCAAAAGGGGGACAGCAAGTGTATTCCTTGGAAGAGCTAGAAACGGTGCTGCAAAATTGTGAGATCCAGATCAAGCACTTGAAAGCAAACGAAAGTAGTAATAATGAACAGCTCCACCACTTTCAGAGTCAAGTTAGGAGCAGAGATCATCTGATGAGGGAAGCTGTGGTCCAGATTCGAGAAGTAGCTGATTACGTACATATTTTAGGAGTACAGGCTGACATGCTGAGTATGAAGTATGAATTAGAATCGGATCGGGGGCAAGAATTAGTTTTGTTACTTAGGAAGATCAAAGTTCTGGGTACTAGGGCAAAATCTTATTTGCAATTCGATTTATGTAAAGAAATTTGCTTTCTAGTAAGGTTTTCTTATATGGAATTGAATCAAAATTGACGTCTTTTTGCATTCATGCATTGCATTACTTCATATGCATTTAAAAACATTAAAAGATTCTAATTAATTTACATCATTCCTCAGTTAATCTGGAAACCAACCAGCCTACTAAACACCGCTACGATACTCGATCGAAAACTAAGGATATGGATCAAAGGATGGAAAGACTAGAACAATCCCAAAAGGAAATGCAGGAGTAGCTTCAAAAGCAAATGAATGAACAACAAAAAATGATAGACAAAATGATGGAATCTCAGGGGAGTATGATGGCTCAGTTAACTTAATGGTTCAACAAAGGAACTGGTAAAGGAAAAGGCTCTGTGCTCAATATTGAAGAAGGAGACAATGAGAGACCTGTCTATCCTCCAGACTTTACACCCCAACAAGTTGAGATGTACCCGCGTAGGTCCTCTGTTACCATTAATCCTCCGGGTGACGCTGCAACGCAAATGAACTTCCAGATGGGATCAGGCTCTAATCCCGGTGCTAATTTTGTTAATCCTGCTATTCCTGATTTTGATGAGATGGCTGGAAAGGAGAAAAAGAATGATGAATTATCAAAACAGCTCGAGGAAAAGTATAAATGGTTGAAGGAAAAACTTAAAGCGATAGAAGGTACTGAGAGTTACCATAGAATTGATGCTAGAGAATTGAGCTTGGTTCCAGGTCTCGTACTTCCTCACAAGTTCAAAATGCCAGAGTTCGAGAAGTACAACGGGACTAGTAGCCTCAAAGCACATATTACTATGTTCTACAGACGAATGACCGGTTATGTCAATAATGACCAACTCTTGATTCATTGCTTCCAGGATAGCCTCGCAGGGGCAGCATCCAAGTGGTACAATCGATTGAGCCGTACCCAGATTAATTCATGGATAGATCTGGCACAGGCATTCATAAGGCAGTACAGCCATGTGACTGACATGGTACCTGATAGGATCACTCTCCAGAATATGGAAAAGAAATCAGGTGAAAGCTTTAGGCAATATGCGCAGAGATGGAGGGAGATTGCCGTACAAGTTCAGCCATCTCTTTTAGAAAGAGAGATGAAGATGCTTTTCGTCAACACATTGAAGGCACCATTTATTACACATATGTTAGGAAGTGCTACTAAAAGCTTTTCTGACATAGTAATGAATGGTGAAATGATTGAACGTGCCATAAGAAGTGGAAAGATTTATGCTGGAGGAAATAACAGAAGGCAAGCCTCAAAAGAAAATGAGGTGAACAACGTGAATACGTACAGCAAATCGATTGCTATTCAACAGGGTTCGTCAAGACAAGAATTAGGTGTGAAGCCAGACACGAAAATCTCCAGTTCACGCCAATTTCAATGTCGTACAAGGAGCTGTATCAAAGCTTATTCAATGCGCATGTTGTTGCTCCTTTACATGTGAAGCCTCCACAGCCCCCGTATCCCAAATGGTATGATGCAAGTGCACAATGTGATTATCATGCAGGAATTACGGGGCATTCTATAGAAAATTACATTACCTTCAAAAAGTTAGTTGAAAAATTCATCCACATGGGTATTGTCAAAATAGATGGCTCATCTAGTACCCAGTCATGATTGAATGCAGTATATGAAGGGGTGTCGAGAAGTGTTCACGATGAAACAACTGAAGAAGAGACCTTGTAAGATTTTCGCCCTTATAGACTTGGGAGTGTTTTAAATAATTAGACTGCAGAAGAAACCCCTGTAATATTTAGAGATTACTCAGAGTAGTGTTCAAAACACACTTGTTGCCTTCAGCCTAGAGGCAATAAGAATTCCTTTATGAAATAGGCTTATGTCTGAATGTCGTTATTCTAATAAAATACATCTTTGCATTCATTTTTTTAAGCCAATATTCTTTTCGAATAATTATACTTTCATTCTTTCGGATCTTCTTCCATATTATTCTTTTATTCATCCATAATTGTACAAATGATTATTCATACATTCTTTTGTATATTCTTTGGAATTTACTGTGGGTCCCCAGATATCAATGACATGAGTGATGTTGTTACGGACTCAGAAGTTCCTTTTGAGTGGGATTTGTGTTTAGAGGGATCTCATGACTTTAAAGAGGACATAGATTGTAGCCTATTTTCAGACTTGCTGAGGATGGTAGAACAGGAATGAAATCTTACTTCATGAGGGGACAATGGAGATTGTGACTTTAAGATAGCGTGCATAACCGAAGAAATGAAGCATGACCTTGTTGAGTTACTTCAAAGAGTTCAAAGATGTCTTCATATGGTCATATCAGGATATGCTTGAGTAAGCACCGACATTGTAATCGGAACAACAATACGATATCAAGAATTTACAGTATATTCAATATTAACATCATGAACGATGCATTTAGAATTCTTTGTCGGGGTAATGCCTTCTCCTTTGGCTCATCATGGTTTAGCCTGTCGAAGTCAAGTTGCCATTTCTCCGTTGTTGGATTTCATCCTAATTGAAAAGGAAGATCCAAAGTTTTCGTCATAGTTAAATTTTGCCCCAAAAGGCTCTATGAAAGAAATTTGATTACAAAGAAGATCTTACATTGGTTCTGATCGAAAGGGATAACGAGGACTTGTCTAATACTATGAGTTCAGATTAAAAAAAACAAAAACAAAAAATAAAAGTGAAAGAAAAAAGAAAAGAAAATGGAGAGGCCAAAGTGAAAACCCGCAAAGGGCACTTTGAGACCAAAGGGGATTTGAGTTAAAAACCCGAAAAGGGCGACTTAAATATTGATCAGAATGGGGCACGAGGTGATTAGAGCAACTCAAAGTTTAACCAGATTGGGGCATGTGGTGATCTTGTTATACCTGAATTATCAGGAAAAGGTAGGCAACATCTTGGCGCATTGGCAGAGTACTGTGGATCTCCTAAACACATGTCAAACTCAGAAGGATCTTTAAAAATTTTGTATAGAGAAGTTCAAGCTACGATATCTGGGGCACCCAATATTCATACTAAATTTTTTATTCTAGAAATACTTCATTCTTTTCCAAGATACACATTCCCAATCAATTTCTTTGCTATCCTTGTTTACTATTTTTGATAATCTATTTCTTTCGAGCTATGCTCAGAACCAATTGTATTCTCATCCATTGTTATACCTTTTTTGCAAGCTTGTTGCATTAGAATAATAATTAATGGACTAATAAAACTTTCACGAAGGAAGTTTCGCATATTACTCTAGAAGTTTCTAAATAATACAAGAGCCTGAAACAGGACTATTGTTTAGAACGCACTAAGTTTAAAGGTTGGAAATCTGAGAAGGAAGAGTCTAAATGAAGACTATCTCTTTGGATTTTGTTGTCAAAAACATTGATCAAACAAAATGACAGGATGTCAGATGGGTGACAAAGTTTAAATCACCAAACAATAAGAAGGGGTTTCCTTGGAGAAGAGAATCCTTCATTTGTGCGTGATCATTTGATATGACACCCTAGGAATGGTGTAGGAAACCAAAGAGTTTCGCAGTCTGTATCTTCGAATTGTGATAGCAGAGGATTGAGAAAAGGCCAGATATTTTTACCCTTGGTTCACAGTAGAAGAAAGAGGGTACAAATTTTGCATCCCAATGGATTAAACTTGGAGGTTCACAGTGGGGGGCAGCCTGACTAAATGTTTCTTCAGAAAAGCCAGTGAAGCAAGAAGGCGTTGTTGCACGTCAGTCACAAAGCCTTAATAAACTTCGAGTAATGACAACCTAAGAGGGATCATTCTCGGAAAAATAAATTTCACATTCATGCAAAATTCACACATGTCTAGTTAGGAGCATTTGATGCATTTTGATCATGCCATCCTAATTATTAGGCATAGTTAGGTTCATTATACAGGTCATATTCCACAGAGAACAGATCAGTGAAAGAGCAGATCTTGCCTTCCTGCATTGACAGTGGAGCAGATCGAAGACGGCGAATCTTATCTTTCCAAGATAGTGGGAAGCAGATTTAAGCCACCAAGCCTTGTCTCCCTCAGCAGCAGCGGAGAAGGTTGAAGGTTGAAGATTGTAGATCTTATCTCCCTAAGCAGTAGTGGAGCAGATCGAAGACGGCGGATCTTATCTTTCCAAGATAGTGGGAAGCAGATTTAAGCCACCAAGCCGTGTCTCCCTCAGCAGCAGCGAAGAAGGTTGAAGATTGTAGATCTTATCTCTCTAAGCAGTAGTGGAGTAGATCGAAGACGGCAGATCTTATCTTTCCAAGATAGTGGGAAGCAGATTTAAGCCACTAAGCCTTATCTCCCTCAGCAGCAGCGGAGAAGGTTGAAGATTGTAAATCTTATCTCCCTAAGCAGTAGTGGAGCAGATCGAAGACGACGGATCTTATCTTTCCAAGATAGTGGGAAGCAGATTTAAGCCACCAAGCCTTATCTCCCTCAGCAGCAGCGGAGAAGGTTGAAGATTGTAGATCTTGTCTCCCTAAGCAGTAGTGGAGCAGATCGAAGACGGCGGATCTTATCTTTCCAAGATAGTGGGAAGCAGATTTAAGCCACCAAGCCTTGTCTCCCTCAGCAGCAGCGGAGAAGGTTGAAGATTGTAGATCTTATCTCCCTAAGTAGTAGTAGAGCAGATCGAAGACGGTGGATCTTATCTTTCCAAGATAGTGGGAAGCAGATTTAAGCCACCAAGCCTTGTCTCCCTCAGCAGTAGCGGAGAAGGTTGAAGATTGTAGATCCTATCTCCCTGAAGTTGCAGTGGAGTGGATTAAAACCTTAGATCTTATCTCTCTGAAGTTACAGAGAGTAGATCGCATCTAGTCTTATCTCCCTGAAGTTGCAGTAGAGCAGACTAAGTAAGCAAGTCTTATCCTCCTGAAGTTGCAGTGGGACAGACTGAAGATGGCAAGTCTTATCTCCCTGAAGTTGCAGTGGAGCAGATTAAAGCCGATAATCCTATCTCCCTGAAGTTGCAGTGGAGTGGATTAAAACCTTAGATCTTATCTCTCTGAAGTTGCAGAGAGCAGATCGCATCAAATCTTATCTCCCTGAAGTTGCAGTGGAGCAGACTAAGTAAGCAAGTCTTATCCTCCTGAAGTTGCAGTGGAGCAGATTAAAGCCGATAATCCTATCTCCCTAAAGTTGCAGTGGAGCGGATTAAAACCTTAGATCTTATCTCTCTGAAGTTGCAGAGAGTAGATCGCATCTAGTCTTATCTCCCTGAAGTTGCAGTGAAGCAGACTAAATAAGCAAGTCTTATCCTCCTGAAGTTGCAGTGAGGCAGACTGAAGATGGCACTAATTCCTATACTTCTGAAGATGCACCAAGGTTCAGCACGGCCGGGCAAAATTGGGCATTTTTAAAGTCTTTGCTTCGTTCCTGTTACACGACAACGAGCAAAGAGGGGCAGCTGTAATACCCAATTTTAGCCCGGGCTCACATATGGAAACATAATTTTTGAGGATATGCAATCTTAGATATGATATGCAATCTTAGAGATGATATATAATCTTAGATATGATATGCAATATTAGAATATATGATTTTGTAATCTAAGAGATTTAATTTGTAGATACCCTTTAATCTCAGCCGTTGATGTAATTGATCTGCACCGTTGGATTTGGGGAGGCTCAACTATAAATAGAGGCCTCTCCCTTCATTAAAAAAAAGGAGAAAAGGGGAAGAGGAATAAAAAAGAGAACGATTGACAGTTTTTTTAAAGGTGGCTTACTATTTTTTTCTTTCGATTATTTTTTTACTTATTTATGATTTTAAAAAAGGGGAGAAAGTGATACCACTGCGAATTTTATTTATTTTATTTAGCCCCTCCGCCTTTTAATGTTTTTTGTAATTAAGTTTTTTTATTTTTCTTAATTTACCCTTTTATTTATTTTTATTTCAATTGGGTCTAAGTTGAACGGCGTCGTTTTAGAGGAGAAGGGAAAATTTCCCTTCCAGCCCCTCTATGTAATTTGCGCGTTCAAATTAATCCATTTACTTTTATTTATTTACGGATTTACCCCAGTTTTTTATTGCAATTCAATTTAGTTTTTCTTTTCTTTTTTTTGTTCTTTTCATTTATTTTATTAATTAATAACGTAATCATTTTTTTATTTTTATTTTTTTAAAATCTCTACATGTATATTTTATGCACATATTTTTAACTTATATTTTTCTCACATTTATATATGTATATATATGTATATTTATTTTTAAAAAAATTAATTTTGATAATGTACTCATTATTTAATTTTTTTATCTATGTATATTCCTTTTATATGTACATGTATATATATTTTTTAAAACGAATATTTTCCTATATTTTTTTAATGAATATTTTCATATTTATATGTATATTTTACGTTTTTTTAATGATTAAATACTCACTTTTTCTTTTTTAAAATATACCAATTTTTTATTATTTTATATATGTACGGATAATTATATTTTTTTCTTTATTTGCATAAGTATATTATGTATTGTATTTATATATAAATTCTATAACCCAAAATTTTATTTGTAAATTATATGTATATTTTTAATCTTCATAATTTTCATGTGTATATTATACGTCTTTTGATCCTTATTTATTTGTTTGCTATCCCATCCATTGTATAATTGTGTTTACATTTAATATTTTGCATGTCATGGATTACCTTTTTTTTATTATTTCGTTTATTCATTTGCTTATATGATTTTTATGTCGATGATGTATTTATTATTGTTATTATTATAGCATTTGTATGTATAAAATCACGTTACATCATTTTTTTACTCAAATTTAAAGATAGAAATTTTTTAAAATTGAGATAATGTTCGTATTTAGGATTTTCAAGAGAATTGAGCCCTAACGTATTAGGTTCCGATTTTCTTCGTTAAATCCGACAATCGAGCATTTCTCTTCAATCAAAAAAATAAAAACTCATTATTGGGAATTCAACACGTTGTGTCCTAACGTATTGAATATGACGCATTGATTTCTCGAAATGAAGATTTTTTTTAAAAAATCATGAAGGAAATATTCCGAGTTTGAGATTCTAAAGGAATTGTGCCCTAACGTATTGGGTGTGATTTCTTAAATCTTGGATAAGTGGACGTTCTTTTAAAGTAAAGGAAATATTTTGAGTTTGGGATTCTAAAGGGGTCGTGCCCTAACGTATTGGGTGTGATTTTTTAAATCTTGGATGAGTGGATATTCTTTTAAAGTTTTATTGTATAAATATTCTGACCTAATTCATTTTGGGGGAAATTAGAATGTTGTGCCCTAACGTATTGGGTGTGGCATTTTTGCTTCTGTGAATTGGAAAGGGTCTTAATATGCAACGTTTTAAGTTTTTAAAGATTATATTTTTAAAATTTTCGACCTTAAGACATTAATTAATTAACTAGGTACCAATTTTTGGGCGTAATGAGGGTGCTAATCCTTCCTCATACGTAACCGACTTCCGGACCCGTTTTTCTAAAATTCGTAGACCAAAGTCGTTTTAGGTGACCCAATCACACCTTAATAAAAGATTGGTGGCGACTCCCAATTTTCATTTTTTAAAGTCCGCAACCTAAATTTTTTTGTTTTCAAAAAAATGGTTTCGACATAGATTTTATATGTATATATATATGTAAGATTTTCAAATTTAGTTGTCTAATCAAAGGCTGAATTAGTGATAAGCTGTAATCCTATCAGATCAACGATTAACTCTGAAGTTTAATGATTTGCTAAGTCCATACTACCTATATATATATTCTATATATGCATATTACTCTTGTTTTTTGTTCAACAATCATAGATATATGCTATCCGCCTGCAGAATACTATGCATATTGCATACATGGCTTGGGCTAAATTTGTTTGGTGCGATAGGGATACACGAAGCCTAGCGGAGTAAATAAGCTAGGCAAAAAAGCACGTTAAAGTCATTGGGCAGCTTAACCAGTTTAACTGCTAAGCATCTCAAAAATGTGAAACGTAGAGATAGCGTGTGACTGGAGGAACCTAAATCTTAAACACTGAATTTGCATGGCAGCACATTTTCTGGCACAGTTAGAGCGAGGTAATATTCAATTCAAAATGTATTAAAAGGGAGGAAGATAAAGGGTGAGTAAAGACATAGTTTTGGTTTTCATACAACGGAGTGGACCATAACCAGCCGAAACAGTTGAGAACAATAAATTCGTGAATTAAAGTAGTCGTCCAAAAATATCAAAGTGCCAGACATCTTTTACATATTTATGTTTGTCGGTATTATGGCTACTCTTGCCAGACTTAATCGGTTGGGATGAAGAAATAAGACGATCACGTGGACGAATGTGAAGGTTGTAGGTTTACAGTACAGCTTGAATGCACCATATATACCATCCCTCCCTCCACATACAAAGCAACTCAACATCTAATAGTAATAAAATTCCCTTCCAAAGCCATTTGCAGCTAGCTCACCAAACCATGGCTTCTAAACCAGGAATTCTCACAGACTGGCCATGGACACCTCTTGAAAGCTTTAAGGTAAGATGATCTCCTTCCTCCTGCTTTTGATTATTTTGTATATTAATTCTCTCATGGATTTCCATGCTGTTGGATGGATTTTTATAGTACATAATCCTGGGTCCTTGGGTTACGGAGACCATATACTCAATTATGGTTAAGGATCCAAAGGAATGGGACCTGACCAACTTTTCGGTAATCCCATTCATGTTATGGAGAATGTTGCACAACCAGCTATGGATTAGCCTTTCTCGTTATCGAACTGCCAAAGGCACTAACAGGATTGTGGACAAGGGTATCGAATTTGACCAAGTCGACAGGGAAAGGAACTGGTAATATGAGTTACATTTGTTTCTGAAAATTAATTAATTTTAAAAAGTGGTTATTAACTATTAACCATGAACATTGCAGGGATGATCAAATATTGTTCAATGGAATCCTGTTTTTCTTGGCTAACAAATACGTTCCCGGGGCTTCACACTTACCCCTATGGAGAACAGATGGTGTGATTATAACCATGTTGCTCCATGTCGGTCCTGTGGAGTTCCTTTACTACTGGCTTCATAGAGCTCTGCACCATCATTATCTTTACTCTCGTTACCATTCTCATCACCATTCCTCCATTGTCACTGAGCCTATCACTTGTAAGCACCTTTGACTCTTCTCTGCTCCATCCACTTCTTTATTATTAGTTTAACATGATACTGAAAGGCATAAATAGTAATGGACTGTCTGTGTTGTGTTGTTATTTTTTATTTAATTAATTTCTACGTAGAAAGAACAGGATTACAAAATAATCCGATTAGAAAGGAGGGCACTGTCTTGTTGTCCCATTGGACTTTGCTATATCATGTTACTTATATCAAATAGAAATGCATTATTTAATGGCAGTGGGGACCGACAACACAAAAGCTAAGCATTAGTTAATTATTTTATTGAACTAGAACTGAAATTTAAAACGGCATTTTGTTCAGTTTTGGGGCTCACAAACAGTTTAAACAATAATACATAGAATCATCACCAAATTTTATACTGCTTGGGGCATATATCACAAAATTAGTAAGTTGATTATATATAGTTTTTGTTAAGAATAATAAAGAATGATAAGTGTGCGTGTTGCAGCTGTTATACATCCATTTGCAGAACACATAGTATACTTTGCACTGTTCGCAATACCAATGTTGACAGTTGTGTTTACTGGAGCTGGATCCATCATCGCCATTGCTGGTTACATCACTTACATCGACTTGATGAACAACATGGGGCATTGCAACTTCGAGCTCATCCCCAACTGGGTCTTCTCCATTTTCCCTCCTCTCAAGTACCTAATGTACACTCCATCGTACGTCCCCTCTCTCTCTTAAAAATCAAATTCCTTCTTTGGGATTATGAGAACTGCACAAATGCACTACCTGCAAACGAACTAAAATAAGGGGCAAAAATTTATGACCCGAAAAGAAAGGTATGACATGGTTGTGGCACGTGGGCCTCGCTGTTAGATGTATAGCTTTTGTTCTTGTGTCTCACCTGACAAAGTTTGACTCACATCACATGATATGACAATGCGTAGAAAGTAGATATTTTATATTGTCTAATTAAGCCCGTAACTAGGAAATTTTACTACTACCTGGATACGTGTCAGCCATCTTTCCAACCATTTTGCACTTTGTGCAACTTGCACCTCCACAAATTAATTGATCTATTCTCGTATTGAAAGCTTGTCTGCTTTTTCCAACAGAGGGTCTCAGTTCTCTACAGATATCTCATCTGTTTTTCGTCCTTTACCTGCCTTTAATTAATGTTCCGCCCGAGAAGAAAACTTAAATGACGGTGTGAAACAATCATTGTCTAACGATTATATTTAATTTTCGGGTGTTGGTGATTAGATGATTGGTGTCTGTATCATATTGATATATGCTTATATCAATATTTTAAAATTTCTTTTGGGTGCTAACATATTGGGGTTTTTTATAAAATTATTATAAAAAAATAAAAAATAACCAAAATATTATAATTTTTTTTATTTACTAAAATATTATACAAGCTTTTTTATTTATCAAAATATATCAAAAAAATAAAAAACAGAAAAAAACTTGATAACAGCCTTATCAGGGCAGCACCAAAGGTGCTAAAGAGATTGGCGGCACCAATGGTGCCAAAGGACTAAAATGTTAGTTAATGATAGTTTTAAGGACCTGACATGCAAATTTATCATTTTAAAATTTGAAAGTTAATTGCTCCTGCTGTGCACTAAAATTGAAATATGGCTAATTGCCTTCTAAGCCCTCATTATTTATTATTTTCTTTTTATTCCCCTTCAACTCACTTTTTTATTTAATAACTCTATTTTAATTTATTAAATTTAATAGTTTATGTTTATAGATAAAATAGTTTATGTTTCCATTATTTTTTTCCTTTTGATTTAATATTAGTTAAGGGAATATATTAAATTTATAAAATTAAAATAGTTTAATTTAATAACTCTATTTTAATATAATAAACTATTCTAATTTAATAACTCTATTTTAGATTAAAAATTAAATTAAACTATTTTAATTTTATAAATTTAATATATTCCCTTAACTAATATTAAATCAAAAGGAAAAAAATAATGAAAACATAAACTATTTTATCTATTTACAAATTTAATATATTCTTAATAGACTTATAACATAAACATGTTAGAATATTTTAATTAAAATAGTCTCTTAAGATATTATGAAGCAACAAATTTTATATTTCAGTAAATTTTATATTTTAAATGAAAATAGAGTTATTAAATGAGAATAGTTTATTAAATTAAAATAGAGTTATTACTTAATTAGAATTCTAAGTTTAAATTAAAATAGAGTTATTACTTAATTAGAATTCTAAGTATCTTAATTATCACTTAACTAATATTAGATTTAATTAAAAAAATTAATAGAAATACCAGGCATGCCTTATTGAAAAACCAGAAGTAATAATAAAACTGATCACCCATAAATGTAACCCAAATAGAAAAAATAAATTATAATTATATTATATACTCTTAATAAATCTATTTAGTAAATTTTTTAAATAAATTATTCTCATCAAATTATCAAAATAATACATAAAATGCGAATTAGTTTATACTTTTTTAAATAGCTTTATTTTAGGTAAAATATATTTACTTTAATAATAAAATAAACGGCTTTTATGAGTAAAAATCATAGATTAAGAGCTTATTTAACTACAAAAATAAGTTGAGGGCTTGTTTATTAAATAAAAAAGTGAGTTGAAGGGGAATAAAAAGAAAATAATAAATAAGGAGGTCTTAGAAGGCAATTAGCCACATTTCAATTTTAGTGCGCCCCACTACCCACAGTAGGTTCAATTCACTTTCAAAATTTAAAATGGTAAATTTCATGTCAGGTCCTTGAAACTACCCTTAACTAACATTTTAGTCCTTTGGCACCATTGGTGCTGCCAATCACATTGGCACCATTGGTGCCGCCAATCTCTTTGGCACCTTTGGTGCCGCCAATGTGATTGGCCTGATCAGGCTGTTGTGAGGTTTTTTTTTCTTTCTGTTTTTTGTTTTTTTGGTATATTTTGGTAAATAAAAAATTATAATATTTTGGTAAATAAAAAAAGTTATAATATTTTGGTTATTTTTTATTTTTTATAATAATTTTGTAAAAAACCCAACATATTGATAGCGACACCTATTTATTAAATTAAAAATACTTTTTTGAGTGCTGACACAATAATGATTAATATTATTTTTAAAATTTTAAATTTTTTTGAGTGTTGAGACATTCATGCCGATACTCTTATACTAAATTAATTTCTTTTTTAAGTGTTAAAATATTTAGGGTAGATTTGGATGAGCGATTGGGTACGGTACAGTGCATTTAGTCTACTTTTTCTCTCATGTTACAGTATTGCTACAGTATCTAATCTCACCGTCACTGCTATTTTTACACTAACTATAGGTAAATACACCGCTCATCCAAACTCACCCTTATAATCGACACTCTAATATCAGATTAAAATTTTTTTAGGTACTTTTTAAAAAGCCGACCATTTAAAAGCTAGGCTCGCATCTTAAGGCTTGATGCTGGCCATTTATCGATCCCAAGCCTGTAGGGCCAATCAAGTTTTTAATTTTTTTTTTGTTTCTTTAAATATTTCTTTATTTAGTTTTATTCTTTAATCATTCTTTTTTAATTAAATTTTAATCTTTTAAATTTAAATTTATTCCTTTATATTAATATTTTAATTAAATTCTATGGTTTATTTTTTAAATTTTTTTTATTTCTTGAAATATTTCTTTACTTAGTTTATTTCTTTAATTATTTTTAATTAAATTTTATTCTTTTAAACGTAAATTTATTCATTTAAATTAATTTTTTAATTAAATTTGATTATCGATCATCAGTGTCTCATCACCTAGTTTTTTTTTAAATCTGGTATAAGGGTGTTGACTATCACTATCCCAGTACCAATTTTTTTTAAAAAATTTTAAAAGGCCAGCACCCAAAAAAATATTTTTTAATCTGATTAAGGGGTGTTGGCCATTAATGTGCTGGCACCCAAATTTTTTATTCAAATATTGGTATAAATGTATTCTAGTCTGATATGAGGTGAAAAAAATACAAGGTTACCGGCCATCTAATCCCCAGTATTCAAAAAATTATTCTTTTACCACCTGATACAATCATTAAGCAATGATTGTGTCAAAAAATTAGTAGATGCTGGCTATTTATTACCCACAACTCAATTTTAATGTTCATTTTAAGTTATTTGAATGACTGTTTTTTAACTAAGGTCATTTACATAATTAATTATTTTTTCGGGTTATTTAAGTAGAAAAGCAAATCTTTGAGGAATTCACCTCCGTCTTCCCGATAATAGTACTAATTGCCATTGACGCAGTTACATCATTAGACCCACAGAATGTCTTAAAAGCTAAGCATATATCACACAATAGTTTTTAAATGTCTACTTGACATTAATAAATAATGAAAGTTTAGACAGGTTTCACTCTGCATCACACTCAATTCATCTTTGGCCAGCCATTTTTGAAAATCCTGAGGAATTCAACTCCGATTTCCCCTGATAATAGTACTAATTGCCATAGACGCAGTTACATCATTAGAGCCATAGCATGTCTAAAGCGAAGCATATATAGTATAATAGTTTTTAAATGTCTACTTAGTACTTGTAATTTGACATTCAAATAAATAATGATAATTTGGACAGGTTTCACTCGCTGCATCACACACAGTTCAGAACCAACTACTCATTATTCATGCCATTCTACGATTATATCTATGATACAATGGATAAATCTTCGGATACCTTGTACGAAAATTCACTCAAAAGAAAAGAGGAAACGCCCAACGTGGTGCATCTAACGCACTTAACCACACCAGAATCCATCTATCATCTCCGCTTTGGATTTGCCTCCTTGGCCTCTAAACCTTACTCGTCAGCTTGGTACTTGTGGTTGCTCTGGCCTGTTACATTGTGGTCCATGGTGCTTACCAGGATTTATCGTCGAACTTTTGTTGTTGAAAGGAACCGCTTCCATCAGCTCAGATTACAAACATGGGCCATTCCCAAGTACGGAATACAGGTAAGGAAGCTTTATTAACGCAACTGCTAGTTGGTGCAACCAAATACAAAACATGTAGACATGTATAGTGTTAATTGTTAACATTGCTGTAATTAATTTTCAGTACCGCTTGAAATGGCAAAAGGAATCCGTCAATAACATGATTGAGGAAGCTGTATTAGAGGCTGAGGAAAAAGGTGCTAGTGTGTTGAGTCTAGGCCTCATGAATCAGGCAAGTTTTTCCCCCTCTTCCCACAAATCAATCACCATGCTTGCGGGAAAATTACATTAAAAATAATTTTTTTAAAAAGGTAAAAATAATTTTTAACGGAAAAGATAAAAGTATGATGCTAAAATGAACACAATGCAGGGTGAAGAGCTAAACAGGTACGGTGAGGTGTATGTGAAGAAGCATCCTCAGTTGAAAGTGAAGTTAGTGGATGGGAGTAGCTTGGCAGTTGCAGTTCTTCTAAATAGCATACCAAAGGGAACAACCCAAGTACTCCTTAGAGGCAACTTGACTAAAGTTGCTTTTGCAGTCGCCTTTGCCCTGTGCGAAAAGGGCATTCAGGTACTATCCCATTCCATTGCTTACTCATTAATTAGCTAGCCACATAAACAGGCAGTGCTTAGCTCTCCAAATTGTCAACTATGTCTAACTTTCCTCTAAGGAAATTTGAAGCTCTAACTCCATTGCGTTGTTTTCAGAATCATTTTCCTCTTTTACGGTATCATAATTTTTATTTTTAATTCATTGTAGGTCACTGTATTGCGTGAGGATGAATATGAGAAGCTTGATAAGTCACTTGGCACCAAATCTGAGGGTAAATTGGTTACCTCTAAGAGTTATAGCTCTTGCAAGGTAAGAAAGTCTTATGCCTCTAACCTAGTCCTTTGCAAATAAAAATAGTTGAAATGGCTAACAAGTGATGATGAATTATTGATATGTTGCAGGTATGGTTAGTTGGAGATGACTTGACCGAAGAAGAGCAAAGAAAGGCAAATAAAGGAACACTATTTATTCCCTTTTCGCAACTTCCACCAAAAAAATTGCGCAAGGACTGCTTCTATCACACAACACCAGCGATGCAGACTCCGACGGCCCTTGAGAATGTGGATTCTTGCGAGGTTGGCCTTGAAACTTACTTACATGCCCCATTATCTCTGAAATTATTTAAAATTTTCAAAAAATTTTGTTCTACTTTGTTAAAATATATGTATTAAAGAGTGACAATATGAATGCATGTAATAGAACTGGTTGCCAAGGAGAGTGATGAGCGTATGGCGCATAGCTGGGATACTGCATGCTCTGGAAGGATGGGAAGAGCACGAATGTGGTTACACCATGTCTAACATTGACAAAGTTTGGGAAGCATGTCTCAAGCATGGATTTCAGCCTCTGAAGGTCCCAACTCAATCAAAGTCCTAGAAGATATTTGGCGATTTATCTAATTAATCTACTTGATATCTATGTTTAATGTATAAGCATTTACCTAAATAACATTATCCTTATCCTGGATTCATCATGTGACTCTATCGGGTCATAGGTTGCTCTCAGAGTTAAACTATATATTATATATTATACTCTTTAAAATTTTAGGCTGTTTGTGGATTGTTGATTGTATAATTGCTTTCTTTGATTATGTTGATTTTGTTGGCCTTCCAACACGAATACTCGCCACAACAATACCTTGATTAATCTATATAAATATGATGTTTTAGGCCCTTAACGGGATGATATAGTCCAATAGGGACAGGTATAAATTTGATGCTAAAATCGATTTATTTTTTTATATAATATTGGAGTTTGAATTCATGTCAAATAAATATCTGATAATTGTTAAATAAAATTGAACAAAAAAATCATCTTTAGTATTAATATTACTGCTCCTGAAGTTTAAGAAAACACTTATTGACATTTCAAGCTTGCCCTTCAATAAAAAAACACACAAAAAGTTTTATCCTCCCTAAAAAAAATTAGCTCACTGATTTCAAATAGAAATATAACTTTATACAGCATTGGAAATGATCTTTTATCGCATGTTATAGACGAAAACTCGAAACTGTATACTACATAAGAAACACAAGTAAAATTTACGTTACATTGGATACGCTGCCAATAAACCACATGCTTTACATTGTAGCCGAAAACAGTGCAGGCCCAGATTTCCTCCTCGGCTTCGAAGTTGTGCAGCTGTATCAGATGGAGCCTTGCAGGTTACAAACAGTCAAACATATTTGGACCGTTCAGCTTAAGACCAAGTGTGAGCTATCTTTTTGTATGAAATGGAAGTAGGGTTGTCATTGAACAAAAAAGAAAAAACGAAAGGTAGAGCTATCGAAAGAAATCAATCCCTTGGAGGTGGAGATGAAATTAATTGTTTGAATCAAATCGGATCGGTTAATTGGACTGAAAATCGATTGCGATATCGGTTCAATTAGAGGGATTAGACCGATTGACCTGTGAATCGGTACAGACCACCAATTAAATCGAGTCATAAAAATCGATTGAATAGACAATTGAATTGATTCTCTTTTTATTTTTATTTTATATTTATAAATTTTTAATAATTTATTTAGTTAAACTAGTTGAACCGATTGAATCAAAAATTGATAATTTGATCTATTTAACTATCGATCTGATTTTGAAAACATTGAGGAGAACAAACACCACACCTATTTGAAAATATTGCAATGGCAATTTGCCATTACTCCAGCTTCGTATGATATAAATAAATAAGGGGATAAATTTTAAAATTAGAAGAAACTTTTGATTCAATGTATAATTTGATCTTTAAACTTTGATTTGGTGTAATTTAACATATTAAATTTTGGTTGCGTTTTAAATGTATACATGAAACTTTGATTTTGATTTTATTTTACAAATTTAAAGAAATAAGTACAACAATTTATTTTTATATTAGATAAATATAATTATTTGCATATGCAACATGTAAACTTAAAATGATATTATATCAATAATTCTGTCACTAATTTGTGAAAAGTTGAATCAAATCAAAGTTTTATGTATAAAATTGCACAAACCAAAGTGCATGTATAATATTGCATTTTAGATCAAAGTTCATGTGTAGTTTTGAGATTTATCTCATAAATAAAGTATGGGTTGGGCTTTTATTATATCATTTATACACAAATGAGACAAATATACATATATAGATAAAGACTTGGGAGGATGATAGGTGCTAAAAGTAACATGTTTTAGTCTCATTCTTAATGCATTTTTCTTGATTATTCGATGTTGATGGTGAATTTTATGTTCATAATCCTTTAAATTCATGTTTTTATACTTAGGAGAGCATTTGGGAGCAAAAAGAGTAAAAAACGAGCGAAAATTGGAAAATCAGAGCAAGATATAGGAGCCACACGGGTTAACCCCTTCCATATGGCCTGGCCACATGGCCGAGTGAGCCACACAGGCTGCCACACTGCCATGTGACATGTCATGCCAATTTCACTAATTTGGACCCTAAACTGCTAGAAAACATGATTTTTAGGTTTTTTTTGGTAATTTTAAGAGATATATATGACAAAAAAAAAGATAGGAGAGGGTTGTCATAGAATAGTCAAGAAAACAACTCGAAAAACACCATTGAAGCCGATTCTGAAACAGATTTCCGTTGAGCCAGTTGATTTATTAGGAGATCATAATGAGTTTATTTATTTCTTTCGGATATACTGTATCTTGGATTTTTTACTTCCAAGCATGAACTAATTTTCTAAATACCTAGAGGAGATAAACCCTATAATGGATTCTATTGTTTGATTTTTATTTTACGCATTGGATATTGTTCTCAATTATGTGTTCTAAATACCTAGAGGAGATAAACCCTATAATAGATTCTATTGTTTGATTTTTATTTTACGCATTGGTTTGATATTTCTAGATTATTTATCCATGTTTAAAGTGTTGTTGTAACGTCCCAAAATTTGAGTTTTATTTCTAAGTCGTGTCGTTGAACCTGTTTTTGCTTCTGTGGTTGTGTGTTTTATATGCTCACTCGAGATCTGAGGTTTGAGTCGCTTAAATTTTGGAGTTTTTTTAAGTTCCTTACTTGAACCCTTAGTTTAGAATTCTTTGTTTAAATTTAATTCGGTGACTTTTTATGATAAGAATGAGCTTGCTGGTTCATTGGTTAAGCATCTACTATTCTTTGATTTCGTGTTCAAGTCACGGTATATGCAACAAGGATTATATTTTTGCACTCTTCTACAAAAAATTGGAATTTAAATGCTTATTCCCTTTACTATTAACTTAGAAGTTTTCCATTTTCCTTTTTTTTATTTCTTATTCCTTTCTAAAGACTTGTTTTTCTTTTTATGATTACATTTTTAGTAAATTTTCTTTTTGGTTCTGTCCATCTTGTAAAATTGTTGCGTCAAATTGTGTCTTGCATGTTCTGGTAGGCTTTAAGGTAAGTTTCATTGTTAGTCTTTGTTGTACTGCGTTATTGTGCGATTTGGGATTTTTCCAAAATCTCGAAGATTGTTAATCTTGTTGTGCGTTGTGTTCTGGTGTGCTAGAGGAGACTCATGAGATGGCTGATGCCTCTCGTTTTACTTAGGAATTGAGCGTGCACTAGGATTCCGCGATAAGTAGACTCTAGCTCGTTTCGTGTAGAGAGTCAAAGGTTTTGACAAAATTTGATCGTCAATGCTTGTGTGTTTTGTGAATGTAATATTGAAGTGAGTGTTCGAAACTTATTTCAGGTTTGGAATTGCAATTGAGTGCTTCTACAATGTTTGGTAATAAGTGGGTATCGAAACCTATTCCTTTTTTTGTGTTTTTCTCTGTCAGAAATGGGGTTATCGATGGTACATGGGCTGCCTCATGGGCTTGTGTGTAGGTTGTGTGGGTCACACGACCATGTGAGAGCCTGTGTAGTGAAATGTGTAACTCTCTGAATTTAAATTTGGGGCCACACGGGTACGTCACACAGGTGTGTGTTCGACCGTGTGTAAGAAGTGAGGTGTAGGGGTTACACAGGCCAGATACACGGGCGTGTGTATAGGCTGTGTAATTTCTTGAGTTAAGATTTAGAGTCATTTTTAGCAAGCCACACGAGCGTGCGTCCATGCTGTGTGACTCAATGAGTTAGGATTTGAGTCACACTGGCAAGCCTCATGGGCATGAGTCTAGGCCGTGTAACTCCCTGAATTCAAATTTGGAGTCACATGGGCAGGGGATACGGGCGTGTGTCGAGTCGTATGTAGTACACTGGCTAGTACATGGGTGTGTACCTAGGTCATGTGATTAATTGATTTGTTAAAAACGGCACACGAGTGACCACACGACCGTGTGGAGTGAGACAGGCCACTGTTCGGGCATGTGAGCCCAAATCACCATATTCAATAATGCCGTAATTATTGTTTTGGGTGAGTGTGGATTACCTGTAAGATAGGTATCACTGTTTTGAATT
Source organism: Gossypium hirsutum (assembly GCF_007990345.1). Classification (NCBI taxonomy): domain Eukaryota; kingdom Viridiplantae; phylum Streptophyta; class Magnoliopsida; order Malvales; family Malvaceae; genus Gossypium; species Gossypium hirsutum. The sequence goes on from NC_053442.1 coordinate 58,730,406, forward strand.
GTATGATCTATTTTATTGTGACTATAGACTAGTTTCATTTATACTCTATTATAATTGAATGTGTGATTGTATCAGCATCTGAATTATACATTGATATATTTTATCTATTCTGCATTTACATGGGACGAGAGTTATGAATCGATTGAAGTATTCTGTAATGAACTAGTACTCAAACCACTAACGATATGGTCTGATTTGGGTGTAGGACTGTAAACACTACGATGTGTCACATCAATATTATTAAGTGTGTAGAGATAGACAAGTATTATATACCTATTGGTTTGTAGGGTGGGTGAAGATGGTGTGTAGAGGATGGAGTAGGAAATTGCATCTGAATCTGTATTCTATGACATGTGCACCAAATCGTATCTTTGTTATACTTGTATTTGTACTTATTTGTTACATATCAGTACTGAGTATGGATCCATTTGAGGTTGTAGATCTAACTGAGGAAAATGAATTGTTATCTGAATAATCAATGATATCTAAGTTCTTACACATAGGCTAGTTTGTTTATGTTAAGTTCTACAATGCAACACACTAACTACTTGAATAAATTTCAAGGAACTCTTAGGATTAAGCGGCCGACTGACGTGGGACTCGGCCATCTATCGTAATTAAATGTGTGTGAACATATGGTTTAATTTAGTATTTTTAAACTTCTAAGATTTGACTATGTTTCAGATATTGGATACTTTTACAACTTAACAATGATGTAAGACTCATTTTAATTACAACTGTGTTCTGGTTGGATAACGTGACATTCTAAGCTTAGCCTTCCTGCCTAGGTTGGGTTTAGGGTATTACATTTAGTTGTATTAGAACCAGGTGAATCAACACTCAGATTGTGGAATTGGGTCTCTATTTAATACAATATGTTTAAAATAAAGTATTTTATGGCATGAGCTAAATAACTAAGCCTAGTAAATGATCGAGTCTCCGACGCCGTCTGTAAGTATTCCTTCTGATGTGTTGCGTGTATATTGTATGGTGATAATTGATTCTGTTGATTAATTCTGCAATCTGAAATAAATTGTTATACGAATATGGAATTGATTTATGCGTTCTGACATTGTAGATACTAAAAAGTATGAGTTTATGAGAAAGTTATGGATGAGGGTCGCATGGACGACAAAGGCGTCATGGAGGAGCTCGAGTTGAGTCATCCTCCATAGGTAGTATACTCGTTTTGGAGGCCAGCGAGATCGTTGGTACTCCTACCGCTAAAACAAGGTTTCAGACTGTGCCAATTGAGGATAACCTCGTATTTAAGGCGGTGCTGCGAGTTTTGGAGAGGGTCGTTGTGACCCGTACTATGCCTAAAGTTCGAGGGTCGGTTACTGAACGACTTCAATCGAACGACACCAAGTTGTTCAAGGACGTTACTGAAGTTGCCCCTTTGGTGGTTGAGTACTGGCTTGAAGCTATCGAGTGCACTATAGATGACATTGATTGTTCACCTGCATAAAAATTGAGAGGTGTAGTATCACTCCTCCGAGACGAGGCTTAATAGTGGTGGTTGATAGTTGAACAGGGTACTTAGCTCGAATTGATTACGTGGGATTATTTTAAGAGCGTCTTTCAGGGTAAGTACGTTGGGGCTAGTTACACTGAGGCTCGCTGATGGGAGTTTATGAATCTGGTTTAGGGGGAAAGGCCCATAGTTGAATTCAAGGCCGAGTTTCTGAGGTTAAGTAGGTATGCACGAGCACTGGTTGCTACGGAGGAGGACAAGTGCGTGCGGTTTGAGGATGGACTACGATATGATTTACGTGTTCTGATAGCTTCTTAGAGAGAGTGAGTGTTTGCGGCCGTAGTTGATAAGGCCAAAACTTTGGAGGAAGTCAAGTGCATTGAGCGTGAGAGAAAAGATCAAAAGAGAACTCAGAGTAATATGAAGAAATATTATGGTCCTTCAGGTTCTATTCAACGCCCCAAGGAACGGGCTAGAGTTGACGGACTTTCTAGGAATGAGGTGTCTATTACCTCTAACATGATTCCATGTTGTACTGATTGCGTGAGACGCCATCTGAGCGAGTGCTGGAGAAAGTCTGGGGCCTGTCTCTGTTGTGGGCCAATGGAGCACCGTGTTTGAAATTTTCCTCACCGACCTGATCAAGTACCAACTTCTGTACCAATTATGACTGCTAGTATTGTTTAGCCTCCGAGGGGAACCCTGCAACCACCTAGAGGTCGAGGTATTAGTAGGGGTGGTAGTAGTTTTGGTAGGGGTCAGCGAGCACCAGACAGAGGTGTGACTCAGACTGAGGTTAGACAGCCAACACTTGTGTACGCAGTTAGACGCCGTGAGGATAAGGATTATGCCGATGTTATTACGCGTACATTCTTCATTTCTTCTATACCATACTTTGCTTTAATTTATATAGGTTCTACTCATTCTTACATAGCTAGTATTGTATCTATGAAACTGAACATCCCTGTTGAGTGTACTGCTAGTAGGATTTCTGTGGTTGGTCCTTTAGGTCAATCTGTCTGGGTTAACAAGGTTTACCGATGGGTGCCGTTAGATATTCAGGGGGTTGTATTTTTGGCTAATTTAATAGAGCTACCTTTTGGGGAGTTTGACCTAGTTTGGGGGACGGATAGGCTCGTTTAGCATCGAACTAGTCTTAATTGTGCTTCTAAAAGGGTAACTTTGAGGACAAAAGAGAATTGTGAGATTGTTGTGAAAGGGGAATAGCGAGATTACCTTACCAATGTAATCTCCGCTCTTAGAGCTGAGAAATTGGTCCGAAAGGGGTGCTAGGCTTACCTTACCTTTTATCTCCAACTTTGATTCAGCTAAAGTATCTGTTGACGACATTCGAACGGTCTGAGACCTTTCGAATATTTTTCTCGACGAGTTACCTAGTGTACCATCTAACTGGGAAGTCGAGTTTGGTATCACTCTGATACCTGAAATAATTTTGGAATCGATTGAACCCTATCGCATGGCACCGAAAGAGCTTGTTGAGTTGAAAGCTCAACTTCAAGAGCTTCTTGATCGAGGATTTATTAGACTAAGTGTGTTCTCGTGGGAAGCACCGATGCTGTTTATTCAAAAGAAGGATAATACGATGAGAATGTGTATTGATTATCGTCAGCTGAATAAGTTGACCATCAAAAATAAGTGTTCATTTTCGAGAATCGATGATTTATTTGATCAGTTCTTGGGACTCATAAACTCCTTAGTATATAGTCCCAAAGCAACGTTAAAATCAGGGACACTCAAATGGCGCACCAGAATACCGAGTCAGAAAGTGATGGTGCCCAACTTGTCATGAGTCGTCATCACATGCTAGAGGGTAAATGTAGAGCAAAACTCCAAAGTCAACTCCGTGTATATAGGCTCAATGATAGAGAAAAACATGTCCCATAAGGCTGTGGCAATAAAGGCTCGAACATGATCAACTATCTGGACCTACTCTAAAGCAACCTAATCAGTACATTAGCCTAAGCCGAGTGGTCGCATCCGAAGTAGCTCAAATAAGTCCTTCTAGGGACCCACTAGAAATCGAATATAGGAATGGCAGGCCTCGGCAGAGGTGCTCAAGGAAGAGGTCGTACCAGAGGTCTTCCACTATTTCGAAGCGAGGACGGCGACCTTGGACTTGCTTCATGTGTTCGTCATGATGTACCTAAAAATAAAATAATGCAATATTAGGAAAATGATAAATAAAGAATTATCAAATACGCAAAAAGAGGGTCGACAAATCAAAATCCAAGCAGTTAAAGAATGAAAACCTAAAAGACAAATAATAATCATAAGAACAATAGTAACAAATAAGAATAATAAGATAATGATAATAAAACTAAGAAAATCAAAGCAACCAAGAATAAAATAGGAATTGTAATAAAAACACTACTAAAATAATAATAAAAGAAATAAGAACAAAAACAGAGGTACAAAATAGAATAAGCAAAATGAAAATAAAAAGGGACAATATAAATTAAATTTACTACTAATAAGAGGACAAATAGAAAGTAAACTAATAAGAAGAATAAGACTAAACTAATAAAATAAAACAAAATCAGAAGTAGGAAAATGAAAATGAAAAAATAATAATAACAAGAAAATAATATAGATACTAAAATAAAAGAAACTAAAATAAAGTAATAAGAAAAGAGAATTACAAGAAAAGAAGTAACTAAAATAAAATATAGATAAATAAATAAACAAACAAAGAAAATGGGGAAAAAAGGGAAACCGACAGTGATGGTGGTGGTACGCACAGCGATCGACGGGCATGGGTGGGTGGTCAAAGGGGGCTGGATGCGGGTTAGAGAGGGACGCGAATGGGACGACTATGGGGGTCGGGTGTATGTAGGGGAAGAAAGGGAGAAAGGGGGAAGGGCGTGGGTGGTGGTACGATAACGAGGGTGAAGGGGAGGGCGGTTCAACGCAAGCATGGGAAAGGTGGATGGATGGCGATGAAGGGAAGAAAGGGAGAAGGGAATGGGTGATGGGGCCTGTCAACGGGGGAAAACGACGACCAAAATGGGGGAAGAAAGTTAGAGCAGCGGCTAGGGTTAAGGCTGAAGGAAGAAGATAAAGTAAAAAATGAAAAGGGGATTAGGGGTTTAACATCGGTGACACGGTTGTGTGAGGCCCGTGTTGGGCCACACGGCTGTGTCACATGCCCATGTAAGGCGTTTTCAGCCCGTGTTCATTTTAAAAATACAGGTCCAGTCTTCACATTACCACGGACACGCCTGTGTCTCCAGGCCGTGTGGAACACATGGTCGTGTCGCATAGCCATGTGCAATCTCCTTTGCTTTTCCACACCCATGTGTCTCGCACACGACCATGTGTCTTGCCTGTGTAACTCTCTGACCTGATTTAAAATTAGAAAAAAAAGTAGCTCCAGGTTTCATATGGCCTAAGACATGCCCGTGTCTCCAGGCCGTGTGTGCCACATGACCTTGTAGACCATTTTAGGTCGTTAACAGTCATATTTTTGAAAAATTAAGTCCTAGGATCTACACGGCCATGTCTCCAGGCCGTGTAACTCACTATTGAACCCCTTATAGAGCACATGGCCTAGGACACACCCGTGGGTCCAAGCTGTGTGGGTCAAAAACATTTTTTTAAAATTAATTAAATTTAAAAAATATCATGAAATCAGATTAAGAAAGTTAACAGTGTTAACACTCGGGTTGCCTCCTGAGAAGTGCTTATTTATAGTCTAATCTTGACTTACCTCGTATTCACATGGTCAAGGTGTTTTGCGGAGCCAAAACTCCTCTTTCTCGTTATCAATTCTATGATCAAAATAAGGTTTAAGTCGAGTAATATTTACCTTAAATGTGTCAAGTTCAGAATTAGTTAACTCGATTGTACCGTATAGAAAGACATTCAGTATTGTAAAAGATTTTGATTTGTTTGCATCTAGCTCTAAAGTGGCAATACATGGATCAGTTTTATCTATTAGTACCTTATCTTTAACCTTGAATTGGTTCGTTCCATCCACATGCTCATCATGGCGTCGCTTTTACTTTGCATCGTGTATTCTCGGTTTCTTCTTGACATGTGTTCGCCATTCATCTAGTTCATCAATCTGTAACATTCATTCTTCAGGAGTCCTTCTGTTTCTGCCATATGGACTGACAAGTGGCTCCATTAAGTTTTTTCGAGGGATTTCCTACAAGAAGGATTGAGCCACAGGATTACTCATATTAATAGAACTTGTATAATCATATTGATCACTAGATGTCTTAACAGAATCAGGAGCTTAGAGGGTAATCGTTTTATCACTTACACGAAGTATTAATTCACCTGTACCAACATCAATAATAGTTCTAGTAGTTGCTAAAAAGGGCCGACCTAGAATCAGAGGTACATCACTATCCTCACCCATGTCTAAAACAACAAAATCAACTGAGAATATGAATTTATTAATTTTTACAAGTATGTCTTCAATAATACCCCTAGGAAATCTAATGGTTCTATCTACTAATTAAATACTCATCCTAGTTTGTTTGGGTTTCCCAAAACCTAATTGCTTAAACATTTTATAAGGCATGAGATTAATACTAGCCCTTAAATCAGCCAAAGCATTATTAATATTCAAACTACCAATTAAATAAGGAATAGTAAAACGCCCTGGATCTTTCAATTTGTTGGGTACTCTATTTTGTAGTATGGCTGAGCAAATTGCATTTAGCTCCACAGTCGACGAATCATTTAACTTTCTTTTGTTCGCCCAAAACTCCTTTAAAAATTTAACAGAATTAGGCATCTGCGAAAAAGCTTCAATAAATGGTAAATTAGTATGTAATTTTTTCAAAAGTTTAAGAAATTTACCAAATTGTTTGATCATGTGGTCTCTCTTCATCGCATTAGGATATGGCACTCGAGGTTTATATTATTTACCAACCGGTTTTTTCTCTTCATCGTGTGGTCTCTCTTGCATCGGTTCTGATTTAGATTCAACTAACTCTTCTTCATCTTGAACGGTAATTGCATGAAGCTGCACTCTTGGGTTAGTTTCAGTATTGCTAGGCAAACTACCTTGTGGTCTTTTTGAAATTAGCTTAGCAAATTGACATATTTAGTTTTCGGGCCCATGAATCGATGCTTGTTGATTTTTAAGCGCTGCTTTAGTGTTTTGAAAATGGGTTTCTAACACCGAGATAAACTTCATTAACATCTTCTCAAGGTTCGGGTTCTTCTCTTGCTGGTAAAGTTGTTGTTGGAAGCATAGAGGGGGTTGTGCTCTTTGATTTCCTTGACCATCCCAAGAGAAATTGGGATGGTTCCTCTAACCTGCATTATAAGTATTATTATAAGGGTTATTTTGAGGCCTACAATTATTACCCATATAATTTATTTGTTCGTTCTTCGTGCTAGGACCGTAGGGTAAACATTCTGGATTGTTCATTCCTCATCCATTTGTAGTGCATTGCATCACCGGATGCACCTACGTAGAAACATATAAACCATCAATTTTCTTATTTAAAAGTTCTACCTGATTCGATAACATGGTGACCGCATCTAAGTTAAAAACACCAGCTGCTTTCATCTGCTTCGTCCTCATGACTTGCCACTGATAATTATTCAGTGACATTTCTTCTATAAACTCGTTAGCCGCTTCGGGTGTTTTATTATTTAGAGTTCTACTGGCTACTGCATCGATCAATTGCCTTGTTGAAAGATTCAAACTGTTGTAGAAGGTTTGAACCTGTAGCCATAGAAGTAACCCATAGTGAGGGCACCGTCTCAATAAGTCCTTATACATCTCTCATGCATCATATAAAGTCTCTAAATCGATCTGAACGAAGGAAGAGATATCATTCCTCAATTTGGTTGTCTTAGCCGGTGGGAAGTACTTCAGTAGGAATTTCTCGGTCATTTGATCCCATGTAGTGATAGAACCTCGTGGTAAAGAATTCAACCACTGTTTAGCTTTGTTCCTCAACGAGAAAGGGAATAACAGTAGGTGAATGGTGTCGTCAGAAACGTCATTTATCTTGAAAGTATCACAGACTTCTAGAAAACTATCCAAATGAGTATTTGGATCTTCATCTTGTAAACTATCGAACTAAACAAATTGTTGTACCATCTGAATAGTGTTCGACTTCAGTTCGAAATTATTTGTAGCAATGGCAGGTCTCACAACACTCAATTCATCCCCAGTTAGAGTGGGCTTGGTATAATTGTACATAGTACGAGGAACAAGATTTGGATATCCAGAATTTGCATCAACTGCAGGAGGTAGCTGATTATTCTGATTATCACCCATCTCCTTAGTAATAATAATTTCCTCTTGTTCGTCTACAATATTCTGTCGATTTTTCCTTGTTTCTCTATAGTTTCTGCGAGTTGTACTTTCAATTTCACTTTAAAATAATAATGGTCCCGAGGGGTTTCTTCTTGTCATAAACTAAAAGAACCTGCCAGAAGCAAATAAAAGAAAAACTTAGAATGTAAAAATTAAACTAAAAACAAAAACAAAAATAAAAATAAAAATGGCTAAATTAATAAAAATAAAGTATTCCTAATATTTTAGTCTTCGGCAACGGAGCCAAAAACTTGATGGTCACTAAACTAACTATAAATTCGACTAAGGCAAGCACACATATCGAACAATAGTATAGTTATGGTGAGTAGGGAATATCGTATCCACGAGGACTAAAAGTACTATTAATTACCGTTTTTCTATTATTTGGCTGACAAATTGGAGTGATTGTTTTTAATCTAAATTTACTAATCTAATTTATCTAGTAACGTAACAAAGAATGAAATAGGAAAATAATCAAAGATAACCAATGAGATAGACAATAACACCCAGGAAAGAATCCACCTAGACTTCACCTATTATGATAATATCTCTTTCGAGAGTAAGAACAACTGACTCTAGGTTGATTAATTGAAATCTCTTTCTAATTAAAATTCCTATCGTCGCATTAACTTAATGTATGGATTCCCTTATTAGATTTGACTCTAATCTACTAGATTTAAGTCATCTAATTTCTAGGATTGCATGCAACTCCACTCAATTATGCTAGATCTACTCTTAAACAGGGACTTTTGCTCCACTGAAACAAGCACATTAAACATGAATTAATATCCCCAAAATATTAAAACACGAAATAAGCATACATAATTGAGAACAAGAATCAAGTATTTATCGTGTAGAAACATAAATTAAATAATAAGATTCATCATAGGTTTCATCCTCCCTAGGTATTTAAGAAATTTAGTTCATAATCTTGAATAGAAACATCTTAAAGTTAGGATAACCACAAGACAAAGAAACTCAATAAAACTTCGAAAGAAATTAAATGGAGATCTTCAATCTTGAGGGAGATCTGCTTTTGATTATTTTCGAGTATTTATAGACTTTAGAATGCTCAAAAAGCCTAAAAATTGGGTTTTTCCACATATTTGGGAAGCAGGGTGCGATATTGACACGGACTGGTACATGGGCCGTGTGGATACTGAAAACAGCTGTGTTTGTCTGATTTTGGCTCATTTTTCACTCCTTTCGCTCCTAAATGCTCTCGTAAGCATAGAAACATGAATTTAAAGGATTAGGAGCATCAAGTTCACTAATTTGTACAATTAATCATCCAAAAACTCATTAAGAATGAGATTAAAATATGTTACTATAATAGCTTATCAAAACTTATTGTAATTTTCCATTTATTCTAACTTGCATTCTCATTTCTAATTTTAGGCAGGCGATCCTTGTTTAGGGTGTATTTGATTGGGTAGAAAAGTGAAGAGATGAGAAGAGAGAGTGGAAAAGTGAAATGAAAATAAATTTTAAGTATGCTTGGCATTAAAAAAAAGTGAAAGGAAATAAATAGGTGAGTTGATTATTTTCCATCCTAATGCATAAAAACTAATATTCCAAATTGGAATGATGAAAAGAGAGAAGATGTGGGAGATATGTATGCTAGCTCAAAATTATGCAATTTTAAATTCTTTTCTTTTCTTTTCTTTTCTTTCATTGTTCAACTCCGCCAAGCAATTGATGGAAAGAAAATATTATGCAATAGCGTGCTGACGTGGACACGATTTGTTGCCACATAGCGCGCCCCTGGGGACGCATTTTCCCCGTTTTTCTCACGTTAGGTTTTTGGTTTTTAGGGTTAGGGTTTAAGGTTTTAGGATTTTTAAGGTTTTAGAGAAAAAGTAAACAAATAAGGGATTAGGGTTTAGGGTTTCCTAATTAAATTAATTATAATTTATTCAAAATTGGATTACGTTTCGTGTTTATGGGTTTTTAAGATAAAATTGAAGCAGGATGCTTTATCAGAAGAATTTTTGAAGTCGCGCCGACGTGTACACGCTTTTGCTACAGTAGGTTCTACAAAAATAATTTTGAGTTGACGTTTTTGAGAAAATAGTAAAAAAAATGCTTCAAGCAGGATGCTTTCTGAGAAGAATTTGTGAAATTGCGCCCTCGTGGACGCGCTTTTGCTACAGTAGGTCCTGGAAAAAATAATTTTGAGTTGACGTTTCTGAGCAAATAGTTTAAAAATGCTTCAAGCAGGATGCTTTATCAGAAGAATTTGTGAAATCGCTCCCATGTGGACGCGCTTTTTGCTACAGTAGCATGTTTGGGCTGAGGCTATAAATGAGGCAAAAAATGTTCTCAGAATGCATAAGTTACAACAGAAACAATTTAGAGAGGCTAATAAGGTTAGAGTTTCAAATATGAGTGAACGTATTAGTGCTGTTATTTACTATGATGGTGAGGTTTGTCACACCGAGAATGGTATTGTTTTTTTTCGGAGAATACGGTGCGACTGGTTTTTAACCAGAACATAAATTTACCGAACTTCGTAAAAGAATTAGGCGTAAAATTTTCGGAACGACGCCAATGAAAGTTCTGTCTATTACGTATCGATTTTGTTCTTCTATTGATCCGGTGACATATGACTCGTTCGACATAAAAGGTGCTCGTAGCTTGGAGGCAATGGTGCTGACTTATCTTACTAGTGGAGCACCTTATATTGAGTTATATGTACAATTTACATCGCCAAATGATGTACTTGCGATTGGTGTTCGAGATGTATACACGATCCCTGGCTGACACTCAGTTAGCGGGTTACAAAACACGGAACAGCCCATGTTTGGTAGCAGTGTGGAATGCGCATCCCCTGCAAGACACTCTGTCGGTGGATAGGACATGTACGTCGGTGGCTTAATGTTTGATGCTGGAAATACGTACTGGGGAACGGCATCAATTTTTAGTGGTTGGCAATTTACATCCAATTGGGGACGTTATGAAATGCCTAAAAGAAGGGATTATGTACTCCCTACGACATCTACCGGTGAGAGGACCTCGTACGCTGCAGATGATTGTGGGATAGAAGATGACTCCGATATGGATCTACCTCGAGAGCCCGGGCCCGATGGTGCAGAAGTTGGCTTATTTTCTGAACCGGAGCCTATTCACGATTTAGAGGATACTCACCTCCAGCCCACATGCATAATGTCGATCTATCTGTAGATAATGTGTTGGAGTTTCCAGATCTACCACACCGGTTGCGTAATCGTACAAGTTTTGGGCTAGATTCGGGTGAATTTGAAGTTGGTAATCAGTTTACCAACAATGATAGTTTTATTGGTGCTTTGAAACAACATAGCATCAAAAACGGCGTTAACTACCACGTGGTTAAATCCAAATCTAATAAGTTTGAGGTGAAATGTGCAGTGCAAGACGGCACATGTTCATGGAAATCTACGCCTCGTTAAGGAAAAGGACAAGGTTGTGGGAGATTAAAAAGTACACAGGTCCACATACATGTACTGCAAATACAGTATTGACTGTTTTTTAATAATACTGTTATTATGTAATGTTGCATTATTTAATGTACTCCGTTTATAGGTTGTTTCACAAGATCATCCCAAGATGGATTCAGCTATGTTAGCTAGCTTGATACTACCCACGGTGAAGGCAGATCCCAGGGCTTTAGTGCCTGTCTTAATTGCTAATATTCGTAGCCAAATGGGGTACACGCCCTCTTACCGCAAGGCTTGGATAGCTAAGCAGAAGGCGTTGGAGAAGATGCATAGTGGGTGGGATGCTTCATATAATGAAATATGGTAGTGGTGTCAAGTGCTAGAGAGATATGTTCCAGATGCTATCACAGACCTTGAAACGGAACATACGTACTACAACGGCTGATTGCTACATGGATGCCAAGTGTTCAAAAGCCTGTTTTGGACCTTTAAGCAATACCGAGACGCATTTCCGTACACATTTCCATACGTATTTCCATACTGTTAGCTAGCTTGATACTACCCACGGTGAAGGCAGATCCCAAAACTTCAGTGCCAGTCTTAATTACCAATATTCGTAGCCAAATGAGGTACACACCCTCTTACCGCAATGCTTGGATAGCTAAGCAGAAGGCGTTGGAGAAGATGCATAGTGGGTGGGACGCTTCATATAATGAAATATGGCAGTGGTGTCAAGTGCTAAAGAGATACGTCCTAGGTGCCATCACAGACCTTGAAACAGAACTTGCGTACTATAACGGCTGATTGCTACGTGGATGCTAAGTGTTCAAATGCCTGTTTTGGACCTTTAAGCAATGCCGAGACACATTTCCATACTACAAGCCATTGGTATAAATTGACAGTACCTTTACGTTTGGTAGGTATACTCATTGGCTATTGCTTGCAGTGACACAGGATGGCGGTGGGAGAATTCTTCCAATTGTGTTTGTAATAACACCGGGGGAGTCATCTGATGACTGGGATTTCTTTCTCTCTAGGTTAAGGAGGCATGTGTGCCCCCAACCTGATATCTGTGTTATTTCAGATTGGGGTACCGGTATACTAGCTGCATTTGATCGATAGGGAAGCTTATGGCAACGCACACACCATCAATATTGCCTAAGCCACGTTGCTTCAAACTACTATAGGCAATATTCATCTAAGAGCGAACGGCGACAAGTGACCAACATGGGTATTTAGTCTCTATCTGTGTTATTTCGTTTGTCAATTTGAATTAGTTTTATTGGTATAAGTGGTATATAATATTCGCTATGAACTTATATTGGCAAGGTATGAAATAAATAAAGACCGTTTTCACGAAATGTTGGTAATTTTACGTTCAATTAACGGAGAAGGGGCAGACTACCTTTGTAACAAACGTTTCAAACAGTGGGCACAAGCATACGACGGCGGCCTATGATATGACCATATGACGTCAAACCTGGCTGAATGCATAAATTATGTTATTAAAGGAACGCGCCATCTACCGATAACATCGATTTTGTGATAGACATATTTTTATTTGGCGGCGCTATTTCCAAAGCGAGCAGTGAGTTATGCAGGCCAGATGCAAGGAGGCCATGTATGGTGCAGTAAGGTAGTTCAAGAAATTAACAAGACCAAGGCCCGGGCGAACACAATGCACACAGTGTGTCACGATCAAGACAACTTATGGTTTCGCGTGACAGAGTTTGACAGACCGCACCAAGGTACTGTTGGCGGGCAATATTGTGCACACTTACGAAATAGGACTTGCGACTGTGGGATGTTTAATGCACTTCGTTATCCATGGGCTCATGTTATTGCAGCTTGTCAGAATCTCCTTCTGGATCTGATGAGGTACGTGGACGAAGTGTACAAATTAGAAAACATGTACAACGTCTGGAAACACGTTTTCCCACCGGTCCCAGATGAACATAAGTGGCCGCCCGTATCTCTTACTCTTTTTAAGCTGTTATCGGATAGAGAATTACGTCGCAAACCAAAGGGCCGATCTTGCTCGACTAGAATACGTAACAATATGGATATCCTAGACATAGTCAGTCAACAGAAGTTGTGCGGATAGTGTAGGAATCCAGGTCATACAAGTCGATCATGCCCTAATCGCAATAGTTGAATGTAATTGTAAACAAATTATATTTTTTTTCAATTATTAATTGATAATTGTATTAATTGTTATTAAAATTATCAAATTATATCAAATTATTAATTGTTAGTACCAGTCAAGGGTTAGGGTTTTTAAGTTAAGAGTTTAGGGTTTTAAGTTAAAGGTTAGGGTTTAGAGTTAAGGGTTTTAGGGTTAGGGTTAAGGTTAGGGTTTTAAGGTTAGTAGGTTTTTAAGTTAAGGGTTAGGGTTAGGGTTTTTAAGTTAAGGGTTTAGGGCTTGTCAATTAAATTATGCATTTAATTATAATTTATAAATTTAAAAATTTTTAATAAATTAGTTTAGGATTTTTAAGTAATAACTCAAAAAAATTTCTATTTTATTACATCAAATAATATCAAAATATTCAAAATTTTTATACAAATATATTAAAATACAAATCAATATCTGTGCTCACTGGATTTAGTGTCACATGGCGGCCGTCGATAGTTACGCGCTGGATTCCTCCTTTGTCCAGCTTGTGACGGCAGTTGTGGTTCCTCCGGCGGGGATTCTGGTTCCTCTGGTAGGGCATCTGGTTGTCGGAGTTCGGACGATGAGCCACTTTGATAGAACAGTGAATGTGAAGGTGTTTGCATCACCAATGGCGACGGTGTTTGAAACGCATACGGTGGTAGGGATTGGTAAAAAGAAGAGCTCCCCGACGACCCATCTTGCGATCCCTCGTGCGCCGCTGGCCTATACATCGGTGGTCCACTCGGTGTAACAGAAAATAGAGCTGAACTGGGCCATTGGCTCTAACCTGCCATAGGACTTGGAAAAGGAAACATATAAGGCTTAGGATACATAAAAGGGCTAGGAAACGCACCTGGCATAATCTAAAAAGGCCGTGTCGTGGGTATTATCGGTTGAACTACTGGGTCAGGTGACTGTATCGGTGCTCTCGTTGGGCCTGGTGATTGAATGGCCGCTGATGATGGGCCGGGTGAACGTCTGGTCCTCGTTGATGGGCCAACATCGTCATCCTTTGGTCTTGGATTTAAAGGCTCGCGTCTTTCCCTTTGGACACGTAATTACCGCTGCTTATCCTCTGCCGACAGTAAATATGGCTTGCTGTGAATCCTAAACCATAGCATGTATTTCGGCACGTACGCTAACTCAAAAACGATAATCGGTTACCTAGTAGGTATATAATCATGCCGATCTTCCCACATTGGATGTACTCGGACCAGTATCTCAGCCAATCCGTATTCAATTGTCGTAGGTCGATTTTGTGTTCATCATCAAACACCTCAGGTTCCACGAGAATCGGTTGTCTACATCCAAATTGCCGTAACACTTTGTCTGACTGGTGCATCTCCACAGTCGCGTAGCTGATCAACGCAACTTTCGCGTGCCAAGTGTTTGGATTTTGGAAGAACTCATCCGGAATTACTGCCCGAATTACCGGATCCTCGTATGGTGTCCATTGTAACTATATGAACATGATAGAAATATTAGTTATATACATAATACTAAATACTAAATACTAAATACCAATCGACTAGCGAATGATGGAAATATCAATTTTATTTAATACTTACATGTGCTTCCGACTGTTGGTCTAATAGAAGCCGTATATCTTCAAGAGAGGTAGGTAATTGAGCATGACTTGCCGGATGGTTCCACCTAATTAAATAAATTTTTAGCATACTATTATTTTTAAAAATCTACATAATAATTGTAAAATCTAATATAAAATTTACCTCGTTATGAGTGAGAATGTATATGGGTGGTCCACTCGAGGACGTAGAAATAGAAAGCAAAATCGTGCCCATGACTGCAGTAGTGATAGGCAACCTTCGATTTTTACTTTACTTGGTCGCGTCGCCCCGCACATCTCCCGATATAATGTTGCCAAGATGGCAGACCCCTAACTCAATTCACCAGTTGCTCTAAGATCAACGAGTTTCAGCAGCCATTTTAGATGTACGCGGCTCCGTGAAAAATCCGACATCAAAAAACCTCCAATTATTTGAAGAATGTATGCCCGAGCATATCAGATTCTTTCTACTTCGGTTGAATCATAATCCGGATTCGAGAATGTGTCTCGTAACCAGCCCATCTCGATCTGATCTCCGTCCATTTTCTTCGGAATAGCGCCCAAAAGCTCATAGCACACCGCTCCCCAATCGCCAGATTGGACAGACCCAGTGACTGGGTACCCGTCCACTGGCAATCCCAACTACAGACTGACATCTTCCAAAGTGATAGTGCACTCTCCACATGGAAGATGGAATGTGTGCGTCTCAGGTCTCCACCTCTCGATCAACGCACTGATAAGTTTTGGGTCCAATTTGCATCCCCGGCCTACCGTCGCCACGTGCCAAAAACTCGTTTCCCGCAGGTAGTTCTCTACCAACGGTGATGAAGGAGCATGTATATTCCGGATATAGCATTCCAATATCCGATCTACAGACTTTTATAACAAATAATAAATTAATAATTATCTAAAAATGCATAAATAAAAAAATCTTAAATAATATCTAAAAATTAAATTTAACACTTACCATTTTCATTTGTTCGACGGATATGTGCTGCTTATCAAGATGAGTCAATTCTCTGGCCATTGCTGAAATCGTACAAATTTTTATGATTTAAAAAAATTTAATTTTTTTTTAAAATTATTTAAAAATAGAGACTTAAGAGAAATTTAAGAGGAAATTGAGAGCAAATTGAGATTAAATATGGATTTGAGAGAAATTTGGAAGGAAATTGAGAGGAAATTGAGAAAATAATTGAGAGATGATTAGTTTGTGAAAAAAATAAAGGGTGAGGGGTATTTATAGATTTTTTTTGACCGTTCGGGGGGCAACGGTAAAAAAATGACCATTGCACTATTCACGCGCGAGGAAATCGCGTCCCCAGGGGCGCGCTTCGTGGCATCAAATCACGTCCACGTCAGAGCGCTTTGCTGACGTGGACACAAATGGCGCTTACGTGGACGCAATTTGCTGACAAGTCCCCTGACTTCGCGTTGACGTGGACGCGCTTTAGGGGAAAAGGGCCCATTCCAGTAAATAATAAAATACCGGGCCCATTTCGGTAAATTTTAAAAAAAAGCTTTTAATGGTAAATTGCCCAAAAAAGTCAAAAGAAAAAAAATTAAAAGAATTAGATTATGACATCATTATGACATCATTTATGCCATGTGTTACAATCTTATTTTGTCACTTGTCCTGTATTTAACGATGTTAGACTCATGTACCAATTTAGTTGACGGGAAAAAATTTAGGTACAAATCTAGGACAAAAAAAACCATAAGTAACAATTTTATATTTAACCCTAAAATTTTAGATAGAGACTAAATTGATAGGATGTATAAAGTTGAGAGCTAAATTTGTTGAATTTTTAGAATTAAGACCAAATTGATAGAATCTTTAATTATTGGAGAGTTACTTTTTTATTATACCAATAGAAAAAGATCACGTCGACATTCTGTTAATGTTTTAACGAATGAGTAATTAAAATATCAAATGTTGCTAACTTTCGTAACTTAAATAAAAAATATTTGAAATTGAATGAACAAATAAAATATATTAATAATTGAGTAATTATTAGTATAGTTTAGCTTTTAAATATATCAATTGACTCACAGTACATACTTTTATTTTATATAGGTATAATCATTAAAATGACTTTTAATGTTTACAATGGCGGGGGTTGGTATGGTCCCCTTAAAATGAAAAAAACTTCATTTAAGCATTTTTTTAATTTATAAAATTTTAAATTATTAATGGTAAAATTGTACTTTAACTTCTCAAATAATAAAAAATTGATCTAATCTTTAAAAAATTATAAAGATATAAACTATTAAATGATGAAATTATATTTTTATTATCATAAAAACAGACAATTTAATTTCAATTCTAATAAAAGTTCTAATTTCATCTGTGAATATTTATGTATTTTGACAATTTAAGGGATGTATTTTTTTTTTGGAATAATTTTGCTCTAAGTGTTTCAGTTTCAAGTCAAAAGTAAGGCTAATTTACCAAAAAAAGCCAATTTTTTTATAAAATTACCGAAATGGGCCGGTTTTTTAATTATTTACCGGAATGGGCCATTTTCCCTGAAATCGCGTCCACGTCAGCGCGATGTCAGGGGACGTGACAGGAGGTCGCGTCCATGTCAGCGTGACCTGCTGACGTGGATGCAATGTGGACGCGCGCGTGAACAGTGCCCAACGATAAAAAAATTGACCATTGCCCCCCCAACGGTCAAATTTTTTTTTACTATATAAACCCCCACCCCTTTTATTTTCACAAACAAATTCAATATCAATTTCCTTCAAAAATTCTCTCAATTCCTTTCAAAAATTCTCTCAATTCCCTTCAAAATTTCTCTCAATTTCCTTCCAAAATTCTCTCAAACTCTCAAATTCCTTCCAAAATCCTCTCAATTTCCTTCAAAAAATCTCCAAATCCATATTAAATTTCTTTTTCCATTAAATTTCATTTTTTTAAAGAAAATTTTAAAATTTTTTATTTTTTTAAAATAATTTTAACATTTTTAATATTTTCAACAATGGCCGGATCATTGATTCGTCTTGATAGGAATCAAATATCGGTGGAGCAAATGAACATGGTAAGTATTAAATTTAAATTTTAAATTTTATTTAAGATATTTTTATTTATGTATTTTTAGATATTTATTAATTTATTTTTTGTTATAAAAGTCCCAAGATCGGGTATTGGAATGCAATACTCGGAATATGCATGCTCCTCCATCACCGTTAGTAGAGAACTACCTGCGGGAAGCAGGATTTTAGCACGTGACGACGGTAGGTCGGGGATGCAAGTTGGAGCCGAAACTGATCAGTGCGTTGATCGAGAGGTGGAGACCTGAGACGCACACATTTCATCTTCCATGTGGAGAGTGCACTATCACTCTAGAAGATGTCCATCTGCATTTGGGATTGCCGGTGGATGGGCACCCAGTGACTGGGTCTGCCCAATCTAGCAATTGGGAGCCGGTGTGCTACGAGCTTTTGGGCGCCGTTCCGGATAAAATGGATGGAGGTAAGGTGGAGATAGGCTGGTTACGTGCCACCTTCCCCGGTCTGAATGAAAATTCAACCGAGATTGAAAGAATCTGATATACTCGATCATACATTCTTCAAATAATTGGAGGCTATCTCATGGCCGACACATCACGGAGCCGTGTACATCTAAGGTGGCTGCTAAAACTCGTTGATTTTAGAGCAGCCGGTGAATTTAGTTGGGGGTCTGCCGTCTTGGCAACATTATATCGGGAGATGTGCGGGGTGACGAAACCGAGGAGAGCAAAAATCGGAGGTTGTCTGTCACTACTGCAATCATGGGCACGGTTTCGCTTTCCATTTCTACGTCCTCGAGTGAACCACCCATATACATTCCCACTCGTAACAAGGTAAATTTTATATTACATTTTGAAATTGTTATGTAGATTTTGTAAGAATAAAAGAATGCTAAAAGTTTATTTAATTAGGTGGAACCATCCGGCAAGTTATCGTGGATTACCGACTGAACTTGAAGATATACGGCTTCTATTGGAGCAACGGTCGGAAGCAGAAGTAAGTATTATTGCAAATAGATATTTTCATACATTCGCTAGTGGATTGATATTTAGTGTTTAGTATTATGTATATATGTAATATTTCTATCATGTTCATATAGTTTCAATGGACACCATACGAGGATCCGACAGTCCGGGCAGTAATCCCGGAAGAGTTTTTACAAAATCCGAACGCTTGGCACGTGAAAGTGGTGTTGATCAACTATGCAACCGTGGAGCCCCACCAGACAGACAGAGTCCTACGACAGTTTGGATGTAGATAAACGATCCCTGCGGACCCTGAGGAGTTTGACGAGCACCACAAAATCGACCTTCGGCTATTAGGTAAAGATTGGCCGTTATACTGGTCAGTGTACATAGAAATGTGGGAAAATCAGAATGAATATCTACCTACTCGGGAACCAATCATCGTTCCCGAGTTAGCGTGCATTCCAGAATACATGCCATGGTTTAGGGCCCATGGGAAGCCGTATTTACTTACGCCGGAGGAGAGGCGGTGGCAAATACGTGTCGGAAGGGAAAGGCGCGGGCCTCAAAATCCAAGGGGACAAGACTACGAGGGTAGCCCCTCAACGAGGCCCAGACATTCACCCGGTTCATCATCAGCGACCATGCAATCACCGTCCCCAACGAGAGCACCGACGGAATCACCTGGCGCAGCAATTCAACAGATGATACCCATGCATTCACCTTTCCCTATGATGCCAGGTATGTTTCCTAGCCCTTATATGTACCCTAACCCGTACATGTATCCTTTTCTGAATCCTATGGCAGGTTGAAGCCAAATGCCCGGATCAGCTTCATTTCCTGTAATGCCGAGCGGACCACCGATAACTAGGCCATCGGCACAGGAGGGGTTGCAAGGGGGGCCGTCGGGGAGCTCTCATTTTTACCAATCGCCAGCAACGCATGGCTTTCAAACTCCGTCGCCATTCATGATGTAAACACCTCCACATACACTATTCTTTGAAGGTGGATCATCGTCCCAAGTCCGACAAGCAGATGCCGAACCGGAAGAACAACAATCACCACCCGAGGAAGAACAATCGCCGCCGGAAGCTAGAGGAAGGAGGAATCCAGCGCGTAACCGTCGACCCCCGCCATGTGGAACCGAATCCCCCGGTCATAGACATTGATTACCGTATTAAAATTTATCATTTGATGTAATGAAATAGAAGTTTATAATGATGTAATACACATAGAATTTTTTCCGAGTTATTTTGACATTATTTGATTAAAAACCCTAACCCTAACCTAATTTAATTAAAAACCCTAACCCTACTTAATTAAAAACCTTAACCCTAACCTAATTTAATTAAAAACCCTAACATAACTTAATTAAAAAACCTAACCTAACTTAATTAAATTAAAAACCCTAACATAATTTAATTAAAAACCCTAACCATACTTAATTAAAAACCCTAACCTAATTTAATTAAAAACCCTAACCTAATTTAATTAAAAACCCTAACATAACTTAATTAAAAAACCTAACCTAACTTAATTAAATTAAAAACCCTAACCCTAACCTAATTTAATTAAAAACCCTAACCCTACTTAATTAAAAACCCTAACCCTAACCTAATTTAATTAAAAACCCTAACATAACTTAATTAAAAAACCTAACCTAACTTAATTAAAAACCCTAACCCTAACCTAATTTAATTAAAAACCTTAACCTAATTTAATTAAAAACCCTAACCTAATTTAATTGAAAACCCTAACATAACTTAATTAAAAACCATAACATAACTTAATTAAAAACCCTAAGCTAATTTAATTTAATTAAAAACCCTAACCCTAACCTAATTTAATTGAAATCCTTAACCTAACCTAATTTAATTAAAAACCCCAACCCTAACCTATTTTACATGAAAACCCTAACCCTAACCTATTTTAATTAAAATCCCTAACCCTAACCTAATTTAATCGCAAGTGTACACGATATTGCCCGCCAACAACGCCTTGGTACGGTTTGTCGAACTCTGTCACACGAAACCATAAATTGTCTCGATCGTGACACACAGCGTGCATGATATTTGCCCTCGCCTTCGCCTTGTTAATTTCTTGAACTACCTTACTGCACCATACATGCCCACCCTGCATCTGGCCTGCATAAGTTGCTGTTCGCTTTGGAAATAGCGCCGCCAAACGGAAATATGTCTCTCGCACAACCGCTGTTATCGGTAGATGACGCGTTCCTTTAAGAACAAAATTTATGCATTCTGCCAGGTTCGACGTCATATGGCCATATCGTAGGCCTCCGTCGTATGCTTGTTTCCACTGTTCGAAACGTATGTTGCAAAGGTAGTCCGCCCCTTCTCTGTTTTGGGATCGCAAGATTGCCAACATCTCGTGAAAATGATCTTTATTCATTTCATACCCTACCAATATAAGAACATAGCGAATATTTTATACCCCTTATACCAATAAAACTAATTCAATTTGACAAACGAAATAATACAGTTATACAGTAAATACCCATGTTGGTCACTTGTCGTCGTTCCGTCTTAGATGGATATTGCCTGTAGTAGTTCGAAGCAATGTGTCTCAGCAATATCTATGGTGTGTATGCTGCCACAAGCTTCCCTCTCGATCAAATGCAGCTAGTATACCGGCGCCCCGATCTGAAATAACACAGATATCAGGTTGGGGGCACACATGCCTCCTTAACCTAGAGAGAAAGAAATCCCAGTCATCAGACGACTCCCCCGGTATTATTGCATATGCAATTGGAAGAATTCTCCCACCGCCGTCCTGTGCCACTACAACCAATAGCCGATGAGTGTACCTACCGAACATGAAGGTACCATCAATTTGTACCAACGGCTTGCAGTACGGAAATGCGTCTTGGCATTGCTTAAAGGTCCAAAATAGGCGTTTGAACACTTGGCATCCACATAGCAATCGGCCGTTGTAGTACGCATGTTCCGTTTCAAGGTCTATGATGGCACCTGGGACGTATCTCTCTAGCACCTGACACCATTGCCATATTTCATTATATGAGGCATCCCACCCACTATGCATCTTCTCCAATACCTTTTGCTTAGCTATCCAAGCCTTGCGGTAAGAGGGCGTGTACCCCATTTGGCTACGGATATTGGCAATTATCACCGGCACTGAAGTCCGGGGATCTACTTTTATCGTGGTCAGTATCAAGCTCCCCAACATAGCTGAATCCATTTTCGGATGATCTTCTGAAACACCTACATAGGGAGGGAGTAAATTAAGTAATGTAACATTGGAAAATAAAAATATAATTAAAAACACATTCAATACTGTACCTGCAGCACATGTATGTGGACCTTTGTACTTTTTGATCTCCCACAACCCTGTCCTCTTCCTTAACGAGGCGACGATTTTCCATGAACATGTGTCGTCTTGCACCGCACACTTTGCCTTAAACTTATCAGATTTTGATTAAACGACGTGGTAATTAACGCTGTTTTTGATGCTATGCTGTTTCAAAGCACCAATAAAACTATCCTTATTGGTAAACTGATTACCAACTTCAAGTTCACCAAGATCTACCCCCGAACTTGTACAATCGTGCACCCGGTGTGGTAGATCTAGAAACTCTAACGCATCATCTGCTGACAGATCGACATTATGCATGTGGGCTGAAGGTGAATATGCTCTGAATCGTGAATTTTCTTCATCATCTGCACTCATATCACCATCTTCACCTTCTATTGGAATAGGCTCCGGTTCAAAAAATAATCCCACCTCTGCACCATCCGGCCCGGGCTCTCGAGGTGGATCCACATCAGAGTCACCTTCTAACCCAAAATCATCTGCAGCGTACGACGTCCCCTCACCGGTTGATTTCGTAGGTAGTACGTCATCCCTTCTTCTGGGCATTTGATAACGTCCCCAATTGGATGTAGATTGCCATCTAGTAGAACTTGATGCAGTTCCCCAGCTCGTATTTCCAGCGTCAAACGTCGAGCCACTGACGTACATGTCCCATCCACCGACAGAGTGTCTTGGGGGATGTGCATTCGACACCACTACCGAACATGGGCTGTTCCGTATTTTGTAACACGCTAACCGAGTGTCGGCCAAGGGTCGTGTATACATCTCGAACACCAGACGGAAGTACATCAGTTGGCGACGTAAATTGTACATATAACTCAATATAAGTTGCTCCGCTAGCAAGATGAGTCTGCACCATTGCCCCCAAGCTACGAGCACCTTTTATGTCGAACGAGTCATATGTCACTGGATCAACAGAAGAACAAAATCGATACATCATTGATAGAACTTTCATTGGCGTGGTTTCGAAGATTTTACGCCTAATTCTTTTACGGAGTTCTGTCAAATCTATGTTTTGGCTAAATGACAGTCGCACCGTATTCTCCGACAAAAAAACAACACCATTCTCGGTGTGGCAAACCTCACCATCGTAGTAAATAACAGCACTAATACGTTCACTCATTTTGAAACTCTAACTTTCTTAGCCTCTCTAAAATGTTTCTGCTGTGAGTTATGCATTCTAAGAACATTTTCTGCCTAATTTATAGCCTCAGCCCAAACTTGCTACTGTAGAAAAATCGCGTCCACGAGGGCGCGATTTGACACTATTTGCTCAGAAACGTCAAAAAAAATTATTTCCTACATGACCAACTGTAGCGAAATCGCGTCCACGAGGGCGCGATTTCACAATTTCTTCTCATATAGCATCCTGGTATTAGCGATTTTATACTATTTGCTCAGGAAACGTCAAAAAAATTTATTTCTTACATGACCACTGTAGCGAAATCGCGTCCACGAGGCCACTATTTCACAATTTCTTCTTAAATAGCATCCTGGTAGAAGCGATTTCCCACTATTTAACCAGATACGTCAACTCGAAAAAAAATTTTCCGGGACCCCTAACTCCTAAAAAGCCTGCACCTTAAACCCTAAAAGCCATAAAACGTAAACGTAAAATCAGCGTCAAAATCGCGTCCCCCGTACTGCGCTACATGACAGGAGGTCACGTCCACGTCAGCGCGACCTCCTGTCACGTCCCCTGACATCGCGCTGACGTGGACGCGATTTCGGGAAAAATGGCCCATTCCGATAAATAATTAAAAACTGGCCCATTTCGGTAATTTTATAAAAAAATTAGCTTTTTTTAGTAAATTAGCCCAAAAGTAATGGTGCTTATGGGTTATGATTTTAATTTATGTGGATGAAATGACGTAATTTTGAAGAATAAAAAACTTAAAACCTAATATCTAGTATGGAATTAAACAATAATAAAAAATTAAAATCACAAAAATTTTGAAACTCCAATATTCCAAACAGTGGCTTTGAATCACTTGGACCAAAAAACAAACTTGCAACCCCCATTATCACCAAATTTAGAAATCCATTACTTTTCACCTAAAAAAGGAGAGTTATTATTTCCTCCTCCGACCTTACTTCTCTTTAAAATATTTTTTGAGATTTGACTGCTGGCAGTTAATGTAGCTATGATACGAATTTTTTCATCTATTAATTTGATAAATAAGATAAATTTAAGAGTTAAAAGAAATGAAATTTTTTTTTTGGGTTAAAATTGAATCGGAAGCAAGGGTTCCATTGCTAAGCCCAGAGGGATTGAAATTCATGGCTAACATTTATGGTAAAAACAAATTCATAAATACCTTTTCAGAGGAGAATGAAGTAAAAAGGGTTTTTACATGTGATGGAAGCCTTTCGCAATTCAATAAGATATTTAGGCTCTTTTCTTTGAATTCAAGGGAACCATTAGTTGAAAGGTTTTATAGATTTTAATTTCATGTTAGATATTAGCAGTGGCGGAGCCAGACGCAGGTACGCTCCAGTCCCTAGAATGAAACATTTTTTATTTAGATTTTTTTAAATTTATAAAATTTTAAATTAATAATAATAAAATTATATTTTAATCTCTTAAAAATAATAAAAATTTAATTTAATTCTTAAAAATTATAAAGATCTAGTCCATTAAAATGATAAAATTATATTGTAAAAACATACAATTTAATTTTGACTCTAAATTTTTTTTTCTAATTTCGTCACCAGATATTCAGTTTAAAATTTGTTTTCTCTACGACTATGCGGATTCATCCATGTTATTAAAAAATTTCACACATAACACGTCAGCGTTATTACTTGTTTTGATAAAAAAAAACCAAGTGATCTAAGGCATAATATAACCTCAGTGCAGTGCGGCACTATAACCAACGTTTCACCCAGTGGATGAAAGATAAAACCATGGTTAGGCATTGCAACTATCATTGCTTGAAACACCTAAAGTTGTATGACTAAAGTCTGAAGCTAGAAAATTCTTTTAAAGGGTCGAAATAAAATTTAATTTTTAATAGTCTATATTTTTATAATTTTTAAAAGATTAAATTAAATTTTTATGATTTTAAGGAGGCTAAAGTGTAATTTTATCTTTACTAATTTAAAATTTTAAAATTTTTTAAAGGGTCAAAACAACAAATTTTCATTTTAAGGGGGACCGGAGCTGGCAGGGGCCCCCTTGGATTCACTTCTGTGTATGACCCGCTCCTTTTTATCATTATGCCCTTCTAAACACCTCATAGGAATAGGTCTAATCATTGAATATATATATCATAAGATAGTAAGGTTTAATTTAGGACATCGTTAGAGTCAATTGAATGGGACATCGTTAGAGTCAATTGAATGGACTAAACAAAAAATTTGTCGGATGTGATAGATTGATAAATGTTATCAAAAATATTTTTCAATAATCATGATGTTTAGGCAAAGGCGTGAGATCGAGTTCCTATAGCGAAGTACTAGCACAGTTATGTTAGCAAGTCCTTAAGATGATCGATTGTTTTAGCGATGTATTGTATAGCAATCTTTAACTAAAATGATTTTTTTATCCTTTAGAAAATGATAACTTGATGGCAAGCATTGAAAACTGGTGGCGTCGAATTATTTGGCTCCAAAAAAAAATTAAAGCCTCCAAAATTTCAAAAATAGCAACAAAAAATGAATTTTTTTTATTTCGTATGCTGCTGTGGCATGTTAGTGGCATAAAACTCTTTGGTTCCACCAAATTTTACTGTAAATTTCAGGTCATTTTCGTATTTAATAAGAAAAGTGAGTCATTCTCATAATTAATCAAAATTTTAAGATCATTTTTATATAAAAAAAGCTGTATAAATAAGAGTCAACCTAAACATTAAGAAAAAAAGACATGTAATTAATTCTTGGGCAAATTATATTAATAGTCACTTAATTATAAGTTTTTTTTCTTTTTTAATCATCCAATTATAAAAAATAAAAAATAGTTATTCAACTATTTAAAATTTTCTTTTTTATACACTCAATTATCTTAAATAGTTGAATGTTTCTTTCTTCTTTTTATGTGAATCAACTGATGATAAAAAAAAATCAAATAATTTGATGATATTTTATAATTTTTCATAACTAAAAACTGGACATAATTGAAGCAACTCTGTTATAGTTTTCCCTTCTTCTATTATGTACGTAATATGGTAGACATATTCACGTGAAATACAGGTAATTATTTAATAAAAACATAAATATAAACGATTTAATTATTCGAGAAAAGGAATTATCAAAAAAGGATAGGTTCTTCTGCACCAATTTTAATTAAGAGTGCAGATCCTATTGACAATTACATATCTGTCCACCTGTCGTGTTCCCTTTCGCGCCAAATTTATATATTTGACTTATTTCATTCTTCGCATGGCCGACAGGGAAGTAATGAAATCACACGTCATTTATTTACTACCAATGATTTAATTATTATATGTTAATGATAATTTCAAGCATAAATATTTCTTAATTATTACATAAAATTATATTGAGTGAATTTTTATGAGGATAACACACTTATGATAAGATTTTTAGATAAACTCGTAAATAAATTACTTTTATACTAATATATAACAAAGAGAGTCCGATTATAGTACTTTTAGTGAATTGATTTCATGACTAAAAAGTTTTGTAATTAATAGGCGAAGTGTCGAAACTTAATTCCAAATTATTCCTCTACTAGCTTAACACAAGCATTTATGAATTGCATTTGAATCGATACATTAAATGAATGAAAATAACGAATTAGAGAAACACACTGTATGTATATATCACTATCCACAATGAATACGTTTTCTCGCTATGAACAAGAGATGATTTAGATATTAAATTAATTTCTTCAAAAATTAAATAATTGTAGTCTAAAGTGAAAATTAAATTCAATAATTATTACAACTTTGTTGAACAAGACAATTAAAATTATTTACTCATAAATTCTAGTAAAGTAAGACTATCATTACTTTAATGAAATTACAATTTATTTGAAAAAATAATTTAATTAAATTAATTAATATTTTAGTAATAAAAAAATTAATTATTAGATTAAATAAATTATATGAATTATAATACGTATAATTGGATGGGCAAAGTCTAATAATAGAGAGGGGGTGG
This sequence comes from Gossypium hirsutum, assembly GCF_007990345.1. Classification (NCBI taxonomy): domain Eukaryota; kingdom Viridiplantae; phylum Streptophyta; class Magnoliopsida; order Malvales; family Malvaceae; genus Gossypium; species Gossypium hirsutum. The sequence goes on from NC_053442.1 coordinate 58,757,777, forward strand.
CGTCGCCCATACCAGCTAGATTTGAAAACCCTAACAATTTCTTGCGTCGCATGCAACCAAATCAATTTCTTCATCATCATCATCATCATCATCATCATCATTATTGACTTTATTTGTATTTTTGTCTATTGTTATCTTCGTTTATTTATTGTTAAAATTATTGAATTCTGTTATTAGTAAATTTAGATCTAAAATTTAAGTTCTTTGTCTAATTACATTTTAATTTTAGGAATTTAGATTTAAATTAAATTTAATAAACTTTAGTTCCACTTTAGATTTATTCTAGAGTTTAAATTTTTAAGTGTTAAATAGATTTTAGATCTTTTAAGTTAAATAGATTGTGGATTTAAAGTTGATTTTAGATTATAAGTTTAGCTAGATTTTTAGATTTAACTTAGATTATAGATATTTTTTAATATGATTTTAGATTTAAATTTTAAGTTTAAAATTAGGTTTTTTAGTTATTATATTTTTAAATTTATTTAGATGATTAGTTTAGCTACACGTAATCGTACTCCTGAGCTCATATATGGTAATGAGATCGAGCTATAATGATGTGATCTAGATCACATCATGTGTTGGCTCAATTTGAAAGAATTGCGAGGGCCCAAGTACAAAATGAAACATCCATCATTCAAGTTCTTCACTTAATATTTACATGTTGTTTTTAACGTGTCATGTGTCATGTTTATTATGTTCTGATTCACAACATGCATATTTTCATTTATATTATGTTTGAATTTTAACTATAGTATCGTTGAAAAGTGATTGTTGTTTGTGAATTGTCAAATGAGCTAATGACTTCTATTTATATTGCTTTGTAGGTATATGACTGACCACCAAGGGAGATCTATGATTTTTCGTAATTCTCATGCAAATTCATGCACGTCTATTCTTTAGCCTACAAGAATTCATGAATGGACAAGATACATTGGATCACATATCATGCATGTATGTCCAAGGGGGCTTGTACGAATTAAATGCTCAACATTGAATCTGGTGGATACATGTACGGTTCAAGGGAATGCATGAGTTTACATTAAGCAAACATTGTATCTATTAAGTGCATGGACGACATGGAGGGATGTATTAGAAATCATTTGGTTGATTCAATGAATTCTTATATACATAGACGATAAAGGGAGATGAAGTTGACAAAAGGGAAGGAACGTGATTATTTAAACATGCATTGAATTGAAAGAAATGCATGGATGGAATTCAATCCGTGCATGGACTTACATCAAAGGTTTATGACCATTCAAACGTGTGTAATGAATCTTCAACATACACTCATGTCAAGAGGGAAAGCATCTGACCATTTGGCTGAATTATTTGAACTTTGAAGATACATGTATTGTAACACCCCTTACCTGTCTGATACGTCGTTGAGAGCACCAAAAATATCCTATCCCTATAAAATAACAAAAAGAATAGTATAAGGGAACTAAGGTCAAATCCTTAGGGACTGGATTTGCACAAATTCTTGTTCCTCGAGATCTCGGGCAAAGTCGTGCCTAAGAAAAACGCTGTACCTGGAAAAAATAAAAAAAACAGAATTAAAAGTTTGATTGAATTAAAATTGCGTAAATTGAAATTTAAATTGTAAAGAGAAACAGAGTTGAGAAAAGATAGTTTTAGGTGATCCTTCTCGAACAGAATAAGCCAATTATAGTGGAAGAGGACGCCTACAACCACCAGCTTCACTTAGATTTTAGACTTACGATTTAGAAGAACCTGACTCTAGTCAACCATCACTTTTGTGGGATCATCTTACACTAGATCATCACTTCTCAATGGTGAATGCCACGCCATTTTGTCTCTTGAGCTCGACAACCACTAACTCAGTAAGCTAACGAACCGGCTGTGCAACCTTCACAAAACATACAAATCGATCGTCTTTGCACAAGATGAAAAGATCACTTTTGAAGGGACATGGATGGAAGCGTTAGTCCCGTAATGTGGAGAAACAATGAATACTGGTTGAGATGGCTAAGCGTGGATTCTAAGCCTCATGAACCCCTTTTAGGGAATCTCAACAGCCTTTGGCTAGATAAATTTAGTGGCTCATGCTTTTTGGGAAGAAAGAAATAAACCTAATAAAAATGGAATTTTATTGAATAAATGAAAGGAATAAAGGCTAAGCTTTTTGGGAGAAGGAGCTTTTTACAGAAAAGATTAGTGAAATTTATGTCACTCCATCCCCTATTTATAATACTTAGAAAATCTAGTCTATTCCTATCTAAATTCTAAAAGATAAATAAAGATAAATAGAGATAAAAGCTAAAATTAAATCTAAATAATAATATTAACAATTATCCTAATATAATTAAAATTTAAATAGAGTATTGTGTTTATAAAATCTCTTCTTTGCATTTTTGCCCCCAAGTCTTCCACACTTTACATTTTCGACACCACTTCTTTCCTACTTTGCATGCTGGCCCATTTTATCTTTAAATTCACGCTTTTTGCCTTCAAATTTCCTTTTGCCTTCAATTTAGTCCCTACAAGATAAAAAACCATAAATAACTCAAATTAGTAGGATCATACTCAAAATAAATATGTAATTAATACATAAAAATATGTCATTCCAGAGTATTATCACTGTCGTCACTAGACTCGAATAATAAGATACTACGACAAAAGTCAATAATACAATAAATACCTTACTTAATGAAAATTCAATTATCTATCAAAAAATTATGGATATAATTAAATATATTAAATAATTAGAATTCTATCAGGACCTAATTACAAAATGCAAACATATAGTAAGATTGGATTGTAAAATTTTGAAGTTAAAAGTCAATATTGGAAATTTACAGATGGTATCTATACCAAATCGATACCTTCTGAAAATCGATACCAAAGTTCAATTTTGTTTACTTGAAAATCAATAGGATCGATACTATTTTGACATTCTGTTTGTTTTAAAACTGTTCATATGATCAAGTATCGATACCAATGCCAAAATATCGATACCTAACATCAAAATGGTAAAATTTCATCTTTTAAGAGTTTATACCATGCCAAATTTACCTAGCAATCAAAAGACAATAATATCATTTATTCAAACACCAGTTTGGCACCCAGTGCCTCATTAGATAAAATCGAAGCAAATAATTGCGCCTAGCGCTAAAATAAGTTGACACCCAGTGTCTCATCGGTTAAACCAAAGCAAATTGGTACCCAGTGCCTCATCAACTTATAGTGTCCCAGAAACTCTTGAAGAATCTTTTCCATTTTTCGGTTATGTATGGAAAGATAGAAATAAAATGACCACAATTTTGGGTATTCACTTAATTTTGCTAGGTATAGGTGCTTTTCTTCTAGTATTCAAGGCTCTTTATTTTGGGGGCGTATACGATACCTGGGCTCCGGGAGGGGGAGATGTAAGAAAAATTACCAACTTGACTCTTAGCCCAAGTGTTATATTTGGTTATTTACTAAAATTGCCCTTTGGAGGCGAAGGGTGGATTGTTAGTGTGGACATTTGGAAGATATAATTGGAGGACATGTATGGTTAGGTTCCATTTGTATATTTGGTGGAATCTGGCATATCTTAACCAAACCTTTTCATGGGCTCGCCGTGCACTTGTATGGTCGGGAGAGGCTTACTTGTCTTATAGTTTAGGTGCTTTATCTGTTTTTGGTTTCATTGCTTGTTGCTTTGTCTGGTTCAATAATACCGCTTATCCTAGTGAGTTTTACGGGCCCACTGGACCAGAAGCTTCTCAAGCCCAAGCATTTACTTTTCTAGTTAGAGACCAACGTCTTGGGGCTAACGTGGGATCCGCTCAAGGGCCTACTGGGTTAGGTAAATATCTAATGCGTTCCCCGACCGGAGAAGTCATTTTTGGAGGGGAAACTATGCGTTTTTGGGATCTGCGTGCTCCTTGGTTAGAAACTCTAAGAGGTCCCAATGGTTTGGACTTGAGTAGGTTGAAAAAAGACATACAACCTTGGCAAGAACGGCGTTCTGCGGAATATATGACGCATGCTCCTTTAGGTTCTTTAAATTCTGTAGGTGGCGTAGCTACCGAGATCAATGCAGTTAATTATGTCTCTCCGAGAAGTTGGTTAGCTACCTCTCATTTTGTTCTAGGATTCTTCCTATTCGTGGGTCATTTATGGCACGCGGGAAGAGCTCGTGCAGCCGCAGTGGGATTTGAAAAAGGAATTGATCGTGATTTTGAGCCTGTTCTCTCCATGGCTCCTCTTAACTGAGATAACTGAGACAGGAGATCAATGCTTAAGGTAGGAATCAATTTGATTACACTATATATATTGAAGGAATCAGGTGATATTTAAAAAGTATTCTGTTTTCCTTTCGTTTCAACTCATTTTCTATCTAAAATATTTTTTTTCTGGCTCGGCAATTCCACCCAGCCGAGCCATTACCTTTTATTAATATTAAGATTCTTAATTAAGAAGCCAGGAAAAAGCAATAAAGAAAGAAATCTATTCATCGAGCAAAAGGAGAGAGAGGGATTCGAACCCTCGATAGTTCTTTGTTTCGAACTATACCGGTTTTCAAGACCGGAGCTATCAACCACTCAGCCATCTCTCGAAAGCTAATTTCTATTTTATTTTTATTCCACCGAATCGAACATGGCCATATGAGTTGATACCATCACTATGTATAGAAAGATATCGTGTGTGAACCTATAGGTCAATCTATTTATCTGTATATATAGATAGATGAAATGCATAATCTAGCATGCCTATTTGTGAACGTGAAATAAAAAAATCACCCTCGACCCCATGTCCGAATAAAAGCGGTTAAAGGGTTGGAAATAAGTCATATAGAATCAATCGATTCATGGTAAAATCCCTCTACCTTGCATTTTATTAATTTTTTTTGGTCAATATCATAGAGGGATCAAATGGTATAGTTCTTTTGTTGGTAGCTTGGAGGATTAGAAACATGACTATTGCTTTCCAATTGGCTGTTTTTGCATTAATTGCTACTTCGTCAATCTTACTGATTAGTGTACCTGTTGTATTTGCTTCTCCTGATGGTTGGTTGAGTAACAAAAATATTGTATTTTCCGGTACATCTTTATGGATTGGATTAGTTTTTCTAGTGGGTATCCTTAATTCTCTTATTTCTTGAATCTATCCATTCTGGATCCAAAAATGACCCCTCCCACGAATTTTTCAGATTTTGAGACATTTTCATCATGTGTGCATTTAGTCCATTTAATCACAACCAAAATTTTCTCATAATATATAATCAGTTCATACATTCACAAAGATACATATATTTCTCAAATATACATTATTAAATCATCCTTATTATCAAATGATTCAATTCACCAAATTGAACAAGAATTCTCACCTCAGTTACTTACCATGCGCAAACAAATCAAAATGTAGTAAATTATAAATTAGTTCAAATTATAGAAACACAAACCGTAAACTCCAAGCTATTCGTCAACGACTTTGCCTTTTCCCTTCTTTTTAGAGGAATCGGGGTTGATGTTAGCTACGAAAATAAATAAACCATATATATAGTCAATACACAAACAATTTCTCATTTAATTGCTAATTTAAACAACTTTTGCACTTTACTCAATTTAGTCCCTAAAACCAAGACCAGCTTAACTTCCACACTTAACTCAAATTTTAATATCAATTCCACTCTAAGCCAAATTTAATCCTTTAATTCTCATTTCTACCCTTAAATTTAAAAAATTCATAATTTGGTCCCTATTTCTCAAAATCAACAATTAACTTTACAATTTAGTCCTTTTTCACTTCCAACCTAAAAATGTATCAAATTAATCCTTAAAGCTTTAACTACTCAACAATGGTAACATATAAAATCTTAAGTAGTACCAGAAAATAGAGTATGGATCAGCTAGCTTATAGTATCAGGATTCTAAAAACATAAAAATTACAAGAAAAAGAAATAAATTGACTAACCAATTTAAGCTTAAAGCCTCAAAACTCCTATGACCGTTCGTGGGTTCTTCTCCCCCCTTAAGCATTCAAAATTTGCATGAAAAGAGAATGAAAACTTCTATTTCATTCCACTTCCTATAGTCTTTTCTTTCATTTTATTTTTATTATTTTATTATAATTTTATTATAATACCTATTAATGTTAATATAACATATATAACTTATATATAATATATTCATCATGACTGCCCACTACAAATTTAAAGAAAATGTATATTTGCCTTTCAAGTCCCTTAGCTATATTTTAGCTTATAAATTGATAGTAATCACATTTTACCACCTAAGCAATATAGTCCCTGTACCTTAATTAAAAGCTAATTCAATGAGAATTTCTAATCGAAATTCAATTCACTTCTAAGATAATTCCATAAAAATTTAATAAAAATATTTACGAGTCTAGTTTACGGAAATGGGGTCCTAAAACTGCACTTTCTGACAACATTGACTTTTTGGTCGTTACATTTATTACATGAGTTCATGTACAATCTAGAAACTTCATTTAATGGTCGGTTAGACTACTCATCTACCTAGGCCTATATATAGTTCGGTCATGTCATTTTGTAAGGGTTAATCAAATGAATTTTCAATCAATCAACTTTAAATTTTAAACCGAGTTTATACTATTTGTTCTTTTCAGAACTAAAATTGAACTTATCAAGAACTTACCTTCTTGTGGCTTTCATCAATCGATCTTATCACTTCCCTTCTCAACTCTTTCTGAAGTGTGGCGATCATCTTATATCGTCGGTTCCTATCTCATTATAGATAGTGGGTCGCGATCTTTCTTAAGACAACCAACTTGTTAAGACTTAACTCTGCTTTGTAAAAATCGGGTCACACTGTTTTATAGTGTTGGTTCATTTCTGGGTCAACTTTCGTTTTATCAATATTTATCCATTCCATTCTTCCATTCCAATACCTTAAATACATTTTAAGTTCCAAGCTTAACTTCCCATTTTTCAGAGAAAGTGCCAATTTAGATGATCGGACAAATCAAATCGTGAATCAAATTCTAAACTCATAATCGGGTTTACATAAATTGGTATCAGAGCTATGAACATATAAATCAGGTACGCTTTTGTTAACCCAGAATTTAAAAAAATCGTGAAAAAAGAGGAAAAGGAAAATATGATTTAAAATTTAAAAAAAGTCTAGGAGCCTTACAAATTTTTTTTTAATTCGATTCATGTTTTTGAGCCTTTTTACATCTTTTGGTGAAATTTGACGATAGCAAAATTTTCCCGAGCCTAAAATTTTCATTTTTCCCATATACCCAAAATATATCCTAATCACCATTTTATGTATTTTGAACCTATTTCTGCCATTCTTTGTCACAACATTTTGAGTTTTTGATCTTGTTCTATATAGTTTGATTAGAACTGAGAGAAAACTCTTGAGTGGAAAAAGGCACGAGCATGTGAGATCATTCGAGTGGAAAAAGCCTGAATTATGTGCAAACAAGAGATGAGTGATTTTTTTTTCTTTTTGAGTGAAATCTGTGAGTTTTGTTTTGGTGAGGTACACATCTTATTATTCCTTTTGTTCTTTGATTACTAATCTTTTGTAAAATTATGTTCCAAGAACAGTTTTCAAATTTAGAACTTTAAAATATGATGAAAGATATGCGAAGATTTATGGGGTCTGAATTTGAACAAGTACATAAAATATTAGACCGAGTGGAAGGAAGATCACCAATGAGGCAATCATCTAACGATTCCTTTAAAAGGGATCGACGTTTTGATTTTTATTCATCATGGAATTCAAGACGGAGTAAAGAGGATCACAAGTTTGAATCCTCCCAAGGTAAGAAGTGTGCTAAAGTATTCATTCACATCAACAAGGAAAGATGAACGAGTTTTCTATGACAATCCTCCAATTCGATCCTAAAAGAAGTCCACCATTTGGGGTTCTCCAAATTCAAAATCAATTTGTAAATACCTAGTAAGAATAGAAGAAATTGAAAGTGAAAAAGAGATACAAAAAAATTGAGCGAAAAGAAAAATAAAAGAACTTGAGAGAAGAAAAAAAAGAAATCAAACAAGAAAAAGAAAGTGCAAGAAAGAAAATTGAAATAAAAAGAGAGTGTGAAAAAAAGAAATTGAGATTGAAAAAGAAGAGAGTGAAAAGAAATAACATGATCATACAAAAGTGAAGGATGTTTTAATTAATCCTCCTTCGGGTTTGCTTTGTGATATCTCTTCGTCTCAGGTTTCTAAAGATCCATTGGTGGAGTTCCAACTGCATTACTTTTCAACCGAAAGGAGATTCCGTATTTGGGAGAAAAGTAAGTTGGAAAATAACATTACTCCACAAGTGCAACTGTCAGAAGGTAAGCAAGGAAAGGAACTTTTTGAGATTAAACCAAGACAATATTCTTTGAATGTTGTTGATGAGTTTGTCTCTAATAGTGTCTTAAAACATTTACCTCATGACATGTCTTGTGTTGGTTTATGTGACATTAAATCGCAAATTGATATATCCATTGATGTCTTTGGTTTAACTAGATGCCTACAAAATTCGATTGTTATGAGTGATTAAGAATTTTCACATAAAACGTTTAATCTGGTTGATTCTAATTTTTATGTGAGTTCTTTAAATCCTTGTGGGAAATTTTTATGGAAGTACATGCCTATTCGACAAAAGATCAAGTGTTTACTTTGTTTAAGCATGCATATACCTAATTTTTCTTTGTTTAGCATGTGTGATTTGATCTCGAAAGAAACACAATTGCTTCGTGAAGATGTGGAGGATCAAAATCGTGTGTTTCAACCTAGAATGAATGTCCATACACAATTTTTACAAGGGTCCGAGTGTAAGAATTTTGTTTTAAACAATTGTGTGAATAGCATATTGTGGTTCAATATTTGTTCATCATTTCTTGAAAGAAAGCTTTTGATTCATGTTGAGATGGTAAGGCAAAATTATGTCTTTGATCCCGAAGTTGGTTTGTATGTTCATTTTTTAAAAAGGATCTCGAAAAAATACCATGTATTCATTTGTTACATGTCTAATTTGTTTTATGTCGATGGAGGTCACAATGTTGAGGAATATCCTTTCGAAGAAGGGGTGAATAAACGAGCTTTTAACTTTTCAATTTTTAAAGCTTTGTTTGATTTTCAGGGTTTCGAGAGGAATTACTTCCAATTAACTCACAAGGAGTACCCTTTCAAGGACCGTGATCTTTAAAGATTTTTCTCGACCAAATGACCTGATTTGAGGACAAACTACTTAAAAAAGGAAGGGTACGACGTGATCTCGATCACATCATGTGTTGGCTCGATTCGAAAGAATCGCGACTGGCCCAAACACGAGGGGCCCAAGTGCAAAATGAAACATCCATCATTCAAGTTCTTCACTTAATATTTACATGTTTTTAACGTGTCATGTGTCATGTTTATTATGTTTTAATTCACAGCATGCATATTTTCATTTATATTATATTTGAATTTTAACTATAGTATCGTTGAGTAGTGATTGTTATTTGTGAATTGTCAAATGAGTTGATGACTTCTATTTATATTTCTTTGCAGGTATATGACCAACCACCAAGGGAGATCTATGATTGTTCGTAATTCCCATGCAAATTCATGCACGTCCATTCTTTAGCCTATAAGAATTCATGAATTTTGAGATTTATGAATGGACAAGATACATTGGATCACATATCATGCATGTACATCCAATAGGGCTTGTACGAATTAAATGCTCAACATTGAATTTGGTGGATGCATGTACGGTTCAAGGGGAATGCATGAGTTTACATTAAGCAAACATTGTATCTATTAAATGCATGGATGACATGGAGGGATGTATTAGAAACCATTTGGTTGATTCAATGAATTCTTATATACATAGACAGTAAAGGGAGATGAAGTTGACAAAAGGGAAAGAATGTGATTCTTCAAGCATACATTGAATTGAAAGAAATGCATGGATGGCATTCAAGCGGTGCATGGATGTACACCAAAGGTTTATGACCATTCAAACACATGCAATGAATCTTCAACATACATTCACGTCAAGAGGGAAAGCACCTGAACATTCAGCTGAATTCTTTGAAATTTAAAGATACATGTATTACATGAGTTCATGTACAATCTATAAACTTCATTTAATGGTCGGTTAGACTACTCATTTACCTAGACTTATATATAGTTCTGTCATGTCACTTTGTAAGGGTTAATCAAATGAATTTTCAATCAATCAACTTTGAAATTTAAACCGAGTTCATACTATTTGTTCTTTTCAGAACTAAAATCAAATTTATCAAGAACTTACCTTTTTGTGGCGTTCATCAATCGATCTTATCACTTCCTTTCTCAACTCTTTCGAAGTGTGGCGATCATCCCATATCGTTGGTTCTTATCTCATTATAGATAGTAGGTCGCGATCTTTCTTAAAACAACCAACTTGTTAAGACTTAACTTTGCTTTGTAAAAATCAGGTCACACTGTTTTATAGTGTTGGTTCATTTCTGGGTCAAGTTTCGTTTTATCAATTTTTATCCATTCCGTTCTTCCATTCCAAAACCTTAAATACATTTCAAGTTCTAAGCTTAACTTCCATTTTTCAGAGAAAGCACTTATTTAGAAAATCAGACAAATCAAATCGTGAAACAAATTCTAAACTCCTAATCGGGTTCATGTCATATAATTTTAGGATTTATTCCTTAAATATATTTTAGGTTTAGTCTTGATACTTTAGGCTGGCCAACTTAACTCACATGGTTAGTGATGACTCTAGTTTTTAAGTTTTCAAGCCTAGTTTGCGAGATCTTGAGTTTAATAGGTTATAACAAGTATAATTTTTAACTTTAATAAAATATTTTTTAATATTCAAATTTTCACAAGTAAAAGTAAAAATTTATTCTAATGCCTGTAATATTATAATAAATAACAAAGGATATTTCCGTTAAAATTTCTCCCAATTTTTATTTGTAATAAATTATAAATATAGATTGTAATACCTAATTTTAGCCCGGGCTCACATATGGAAACATAATTTTTGAGGACATGCAATCTTAGATATGATATGCAATCCAAGATATGATATATGCAATCTTAGATATGATATGCAATCTTAGAGATGATATATAATCTTAGATATGATATGCAATCTTAGAATAGATGATTTTGTAATCTTAGAGATTTAATTTGTAGATACCCTTTAATCTCAGCCGTTGATGTAATTGATCTGTACCGTAGGATTTGGGGAGGCTCAACTATAAATAGAGGCCTCTCCCTTCATTAAAAAAAAGGAGAAAAGGGGAAGAGGAATAAAAAAGAGAACGATTGACAGTTTTTTTAAAAAAAAAGGAAAAAAGGGGAAGAGGAATAAAAAAGAGAACGATTGACAGTTTTTTTAAAGGTGGCTTACTATTTTTTTCTTTCGATTATTTTTTTACTTATTTATGATTTTAAAAAAAGGGAGAAGGTGATACCACTGCGAATTTTATTTATTTTACTTAGCCCCTCCGCCTTTTAATGTTTTTGTAATTAAGTTTTTTTATTTTTCTTAATTTACCCCTTTATTTATTTTTATTTCAATTGGGTCTAAGTTGAACGTCGTCGTTTTAGAGGAGAAGGGAAAATTTCCCTTCCAGCCCCTCTATGTAATTTGCGCGTTCAAATTAATCCTTTTACTTTTATTTATTTGCAGATTTACCTCAGTTTTTTTATTGCAATTCAATTTAGTTTTTCTTTTCTTTTTTTTGTTCTTTTCATTTATTTTATTAATTAATAACGTAATCATTTTTTATTTTTATTTTTTTAAAATCTATACATGTATATTTTATGCACATATTTTTAACTTATATTTTTCTCACATTTATATATGTATATATATGTATATTTATTTTTAAAAAATTAATTTTGATAATGTACTCATTATTTAATTTTTTTTATCTATGTACATTCCTTTTATATGTACATGTATATATATTTTTTAAAACGAATATTTTCCTATATTTTTTTAATGAATATTTTCATATTTATATGTATATATTTACTTTTTTAATGATTAAATACTCACTTTTTCTTTTTTAAAATATACCAATTTTTTATTATTTTATATATGTACGTATAATTATATTTTTTCTTTATTTGCATAAGTATATTATGTATTGTATTTATATATAAATTCTATAACCCAAAATTTTATTTGTAAATTATATGTATATTTTTAATCTTCATAATTTTCATGTGTATATTATACGTCTTTTGATCCTTATTTATTTGTTTGCTATCCCATCCATTGTATAATTGTGTTTACATTTAATATTTTGCATGTCATGGATTACCTTTTTTTTTATTTCGTTTATTCATTTGCTTATATGATTTTTATGTCGATGATGTATTTATTATTGTTATTATTATTATAGCATTTGTATGTATAAAATCACGTTACATCATTTTTTTACTCAAATTTAAAGATAGAAATTTTTTAAAATTGAGATAATGTTCGTATTTAGGATTTTCTAGAGAATTGAGCCCTAACGTATTGGATTCCGATTTTCTTCGTTAAATCCGACAATCGAGCATTTCTCTTCAATCAAAAAAATAAAAACTCATTATTGGGAATTCAACATGTTGCGTCCTAACGTATTGGATGTGATGCATTGATTTCTCGAAATGAAGATTTTTTTAAAAAAATCATGAAGGAAATATTCCGAGTTTGAGATTCTAAAGGAATTGTGCCATAACGTATTGGATGTGATTTCTTAAATCTTGGATAAGAGGATGTTCCTTTAAAGTAAAGGAAATATTCTGAGTTTGGGATTCTAAAGGAATCGTGCCCTAACATATTGGGTGTGATTTCTTAAATCTCGGATGAGTGGATGTTCTTTTAAAGTTTTATTGTATAAATATTCTGACCTAATTCATTTTGGGGGAAATTAGAATGTTGTGCCCTAACGTATTGGGTGTGGCATTTTTGCTTCTCTGAATTGGAAAGGGTCTTAATATGCAACGTTTTAAGTTTTTAAAGATTATATTTTTAAAATTTTCGACCTTAAGACATTAATTAATTAACTAGGTACCAATTTTTGGGCGTAATGAGGGTGCTAATCCTTCCTCATACGTAACCGACTTCAGGACCCGTTTTTTTAAAATTCGTAGACCAAAGTAGTTTTAGGTGACCCAATCACACCTTAATAAAAGATTGGTGGCGACTCCCAATTTTCATTTTTTAAAGTCGGCAACCTAAATTTTTTTGTTTTCAAAAAAATGGTTTTGACAGCTTGGCGACTCCACTGGGGAAATTTTTTTTAAAAAGAGAGTCGAGTCACAAAGTTGATTAATTTTTGTCTTATGGTCGACAAAATATTTTTTTTAAAAAAACTCATGACATCCTTTTGCATTCATTATCTTCTTGTTCAAACATTGTTTGCATTATACATTTCATGAGTTGAACAATGTTACCCTTTTAAGTGGGAGTGAGAAGCTATGCCTTCGTGAGGTTTTCACCTCCGTGTAGAGTAGTGGATTGCTTTCGAGATACATCCGTACCTATGTCTTCGTGAGATTTTCATCTCCGTGCAGCCATAGGGAAATGTATTCCCCTGAACCGAATTTGATCCATATGAGCCTATAATGGGTGAGGATGGAGGAATTTGCTGGTTCAGGTACCTTTACCCTAGAAGCCAAACTTCATATAATGAACCTTAGGAATCCACCCTAGGTAGAACTATACTGAACCCTAGTAGACATCCGATTAGGTGTTTTACTATTTCTTGATTGTATTTTATATTATTATATGACACTGACCTTTTGTGTTTTATTTTGTTTGCATGACATGGCATTTCATTTCATCATAAAAGGCGTCAGTTCAGATTCGGTTGCTAAATAGAGAGCTTGACATGGAAAAAGGGTTTCTTGATAAAGTGGAGGACAATGCGGGTGTCTGAACTTGGTCTTAAACAACGCAGCAAGAAAAGGGTGATAGCCTGGCCGATGGGTATTTATCGGAATTATGGGATTTTACTCGCATTAGTGTAGCTCAAAACAATTTGCAGGAGTTGAAAGAAATTTGGAATCAATGGAATAATGAGGCTAGGCAGTTATTTTACGACAATTATGGGGACTTGCCTTATTTGCTTGATGTGAAGGTAGAAAAACATTTGTTTCGAGCCCTCGTCCAGTTTTGGAATCCTGCTTACAGTTGCTTCACGTTTGGGAATGTCGATTTGGTACTTACTATAGAAAAATATGTGGCTTTACTCCGATGTTCAAAGTTTCAAGTGGATAGGTTTACTCGAGAGCGGTAAATGTGCCAACATTTTCAAAGAAGCTGATAGGTATAACATGGATGAGTGAGCAGTGGGTCGCTGTACGAGTTAAGCAAAAGGGGGACATCAAGTGTATTCCTTGGAAGAGCTAGAAACGGTGCTGCAAAATTGTGAGATCCAGATCAAGCACTTGAAAGCAAACGAAAGTAGTAATAATGAACAGCTCCACCACTTTCAGAGTCAAGTTAGGAGCAGAGATCATCTGATGAGGGAAGCTGTGGTCCAGATTCGAGAAGTAGTTGATTACGTACATATTTTAGGAGTACAGGCTGACATGCTGAGTATGAAGTATGAATTAGAATCGGATCGGGGGCAAGAATTAGTTTTGTTACTTAGGAAGATCAAAGTTCTGGGTACTAGGGCAAAATCTTATTTGCAATTCGATTTATGTAAAGAAATTTGCTTTCTAGTAAGGTTTTCTTATATGGAATTGAATCAAAATTGATGTCTTTTTGCATTCATGCATTGCATTACTTCATATGCATTTAAAAACATTAAAAGATTCTAATTAATTTACATCATTCCTCAGTTAATCTGGAAACCAACCAGCCTACTAAACACCGCTACGATACTCGATCGAAAACTAAGGATATGGATCAAAGGATGGAAAGACTAGAACAATCCCAAAAGGAAATGCAGGAGCAGCTTCAAAAGCAAATGAATGAACAACAAAAAATGATAGACAAAATGATGGAATCTCAGGGGAGTATGATGGCTCAGTTAACTTAATGGTTCAACAAAGGAACTGGTAAAGGAAAAGGCTCTGTGCTCAATATTGAAGAAGGAGACAATGAGAGACCTGTCTATCCTCCAGACTTTACACCCCAACAAGTTGAGATGTACCCGCGTAGGTCCTCTGTTACCATTAATCCTCCGGGTGACGCTGCAACGCAAATGAACTTCCAGATGGGATCAGGCTCTAATCCCGGTGCTAATTTTGTTAATCCTGCTATTCCTGATTTTGATGAGATGGTTGGAAAGGAGAAAAAGAATGATGAATTATCAAAACAGCTCGAGGAAAAGTATAAATGGCTGAAGGAAAAACTTAAAGCGATAGAAGGTACTGAGAGTTACCATAGAATTGATGCTAGAGAATTGAGCTTGGTTCCAGGTCTCGTACTTCCTCACAAGTTCAAAATGCCAGAGTTCGAGAAGTACAACGGGACTAGTAGCCTCAAAGCACATATTACTATGTTCTACAGACGAATGACCGGTTATGTCAATAATGACCAACTCTTGATTCATTGCTTCCAGGATAGCCTCGCAGGGGCAGCATCCAAGTGGTACAATCGATTGAGCCGTACCCAGATTAATTCATGGATAGATCTGGCACAGGCATTCATAAGGCAGTACAGCCATGTGACTGACATGGTACCTGATAGGATTACTCTCCAGAATATGGAAAAGAAATCAGGTGAAAGCTTTAGGCAATATGCGCAGAGATGGAGGGAGATTGCCGTACAAGTTCAGCCATCTCTTTTAGAAAGAGAGATGAAGATGCTTTTCGTCAACACATTGAAGGCACCATTTATTACACATATGTTAGGAAGTGCTACTAAAAGCTTTTCTGACATAGTAATGAATGGTGAAATGATTGAACGTGCCATAAGAAGCGGAAAGATTTATGCTGGAGGAAATAACAGAAGGCAAGCCTCAAAAGAAAATGAGGTGAACAACGTGAATACGTACAGCAAATCGATTGCTATTCAACAGGGTTCGTCACGACAAGAATTAGGTGTGAAGCCAGACACGAAAAATCTCCAGTTCACGCCAATTTCAATGTCGTACAAGGAGCTGTATCAAAGCTTATTCAATGCGCATGTTGTTGCTCCTTTACATGTGAAGCCTCCACAGCCCCCGTATCCCAAATGGTATGATGCAAGTGCACAATGTGATTATCATGCAGGAATTACGGGGCATTCTATAGAAAATTACATTACCTTCAAAAAGTTAGTTGAAAAATTCATCCACATGGGTATTGTCAAAATAGATGGCTCATCTAGTACCCAGTCATGATTGAATGCAGTATATGAAGGGGTGTCGAGAAGTGTTCACGATGAAACAACTGAAGAAGAGACCTTGTAAGATTTTCGCCCTTATAGACTTGGGAGTGTTTTAAATAATTAGACTGCAGAAGAAACCCCTGTAATATTTAGAGATTACTCAGAGTAGTGTTCAAAACACACTTGTTGCCTTCAGCCTAGAGGCAATAAGAATTCCTTTATGAAATAGGCTTATGTCTGAATGTCGTTATTCTAATAAAATACATCTTTGCATTCATTTTTTTAAGCCAATATTCTTTTCGAATAATTATACTTTCATTCTTTCGGATCTTCTTCCATATTATTCTTTTATTCATCCATAATTGTACAAATGATTATTCATACATTCTTTTGTATATTCTTTGGAATTTACTGTGGGTCCCCAGATATCAATGACATGAGTGATGTTGTTACGGACTCAGAAGTTCCTTTTGAGTGGGATTTGTGTTTAGAGGGATCTCATGACTTTAAAGAGGACATAGATTGTAGCCTATTTTCAGACTTGCTGAGGATGGTAGAACAGGAATGAAATCTTACTTCATGAGGGGACAATGGAGATTGTGACTTTAAGATAGCGTGCATAACCGAAGAAATGAAGCATGACCTTGTTGAGTTACTTCAAAGAGTTCAAAGATGTCTTCATATGGTCATATCAAGATATGCTTGAGTAAGCACCGACATTGTAATCGGAACAACAATACGATATCAAGAATTTACAGTATATTCAATATTAACATCATGAACGATGCATTTAGAATTCTTTGTCGGGGTAATGCCTTCTCCTTTGGCTCATCATGGTTTAGCCTGTCGAAGTCAAGTTGCCATTTCTCCGTTGTTGGATTTCATCCTAATTGAAGAGGAAGATCCAAAGTTTTCGTCATAGTTAAATTTTGCCCCAAAAGGCTCTATGAAAGAAATTTGATTACAAAGAAGATCTTACATTGGTTCTGATCGAAAGGGATAACGATGACTTGTCTAATCCTATGAGTTCAGATTCAAAAAAAAAAACAAAAAATAAAAGTGAAAGAAAAAAGAAAAGAAAATGGAGAGGCCAAAGTGAAAACCCGCAAAGGGCACTTTGAGACCAAAGGGGATTTGAGTTAAAAACCCGAAAAGGGCGGCTTAAATATTGATCAGAATGGGGCACGAGGTGATTAGAGCAACTCAAAGTTTAACCAGATTGGGGCATGTGGTGATCTTGTTATACCTGAATTATCAGGAAAAGGTAGGCAACATCTTGGCGCATTGGCAGAGTACTGTGGATCTCCTAAACACATGTCAAACTCAGAAGGATCTTTAAAAATTTTGTACAGAGAAGTTCAAGCTACGATATCTGGGGCACCCAATATTCATACTAAATTTTTTATTCTAGAAATACTTCATTCTTTTCCAAGATACACATTCCCAATCAATTTCTTTGCTATCCTTGTTTACTATTTTTGATAATCTATTTCTTTCGAGCTATGCTCAGAACCAATTGTATTCTCATCCATTGTTATACCTTTTTTGCAAGCTTGTTGCATTAGAATAATGATTAATGGACTAATAAAACTTTCACGAAGGAAGTTTCGCATATTACTCTAGAAGTTTCTAAATAATACAAGAGCCTGAAACAGGACTATTGTTTAGAACGCACTAAGTTTAAAGGTTGGAAATCTGAGAAGGAAGAGTCTAAATGAAGACTATCTCTTTGGATTTTGTTGTCAAAAACATTGATCAAACAAAATGACAGGATGTCAGATGGGTGACAAAGTTTAAATCACCAAACAATAAGAAGGGGTTTCCTTGGAGAAGAGAATCCTTCATTTATGCGTGATCATTTGATATGACACCCTAGGAATGGTGTAGGAAACCAAAGAGTTTCGCAGTCTGTATCTTCGAATTGCGATAGCAGAGGATTGAGAAAAGGCCAGATATTTTTACCCTTGGTTCACAGTAGAAGAAAGAGGGTACAAATTTTGCATCCCAATGGATTAAACTTGGAGGTTCACAGTGGGGGGCAGCCTGACTAAATGTTTCTTCAAAAAAGCCAGTGAAGCAAGAAGGCGTTGTGGCACGTCAGTCACAAAGCCTTAATAAACTTCGAGTAATGACAACCTAAGAGGGATCATTCTCGGAAAAATAAATTTCACATTCATGCAAAATTCACACATGTCTAGTTAGGAGCATTTGATGCATTTTGATCATGAAATCCTAATCATTAGGCATAGTTAGGTTCATTATACAGGTCATATTCCACAGAGAACAGATCAGTGAAAGAGCAGATCTTGCCTTCCTGCATTGACAGTGGAGCAGATCGAAGACGGCGAATCTTATCTTTCCAAGATAGTGGGAAGCAGATTTAAGCCACCAAGCCTTGTCTCCCTCAGCAGCAGCGGAGAAGGTTGA
Organism: Gossypium hirsutum; assembly: GCF_007990345.1. NCBI lineage: Eukaryota > Viridiplantae > Streptophyta > Magnoliopsida > Malvales > Malvaceae > Gossypium > Gossypium hirsutum. The sequence goes on from NC_053442.1 coordinate 58,776,454, forward strand.
AGGTTGAAGATTGTAGATCTTATCTCCCTAAGCAGTAGTGGAGCAGATCGAAGACGGCAGATCTTATCTTTCCAAGATAGTGGGAAGCAGATTTAAGCCACCAAGCCGTGTCTCCCTCAGCAGCAGCGGAGAAGGTTGAAGATTATAGATCTTATCTCTCTAAGCAGTAGTGGAGTAGATCGAAGACGGCAGATCTTATCTTTCCAAGATAGTGGGAAGCAGATTTAAGCCACTAAGCCTTATCTCCCTCAGCAGCAGCGGAGAAGGTTGAAGATTGTAGATCTTATCTCCCTAAGCAGTAGTGGAGCAGATCGAAGACGACGGATCTTATCTTTCCAAGATAGTGGGAAGCAGATTTAAGCCACCAAGCCTTATCTCCCTCAGCAGCAGCGGAGAAGGTTGAAGATTGTAGATCTTGTCTCCCTAAGCAGTAGTGGAGCAGATCGAAGACGGCGGATCTTATCTTTCCAAGATAGTGGGAAGCAGATTTAAGCCACCAAGCCTTGTCTCCCTCAGCAGCGGCGGAGAAGGTTAAAGATTGTAGATCTTATCTCCCTAAGCAGTAGTAGAGCAGATCGAAGACGGTGGATCTTATCTTTCCAAGATAGTGGGAAGCAGATTTAAGCCACCAAGCCTTGTCTCCCTCAGCAGTAGCGGAGAAGGTTGAAGATTGTAGATCCTATCTCCTTGAAGTTGCAGTGGAGTGGATTAAAACCTTAGATCTTATCTCTCTGAAGTTACAGAGAGTAGATCGCATCTAGTCTTATCTCCCTGAAGTTGCAGTAGAGCAGACTAAGTAAGCAAGTCTTATCCTCCTGAAGTTGCAGTGGGACAGACTGAAGATGGCAAGTCTTATCTCCCTGAAGTTGCAGTGGAGCAGATTAAAGCCGATAATCCTATCTCCCTGAAGTTGCAGTGGAGTGGATTAAAACCTTAGATCTTATCTCTCTGAAGTTGCAGAGAGCAGATCGCATCAAATCTTATCTCCCTGAAGTTGCAGTGGAGCAGACTAAGTAAGCAAGTCTTATCCTCCTAAAGTTGCAGTGGAGCAGATTAAAGCTGATAATCCTATCTCCCTAAAGTTGCAGTGGAGCGGATTAAAACCTTAGATCTTATCTCTCTGAAGTTGCAGAGAGTAGATCGCATCTAGTCTTATCTCCCTGAAGTTGCAGTGAAGCAGACTAAATAAGCAAGTCTTATCCTCCTGAAGTTGCAGTGAGGCAGACTGAAGATGGCACTAATTCCTATACTTCTGAAGATGCACCAAGGTTCAGCACGGCCGGGCAAAATTGGGCATTTTTAAAGTCTTTGCTTCGTTCCTGTTACACGACAACGAGCAAAGAGGGGCAGCTGTAATACCCAATTTTAGCCTGGGCTCACATATGGAAACATAATTTTTGAGGATATGCAATCTTAGATATGATATGCAATCTTAGAGATGATATATAATCTTAGATATGATATGCAATATTAGAATATATGATTTTGTAATCTAAGAGATTTAATTTGTAGATACCCTTTAATCTCAGCCGTTGATGTAATTGATCTGCACCGTTGGATTTGGGGAGGCTCAACTATAAATAGAGGCCTCTCCCTTCATTAAAAAAAAGGAGAAAAGGGGAAGAGGAATAAAAAAGAGAACGATTGACAGTTTTTTTAAAGGTGGCTTACTATTTTTTCTTTCGATTATTTTTTTACTTATTTATGATTTTAAAAAAGGGGAGAAAGTGATACCACTGCGAATTTTATTTATTTTATTTAGCCCCTCCGCCTTTTAATGTTTTTGTAATTAAGTTTTTTTATTTTTCTTAATTTACCCTTTTATTTATTTTTATTTCAATTGGGTCTAAGTTGAACGGCGTCGTTTTAGAGGAGAAGGGAAAATTTCCCTTCCAGCCCCTCTATGTAATTTACGCGTTCAAATTAATCCATTTACTTTTATTTATTTACGGATTTACCCCAGTTTTTTATTGCAATTCAATTTAGTTTTTCTTTTCTTTTTTTTGTTCTTTTCATTTATTTTATTAATTAATAACGTAATCATTTTTTTATTTTTATTTTTTTAAAATCTATACATGTATATTTTATGCACATATTTTTAACTTATATTTTTCTCACATTTATATATGTATATATATGTATATTTATTTTTAAAAAAATTAATTTTGATAATGTACTCATTATTTAATTTTTTTATCTATGTATATTCCTTTTATATGTACATGTATATATATTTTTTAAAACGAATATTTTCCTATATTTTTTTAATGAATATTTTCATATTTATATGTATATTTTACGTTTTTTTAATGATTAAATACTCACTTTTTCTTTTTTAAAATATACCAATTTTTTATTATTTTATATATGTACGGATAATTATATTTTTTCTTTATTTGCATAAGTATATTATGTATTGTATTTATATATAAATTCTATAACCCAAAATTTTATTTGTAAATTATATGTATATTTTTAATCTTCATAATTTTCATGTGTATATTATACGTCTTTTGATCCTTATTTATTTGTTTGCTATCCCATCCATTGTATAATTGTGTTTACATTTAATATTTTGCATGTCATGGATTACCTTTTTTTTATTATTTCGTTTATTCATTTGCTTATATGATTTTTATGTCGATGATGTATTTATTATTGTTATTATTATAGCATTTGTATGTATAAAATCACGTTACATCATTTTTTTACTCAAATTTAAAGATAGAAATTTTTTAAAATTGAGATAATGTTCGTATTTAGGATTTTCAAGAGAATTGAGCCCTAACGTATTAGGTTCCGATTTTCTTCGTTAAATCCGACAATCGAGCATTTCTCTTCAATCAAAAAAATAAAAACTCATTATTGGGAATTCAACACGTTGTGTCCTAACGTATTGAATATGACGCATTGATTTCTCGAAATGAAGATTTTTTTAAAAAATCATGAAGGAAATATTCCGAGTTTGAGATTCTAAAGGAATTGTGCCCTAACGTATTGGGTGTGATTTCTTAAATCTTGGATAAGTGGACGTTCTTTTAAAGTAAAGGAAATATTTTGAGTTTGGGATTCTAAAGGGGTCGTGCCCTAACGTATTGGGTGTGATTTTTTAAATCTTGGATGCGTGGATATTCTTTTAAAGTTTTATTGTATAAATATTCTGACCTAATTCATTTTGGGGGAAATTAGAATGTTGTGCCCTAACGTATTGGGTGTGGCATTTTTGCTTCTGTGAATTGGAAAGGGTCTTAATATGCAACGTTTTAAGTTTTTAAAGATTATATTTTTAAAATTTTCGACCTTAAGACATTAATTAATTAACTAGGTACCAATTTTTGGGCGTAATGAGGGTGCTAATCCTTCCTCATACGTAACCGACTTCTGGACCCGTTTTTCTAAAATTCGTAGACCAAAGTCGTTTTAGGTGACCCAATCACACCTTAATAAAAGATTGGTGGCGACTCCCAATTTTCATTTTTTAAAGTCCGCAACCTAAATTTTTTTGTTTTCAAAAAAATGGTTTCGACATAGATTTTATATGTATATATATATGTAAGATTTTCAAATTTAGTTGTCTAATCAAAGGCTGAATTAGTGATAAACTGTAATCCTATCAGATCAACGATTAACTCTGAAGTTTAATGATTTGCTAAGTCCATACTACCTATATATATATTCTATATATGCATATTACTCTTGTTTTTTGTTCAACAATCATAGATATATGCTATCCGCCTGCAGAATACTATGCATATTGCATACATGGCTTGGGCTAAATTTGTTTGGTGCGATAGGGATACACGAAGCCTAGCGGAGTAAATAAGCTAGGCAAAAAAGCACGTTAAAGTCATTGGGCAGCTTAACCAGTTTAACTGCTAAGCATCTCAAAAATGTGAAACGTAGAGATAGCGTGTGACTGGAGGAACCTAAATCTTAAACACTGAATTTGCATGGCAGCACATTTTCTGGCACAGTTAGAGCGAGGTAATATTCAATTCAAAATGTATTAAAAGGGAGGAAGATAAAGGGTGAGTAAAGACATAGTTTTGGTTTTCATACAACGGAGTGGACCATAACCAGCCGAAACAGTTGAGAACAATAAATTCGTGAATTAAAGTAGTCGTCCAAAAATATCAAAGTGCCAGACATCTTTTACATATTTATGTTTGTCGGTATTATGGCTACTCTTGCCAGACTTAATCGGTTGGGATGAAGAAATAAGACGATCACGTGGACGAATGTGAAGGTTGTAGGTTTACAGTACAGCTTGAATGCACCATATATACCATCCCTCCCTCCACATACAAAGCAACTCAACATCTAATAGTAATAAAATTCCCTTCCAAAGCCATTTGCAGCTAGCTCACCAAACCATGGCTTCTAAACCAGGAATTCTCACAGACTGGCCATGGACACCTCTTGAAAGCTTTAAGGTAAGATGATCTCCTTCCTCCTGCTTTTGATTATTTTGTATATTAATTCTCTCATGGATTTCCATGCTGTTGGATGGATTTTTATAGTACATAATCCTGGGTCCTTGGGTTACGGAGACCATATACTCAATTATGGTTAAGGATCCAAAGGAATGGGACCTGACCAACTTTTCGGTAATCCCATTCATGTTATGGAGAATGTTGCACAACCAGCTATGGATTAGCCTTTCTCGTTATCGAACTGCCAAAGGCACTAACAGGATTGTGGACAAGGGTATCGAATTTGACCAAGTCGACAGGGAAAGGAACTGGTAATATGAGTTACATTTGTTTCTGAAAATTAATTAATTTTAAAAAGTGGTTATTAACTATTAACCATGAACATTGCAGGGATGATCAAATATTGTTCAATGGAATCCTGTTTTTCTTGGCTAACAAATACGTTCCCGGGGCTTCACACTTACCCCTATGGAGAACAGATGGTGTGATTATAACCATGTTGCTCCATGTCGGTCCTGTGGAGTTCCTTTACTACTGGCTTCATAGAGCTCTGCACCATCATTATCTTTACTCTCGTTACCATTCTCATCACCATTCCTCCATTGTCACTGAGCCTATCACTTGTAAGCACCTTTGACTCTTCTCTGCTCCATCCACTTCTTTATTATTAGTTTAACATGATACTGAAAGGCATAAATAGTAATGGACTGTCTGTGTTGTGTTGTTATTTTTTATTTAATTAATTTCTACGTAGAAAGAACAGGATTACAAAATAATCCGATTAGAAAGGAGGGCACTGTCTTGTTGTCCCATTGGACTTTGCTATATCATGTTACTTATATCAAATAGAAATGCATTATTTAATGGCAGTGGGGACCGACAACACAAAAGCTAAGCATTAGTTAATTATTTTATTGAACTAGAACTGAAATTTAAAACGGCATTTTGTTCAGTTTTGGGGCTCACAAACAGTTTAAACAATAATACATAGAATCATCACCAAATTTTATACTGCTTGGGGCATATATCACAAAATTAGTAAGTTGATTATATATAGTTTTTGTTAAGAATAATAAAGAATGATAAGTGTGCGTGTTGCAGCTGTTATACATCCATTTGCGGAACACATAGTATACTTTGCACTGTTCGCAATACCAATGTTGACAGTTGTGTTTACTGGAACTGGATCCATCATCGCCATTGCTGGTTACATCACTTACATCGACTTGATGAACAACATGGGGCATTGCAACTTCGAGCTCATCCCCAACTGGGTCTTCTCCATTTTCCCTCCTCTCAAGTACCTAATGTACACTCCATCGTACGTCCCCTCTCTCTCTTAAAAATCAAATTCCTTCTTTGGGATTATGAGAACTGCACAAATGCACTACCTGCAAACGAACTAAAATAAGGGGCAAAAATTTATGACCCGAAAAGAAAGGTATGACATGGTTGTGGCACGTGGGCCTCGCTGTTAGATGTATAGCTTTTGTTCTTGTGTCTCACCTGACAAAGTTTGACTCACATCACATGATATGACAATGCGTAGAAAGCAGATATTTTATATTGTCTAATTAAGCCCGTAACTAGGAAATTTTACTACTACCTGGATACGTGTCAGCCATCTTTCCAACCATTTTGCACTTTGTGCAACTTGCACCTCCACAAATTAATTGATCTATTCTCGTATTGAAAGCTTGTCTGCTTTTTCCAACAGAGGGTCTCAGTTCTCTACAGATATCTCATCTGTTTTTCGTCCTTTACCTGCCTTTAATTAATGTTCCGCCCGAGAAGAAAACTTAAATGACGGTGTGAAACAATCATTGTCTAACGATTATATTTAATTTTCGGGTGTTGGTGATTAGATGATTGGTGTCTGTATCATATTGATATATGCTTATATCAATATTTTAAAATTTCTTTTGGGTGCTAACATATTGGGGTTTTTTATAAAATTATTATAAAAAATAAAAAATAACCAAAATATTATAATTTTTTTTATTTACTAAAATATTATACAAGCTTTTTTATTTATCAAAATATATCAAAAAAATAAAAAACAGAAAAAAAACTTGATAACAGCCTTATCAGGCCAATCACATTGGCAGCACCAAAGGTGCTAAAGAGATTCGCGACACCAATGGTGCCAAAGGACTAAAATGTTAGTTAATGATAGTTTTAAGGACCTGACATGCAAATTTATCATTTTAAAATTTGAAAGTTAATGCACTAAAATTGAAATATGGCTAATTGCCTTCTAAGCCCTCATTATTTATTATTTTCTTTTTATTCCCCTTCAACTCACTTTTTTATTTAATAACTCTATTTTAATTTATTAAATTTAATAGTTTATGTTTATAGATAAAATAGTTTATGTTTCCATTATTTTTTTCCTTTTGATTTAATATTAGTTAAGGGAATATATTAAATTTATAAAATTAAAATAGTTTAATTTAATAACTCTATTTTAATATAATAAACTATTCTAATTTAATAACTCTATTTTAGATTAAAAATTAAATTAAACTATTTTAATTTTATAAATTTAATATATTCCCTTAACTAATATTAAATCAAAAGGAAAAAAATAATGAAAACATAAACTATTTTATCTATTTACAAATTTAATATATTCTTAATAGACTTATAACATAAACATGTTAGAATATTTTAATTAAAATAGTCTCTTAAGATATTATGAAGCAACAAATTTTATATTTCAGTAAATTTTATATTTTAAATGAAAATAGAGTTATTAAATGAGAATAGTTTATTAAATTAAAATAGAGTTATTACTTAATTAGAATTCTAAGTTTAAATTAAAATAGAGTTATTACTTAATTAGAATTCTAAGTATCTTAATTATCACTTAACTAATATTAGATTTAATTAAAAAAATTAATAGAAATACCAGGCATGCCTTATTGAAAAACCAGAAGTAATAATAAAACTGATCACCCATAAATGTAACCCAAATAGAAAAAATAAATTATAATTATATTATATACTCTTAATAAATCTATTTAGTAAATTTTTTAAATAAACTATTCTCATCAAATTATCAAAATAATACATAAAATGCGAATTAGTTTATACTTTTTTAAATAGCTTTATTTTAGGTAAAATATATTTACTTTAATAATAAAATAAACGGCTTTTATGAGTAAAAATCATAGATTAAGAGCTTATTTAACTACAAAAATAAGTTGAGGGCTTGTTTATTAAATAAAAAAGTGAGTTGAAAGGGAATAAAAAGAAAATAATAAATAAGGAGGTCTTAGAAGGCAATTAGCCACATTTCAATTTTAGTGCGCCCCATTACCCACAGTAGGTTCAATTCACTTTCAAAATTTAAAATGGTAAATTTCATGTCAGGTCCTTGAAACTACCCTTAACTAACATTTTAGTCCTTTGGCACCATTGGTGCTGCCAATCACATTGGCACCATTGGTGCCGCCAATCTCTTTGGCACCTTTGGTGCCGCCAATGTGATTGGCCTGATCAGGCTGTTGTCAGGTTTTTTTTCTTTCTGTTTTTTGTTTTTTGGTATATTTTGGTAAATAAAAAATTATAATATTTTGGTAAATAAAAAAAGTTATAATATTTTGGTTATTTTTATTTTTTATAATAATTTTGTAAAAAACCCAACATATTGATAGCGACACCTATTTATTAAATTAAAAATACTTTTTTGAGTGCTGACACAATAATGATTAATATTATTTTTAAAATTTTAAATTTTTTTGAGTGTTGAGACATTCATGCCGATACTCTTATACTAAATTAATTTCTTTTTTAAGTGTTAAAATATTTAGGGTAGATTTGGATGAGCGATTGGGTACGGTACAGTGCATTTAGTCTACTTTTTCTCTCATGTTACAGTATTGCTACAGTATCTAATCTCACCGTCACTGCTATTTTTACACTAACTATAGGTAAATACACCGCTCATCCAAACTCACCCTTATAATCGACACTCTAATATCAGATTAAAAATTTTTTAGGTACTTTTTAAAAAGCCGACCATTTAAAAGCTAGGCTCGCATCTTAAGGCTTGATGCTGGCCATTTATCGATCCCAAGCCTGTAGGGCCAATCAAGTTTTTAATTTTTTTTGTTTCTTTAAATATTTCTTTATTTAGTTTTATTCTTTAATCATTCTTTTTTAATTAAATTTTAATCTTTTAAATTTAAATTTATTCCTTTATATTAATATTTTAATTAAATTCTATGGTTTATTTTTTAAATTTTTTTTATTTCTTGAAATATTTCTTTACTTAGTTTATTTCTTTAATTATTTTTAATTAAATTTTATTCTTTTAAACGTAAATTTATTCATTTAAATTAATTTTTTAATTAAATTTGATTATCGATCATCAGTGTCTCATCACCTAGTTTTTTTTTAAATCTGGTATAAGGGTGTTGACTATCACTATCCCAGTACCAATTTTTTTTTAAAAATTTTAAAAGGGGTGCGGGCTATTGGTGTGCCAGCACCCAAAAAAATATTTTTTAATCTGATTAAGGGGTGTTGGCCATTAATGTGCTGGCACCCAAATTTTTTATTCAAATATTGGTATAAATGTATTCTAGTCTGATATGAGGTGAAAAAAATACAAGGTTACCGGCCATCTAATCCCCAGTATTCAAAAAATTATTCTTTTACCACCTGATACAATCATTAAGCAATGATTGTGTCAAAAAATTAGTAGATGCTGGCTATTTATTACCCACAACTCAATTTTAATGTTCATTTTAAGTTATTTGAATGACTGTTTTTTAACTAAGGTCATTTACATAATTAATTATTTTTTCGGGTTATTTAAGTAGAAAAGCAAATCTTTGAGGAATTCACCTCCGTCTTCCCGATAATAGTACTAATTGCCATTGACGCAGTTACATCATTAGACCCACAGAATGTCTTAAAAGCTAAGCATATATCACACAATAGTTTTTAAATGTCTACTTGACATTAATAAATAATGAAAGTTTAGACAGGTTTCACTCTGCATCACACTCAATTCATCTTTGGCCAGCCATTTTTGAAAATCCTGAGGAATTCAACTCCGGTTTCCCCTGATAATAGTACTAATTGCCATAGACGCAGTTACATCATTAGAGCCATAGCATGTCTAAAGCGAAGCATATATAGTATAATAGTTTTTAAATGTCTACTTAGTACTTGTAATTTGACATTCAAATAAATAATGATAATTTGGACAGGTTTCACTCGCTGCATCACACACAGTTCAGAACCAACTACTCATTATTCATGCCATTCTACGATTATATCTATGATACAATGGATAAATCTTCGGATACCTTGTACGAAAATTCACTCAAAAGAAAAGAGGAAACGCCCAACGTGGTGCATCTAACGCACTTAACCACACCAGAATCCATCTATCATCTCCGCTTTGGATTTGCCTCCTTGGCCTCTAAACCTTACTCGTCAGCTTGGTACTTGTGGTTGCTCTGGCCTGTTACATTGTGGTCCATGGTGCTTACCAGGATTTATCGTCGAACTTTTGTTGTTGAAAGGAACCGCTTCCATCAGCTCAGATTACAAACATGGGCCATTCCCAAGTACGGAATACAGGTAAGGAAGCTTTATTAACGCAACTGCTAGTTGGTGCAACCAAATACAAAACATGTAGACATGTATAGTGTTAATTGTTAACATTGCTGTAATTAATTTTCAGTACCGCTTGAAATGGCAAAAGGAATCCGTCAATAACATGATTGAGGAAGCTCTATTAGAGGCTGAGGAAAAAGGTGCTAGTGTGTTGAGTCTAGGCCTCATGAATCAGGCAAGTTTTTCCCCCTCTTCCCACAAATCAATCACCATGCTTGCGGGAAAATTACATTAAAAATAATTTTTTTAAAAAGGTAAAAATAATTTTTAACGGAAAAGATAAAAGTATGATGCTAAAATGAACACAATGCAGGGTGAAGAGCTAAACAGGTACGGTGAGGTGTATGTGAAGAAGCATCCTCAGTTGAAAGTGAAGTTAGTGGATGGGAGTAGCTTGGCAGTTGCAATTCTTCTAAATAGCATACCAAAGGGAACAACCCAAGTACTCCTTAGAGGCAACTTGACTAAAGTTGCTTTTGCAGTCGCCTTTGCCCTGTGCGAAAAGGGCATTCAGGTACTATCCCATTCCATTGCTTACTCATTAATTAGCTAGCCACATAAACAGGCAGTGCTTAGCTCTCCAAATTGTCAACTATGTCTAACTTTCCTCTGAGGAAATTTGAAGCTCTAACTCCATTGCGTTGTTTTTAGAATCATTTTCCTCTTTTACGGTATCATAATTTTTATTTTTAATTCATTGTAGGTCACTGTATTGCGTGAGGATGAATATGAGAAGCTTGATAAGTCACTTGGCACCAAATCTGAGGGTAAATTGGTTACCTCTAAGAGTTATAGCTCTTGCAAGGTAAGAAAGTCTTATGCCTCTAACCTAGTCCTTTGCAAATAAAAATAGTTGAAATGGCTAACAAGTGATGATGAATTATTGATATGTTGCAGGTATGGTTAGTTGGAGATGACTTGACCGAAGAAGAGCAAAGAAAGGCAAATAAAGGAACACTATTTATTCCCTTTTCGCAACTTCCACCAAAAAAATTGCGCAAGGACTGCTTCTATCACACAACACCAGCGATGCAGACTCCGACGGCCCTTGAGAATGTGGATTCTTGCGAGGTTGGCCTTGAAACTTACTTACATGCCCCATTATCTCTGAAATTATTTAAAATTTTCAAAAAATTTTGTTCTACTTTGTTAAAATATATGTATTAAAGAGTGACAATATGAATGCATGTAATAGAACTGGTTGCCAAGGAGAGTGATGAGCGTATGGCGCATAGCTGGGATACTGCATGCTCTGGAAGGATGGGAAGAGCACGAATGTGGTTACACCATGTCTAACATTGACAAAGTTTGGGAAGCATGTCTCAAGCATGGATTTCAGCCTCTGAAGGTCCCAACTCAATCAAAGTCCTAGAAGATATTTGGCGATTTATCTAATTAATCTACTTGATATCTATGTTTAATGTATAAGCATTTACCTAAATAACATTATCCTTATCCTGGATTCATCATGTGACTCTATCGGGTCATAGGTTGCTCTCAGAGTTAAACTATATATTATATATTATACTCTTTAAAATTTTAGGCTGTTTGTGGATTGTTGATTGTATAATTGCTTTCTTTGATTATGTTGATTTTGTTGGCCTTCCAACACGAATACTCGCCACAACAATACCTTGATTAATCTATATAAATATGATGTTTTAGGCCCTTAACGGGATGATATAGTCCAATAGGGACAGGTATAAATTTGATGCTAAAATCGATTTATTTTTTTATATAATATTGGAGTTTGAATTCATGTCAAATAAATATCTGATAATTGTTAAATAAAATTGAACAAAAAAATCATCTTTAGTATTAATATTACTGCTCCCGAAGTTTAAGAAAACACTTATTGACATTTCAAGCTTGCCCTTCAATAAAAAACACACAAAAAGTTTTATCCTCCCTAAAAAAAATTAGCTCACTGATTTCAAATAGAAATATAACTTTATACAGCATTGGAAATGATCTTTTATCGCATGTTATAGACGAAAACTCGAAACTGTATACTACATAAGAAACACAAGTAAAATTTACGTTACATTGGATACGCTGCCAATAAACCACATGCTTTACATTGTAGCCGAAAACAGTGCAGGCCCAGATTTCCTCCTCGGCTTCGAAGTTGTGCAGCTGTATCAGATGGAGCCTTGCAGGTTACAAACAGTCAAACATATTTGGACCGTTCAGCTTAAGACCAAGTGTGAGCTATCTTTTTGTATGAAATGGAAGTAGGGTTGTCATTGAACAAAAAAGAAAAAACGAAAGGTAGAGCTATCGAAAGAAATCAATCCCTTGGAGGTGGAGATGAAATTAATTGTTTGAATCAAATCGGATCGGTTAATTGGACTGAAAATCGATTGCGATATCGGTTCAATTAGAGGGATTAGACCGATTGACCTGTGAATCGGTACAGACCACCAATTAAATCGAGTCATAAAAATCGATTGAATAGACAATTGAATTGATTCTCTTTTTATTTTTATTTTATATTTATAAATTTTTAATAATTTATTTAGTTAAACTAGTTGAACCGATTGAATCAAAAATTGATAATTTGATCTATTTAACTATCGATCTGATTTTGAAAACATTGAGGAGAACAAACACCACACCTATTTGAAAATATTGCAATGGCAATTTGCCATTACTCCAGCTTCGTATGATATAAATAAATAAGGGGATAAATTTTAAAATTAGAAGAAACTTTTGATTCAATGTATAATTTGATCTTTAAACTTTGATTTGGTGTAATTTAACATATTAAATTTTGGTTGCGTTTTAAATGTATACATGAAACTTTGATTTTGATTTTATTTTACAAATTTAAAGAAATAAGTACAACAATTTATTTTTATATTAGATAAATATAATTATTTGCATATGCAACATGTAAACTTAAAATGATATTATATCAATAATTCTGTCACTAATTTGTGAAAAGTTGAATCAAATCAAAGTTTTATGTATAAAATTGCACAAACCAAAGTGCATGTATAATATTGCATTTTAGATCAAAGTTCATGTGTAGTTTTGAGATTTATCTCATAAATAAAGTATGGGTTGGGCTTTTATTATATCATTTATACACAAATGAGACAAATATACATATATAGATAAAGACTTGGGAGGATGATAGGTGCTAAAAGTAACATGTTTTAGTCTCATTCTTAATGCATTTTTCTTGATTATTCGATGTTGATGGTGAATTTTATGTTCATAATCCTTTAAATTCATGTTTTTATACTTAGGAGAGCATTTGGGAGCAAAAAGAGTAAAAAACGAGCGAAAATTGGAAAATCAGAGCAAGATATAGGAGCCACACGGGTTAACCCCTTCCATACGGCCTGGCCACATGGCCGAGTGAGCCACACAGGCTGCCACACTGCCATGTGACATGTCATGCCAATTTCACTAATTTGGACCCTAAACTGCGAGAAAACATGATTTTTAGGTTTTTTTTTGTAATTTTAAGAGATATATATGACAAAAAAAAAAGATAGGAGAGGGTTGTCATAGAATAGTCAAGAAAACAACTCGAAAAACACCATTGAAGCCGATTCTGAAACAGATTTCCGTCGAGCCAGTTGATTTATTAGGAGATCATAATGAGTTTATTTATTTCTTTCGGATATACTGTATCTTGGATTTTTTACTTCCAAGCATGAACTAATTTTCTAAATACCTAGAGGAGATAAACCCTATAATGGATTCTATTGTTTGATTTTTATTTTACGCATTGGATATTGTTCTCAATTATGAGTTCTAAATACCTAGAGGAGATAAACCCTATAATAGATTCTATTGTTTGATTTTTATTTTACGCATTGGTTTGATATTTCTAGATTATTTATCCATGTTTAAAGTGTTGTTGTAACGTCCCAAAATTTGAGTTTTATTTCTAAGTCGTGTCGTTGAACCTGTTTTTGCTTCTGTGGTTGTGTGTTTTATATGCTCACTCGAGATCTGAGGTTTGAGTCGCTTAAATTTTGGAGTTTTTTTAAGTTCCTTACTTGAACCCTTAGTTTAGAATTCTTTGTTTAAATTTAATTCGGTGACTTTTTATGATAAGAATGAGCTTGCTGGTTCATTGGTTAAGCATCTACTATTCTTTGATTTCGTGTTCAAGTCACGGTATATGCAACAAGGATTATATTTTTGCACTCTTCTACAAAAAATTAGAATTTAAATGCTTATTCCCTTTACTATTAACTTAGAAGTTTTCCATTTTCCTTTTTTTTATTTCTTATTCCTTTCTAAAGACTTGTTTTTCTTTTTATGATTACATTTTTAGTAAATTTTCTTTTTGGTTCTGTCCATCTTGTAAAATTGTTGCGTCAAATTGTGTCTTGCATGTTCTGGTAGGCTTTAAGGTAAGTTTCATTGTTAGTCTTTGTTGTACTGCGTTATTGTGCGATTTGGGATTTTTCCAAAATCTCGAAGATTGTTAATCTTGTTGTGCGTTGTGTTCTGGTGTGCTAGAGGAGACTCATGAGATGTCTGATGCCTCTCGTTTTACTTAGGAATTGAGCGTGCACTAGGATTCCGCGATAAGTAGACTCTAGCTCGTTTCGTGTAGAGAGTCAAAGGTTTTGACAAAATTTGATCGTCAATGCTTGTGTGTTTTGTGAATGTAATGTTGAAGTGAGTGTTCGAAACTTATTTCAGGTTTGGAATTGCAATTGAGTGCTTCTACAATGTTTGGTAATAAGTGGGTATCGAAACCTATTCCTTTTTTTGTGTTTTTCTCTGTCAGAAATGGGGTTATCGACGGTACATAGGCTGCCTCATGGGCTTGTGTGTAGGTTGTGTGGGTCACACGACCATGTGAGAGCCTGTGTAGTGAAATGTGTAACTCTCTGAATTTAAATTTGGGGCCACACGGGTACGTCACACAGGTGTGTGTTCGACCGTGTGTAAGAAGTGAGGTGTAGGGGTTACACAGGCCAGATACACGGGCGTGTGTATAGGTTGTGTAATTTCTTGAGTTAAGATTTAGAGTCATTTTTAGCAAGCCACACGAGCGTGCGTCCATGCTGTGTGACTCAATGAGTTAGGATTTGAGTCACACTGGCAAGCCTCATGGGCATGAGTCTAGGCCGTGTAACTCCCTGAATTCAAATTTGGAGTCACATGGGCAGGGGATACGGGCGTGTGTCAAGTCGTATGTAGTACACTGGCTAGTACATGGGTGTGTACCTAGGTCATGTGATTAATTGATTTGTTAAAAACGGCACACGAGTGACCACACGACCGTGTGGAGTGAGACAGGCCACTGTTCGGGCGTGTGAGCCCAAATCACCATATTCAATAATGCCGTAATTATTGTTTTGGGTGAGTGTGGATTACCTGTAAGATAGGTATCACTGTTTTGAATTGTATGATCTATTTTATTGTGACTATAGACTAGTTTCATTTATACTCTATTATAATTGAATGTGTGATTGTGTCAGCATCTGAATTATACATTGATATATTTTATCTATTCTGCATTTACATGGGATGAGAGTTATGAATCGATTGAAGTATTCTGTAATGAACTAGTAGTCAAACCACTAACGATATGGTCTGATTTGGGTGTAGGACTGTAAACACTACGATGTGTCACATCAATATTATTAAGTGTGTAGAGATAGACAAGTATTATATACCTATTGGTTTGTAGGGTGGGTGAAGATGGTGTGTAGCGGATGGAGTAGGAAATTGCATCTGAATCTGTATTCTATGACATGTGCACCAAGTCGTATCTTTGTTATACTTGTATTTGTACTTATTTGTTACATATCAGTACTGAGTATGGATCCATTTGAGGTTGTAGATCTAACTGAGGAAAATGAATTGTTATCTGAATAATCAATGATATCTAAGTTCTTACACATAGGCTAGTTTGTTTATGTTAAGTTCTACAATGCAACACACTAACTACTTGAATAAATTTCAAGGAACTCTTAGGATTAAGCGGCCGACTGACGTGGGACTCGGCCATCTATCGTAATTAAATGTGTGTGAACATATGGTTTAATTTAGTATTTTTAAACTTCTAAGATTTGACTATGTTTCAGATATTGGATACTTTTACAACTTAACAATGATGTAAGACTCATTTTAATTACAACTGTGTTCTGGTTGGATAACGTGACATTCTAAGCTTAGCCTTCCTGCCTAGGTTGGGTTTAGGGTATTACATTTAGTTGTATTAGAACCAGGTGAATCAACACTCAGATTGTGGAATTGGGTCTCTATTTAATACAATATGTTTAAAATAAAGTATTTTATGGCATGAGCTAAATAACTAAGCCTAGTAAATGATCGAGTCTCCGACGCCGTCTGTAAGTATTCCTTCTGATGTGTTGCGTGTATATTGTATGGTGATAATTGATTCTGTTGATTAATTCTGCAATCTGAAATAAATTGTTATACGAATATGGAATTGATTTATGCGTTCTGACATTGTAGATACTAAAAAGTATGAGTTTATGAGAAAGTTATGGATGAGGGTCGCATGGACGACAAAGGCGTCATGGAGGAGCTCGAGTTGAGTCATCCTCCATAGGTAGTATACTCGTTTTGGAGGCCAGCAAGATCGTTGGTACTCCTACCGCTAAAACAAGGTTTCAGACTGTGCCAATTGAGGATGACCTCGTATTTAAGGCGGTGCTGCGAGTTTTGGAGAGGGTCGTTGTGACCCGTACTATGCCTAAAGTTCGAGGGTCGGTTACTGAACGACTTCAATCGAACGACACCAAGTTGTTCAAGGACGTTACTGAAGTTGCCCCTTTGGTGGTTGAGTACTGGCTTGAAGCTATCGAGTGCACTATAGATGACATTGATTGTTCACCTGCATAAAAATTGAGAGGTGTAGTATCACTCCTCCGAGACGAGGCTTAATAGTGGTGGTTGATAGTTGAACAGGGTACTTAGCTCGAATTGATTACGTGGGATTATTTTAAGAGCGTCTTTCAGGGTAAGTACGTTGGGGCTAGTTACACTGAGGCTCGCAGATGGGAGTTTATGAATCTGGTTTAGGGGGAAAGGCCCATAGTTGAATTCAAGGCCGAGTTTTTGAGGTTAAGTAGGTATGCACGAGCACTGGTTGCTACGGAGGAGGACAAGTGCCTGCGGTTTGAGGATGGACTACGATATGATTTACGTGTTCTGATAGCTTCTTAGAGAGAGTGAGTGTTTGCGGCCGTAGTTGATAAGGCCAAAATTTTGGAGGAAGTCAAGTGCATTGAGCGTGAGAGAAAAGATCAAAAGAGAACTCAGAGTAATATGAAGAAATATTATGGTCCTTCAGGTTCTATTCAACGCCCCAAGGAACGGGCTAGAGTTGACGGACTTTCTAGGAATGAGGTGTCTATTACCTCTAACATGATTCCACGTTGTACTGATTGCGTGAGACGCCATCTGAGCGAGTGCTGGAGAAAGTCTGGGGCCTGTCTCTGTTGTGGGCCAATGGAGCACCGTGTTTGAAATTTTCCTCACCGACCTGATCAAGTACCAACTTCTGTACCAATTATGACTGCTAGTATTGTTTAGCCTCCGAGGGGAACCCTGCAACCACCTAGAGGTCGAGGTATTAGTAGGGGTGGTAGTAGTTTTGGTAGGGGTCAGCGAGCACCAGACAGAGGTGTGACTCAGACTGAGGTTAGACAGCCAACACTTGTGTATGCAGTTAGACGCCGTGAGGATAAGGATTATGCCGATGTTATTACGCGTACATTCTTCATTTCTTCTATACCATACTTTGCTTTAATTTATATAGGTTCTACTCATTCTTACATAGCTAGTATTGTATCTATGAAACTGAACATCCCTGTTGAGTGTACTGCTAGTAGGATTTCTGTGGTTGGTCCTTTAGGTCAATCTGTCTGGGTTAACAAGGTTTACCGATGGGTGCCGTTAGATATTCAGGGGGTTGTATTTTTGGCTAATTTAATAGAGCTACCTTTTGGGGAGTTTGACCTAGTTTGGGGGACGGATAGGCTCGTTTAGCATCGAACTAGTCTTAATTGTGCTTCTAAAAGGGTAACTTTGAGGACAAAAGAGAATTGTGAGATTGTTGTGAAAGGGGAATAGCGAGATTACCTTACCAATGTAATCTCCGCTCTTAGAGCTGAGAAATTGGTCCGAAAGGGGTGCTAGGCTTACCTTACCTTTTATCTCCAACTTTGATTCAGCTAAAGTATCTGTTGACGACATTCGAACGGTCTGAGACCTTTTGAATATTTTTCTCGACGAGTTACCTAGTGTACCATCTAACTGGGAAGTCGAGTTTGGTATCACTCTGATACCTGAAATAATTTTGGAATCGATTGAACCCTATCGCATGGCACCGAAAGAGCTTGTTGAGTTGAAAGCTCAACTTCAAGAGCTTCTTGATCGAGGATTTATTAGACTAAGTGTGTTCTCGTGGGAAGCACCAGTGCTGTTTATTCAAAAGAAGGATAATACGATGAGAATGTGTATTGATTATCGTCAGCTGAATAAGTTGACCATCAAAAATAAGTGTTCATTTTCGAGAATCGATGATTTATTTGATCAGTTCTGTGGAGCTTCTGTGTTTTCCAAAATTAATCTCTATTCGGGTTACCATCAACTTAAAGTTAATGAGACAGATGTGTTGAAGACTACTTTCTGAACTCGTTATGGACATTATGAGTCCTTGGTTATGCCTTTTGAGTTAACTAATGCTCTAGTGGAATTTATGGACTTAATAAAATCAGCTATTTCAGCCGCACCTGGATCGATTTGTAATTATCTTCATCAACGACATTCTGATATACTCTAAGACTGAAACTGAACATGACGAGCATCTTTGTATCGTACTTCAGATCCTTCGTGAGAAACAGCTTTATGCCAAGTTTAGTAAATGCAAATTATGGTTGTCTGAGGTTTCTTTTCTGGGGCATATTGTGATCATTGGTGGAATTCAAGTCAATCCCAAGAAAGTTGAAGCTGTAGTTGAGTGGAAACAACCAAATAATGTATTTAAAATTTGAAGTTTCCTCGGTTAGTGGGTTATTATCGAAGGTTTATCGAGGGTTATCCCTGATAGTATTTCCCTTGACTAAGTTGTTGCATAAAAATACACCATTTAAGTGGTCTGAGAAGTATCAGTCGAGCTTTAAGAAGCTTAAGTCTGTTCTAACCCAAGCTCCTATTTTAGTTTAGCTCGAGCTGATTAAAGAATTTGTGGTTTACAGTGATGCATCACACGTCGGTTTAGGATGTATACTGATGCAAGATGGTAAGGTAGTAGCTTATGCCTCTTGACAGCTTAAGACGCATGAGGGAAATTACCCTATTCATAATCTCGTGCTAGCTACAGTTGTGTTTGCTCTAAAAATCTGGAGACATTATCTGTACGGTGAAATGTGTATCATCTACACCGATCACAAGAGTCTCAAATATCTGTTAACTCAGAAGAAGTTGGATATTAGACATCATAGATGAGTTGAGTTGTTTAAGGATTACGACTGTACTATAAAGTACCATACTGGTAAGGAAGATGTGGTGGCCGACGCCCTTAGCCGGCGAACGATGTCTGAGTTGCGAGTGTTGTTCGCCCGATTGAGCTTGTTTGACGACAAGAGTCTGCTAGCTAAGTTACAAGTTAAACCAAATTGGATTGAGCATATTTGAGTTAAATAGTTGGATGACGAGTTTCTAACTTAGCATTTATATTAGGTTGAGTCTGGTGAAGCGTCTGAATTTGGTTTGAACAGTGACAAGGTTCTGTGCTTCAGAGGTTGGGTTTGTATGCCTACAGACCACAGGTTATGACAGTCGATCTTGCAAGAAGCGCATAACAGCCATTACGCTATGCATCCTGGTGGGAACAAAATGTATCGTGATCTTTGAGAACTATACTAGTGGCTTGGGTTGAAATGGGAAGTGACTACTTTCATTTCTCATTATCTGACATGTCAAAAAATTAAGGCTGAACATCAGTTACCTTCGGGGTTGCTTCAGCCAGTTAAGATTCCCCTATGGAAGTGGGAGCGTGTAATAATGAATTTTGTTAGTGGGTTGCCTCCTACACCCACCAAGAAAGATTCATTTTGGGTCATCATTGATAGGCTGACCAAGTCTGTCCACTTCCTTCTGGTTAAAACTGATTATTCGCTGCAGAAGCTAGCCAAACTTTATGTGTCTGAGATTGTGAGGTTACACAGAGTTTCAGTTTCAATTATATTAGCTAGGGATCCGTATTTTACCTCTCGATTGTGGAAGAAATTACATGAGGTTTTGGGTGCTAGACTGGACTTCAGTACTACGTATCATCCTCAATTCGATGGGCAATCAGAGTGAGTTATTTATATATTAGAGGATATGCTTCAAAGTTGTGTGATTAACTTTAGACGCAATTGGCAAGATCATCTGCCTCTAACCGAATTTACGTACAATAATAGTTACCAGTCTAGCATTTAGATGGCTCCTTACGAGGCCCTGTTTGGCTGTAAGTGTCGTACTCCTTTGTGTTGGACCGAGTTAGGCGAACAACGAGTTTTGGGTCATGAATTGGTGTCTGAAACTGAGAATACGGTTAAACTAATTTAGGATCGTTTGAAAGCTGTTTCAGATCGAGGGAAGTCATATGCTGACTTAAAAAGAAGGGATATTGAGTACTCTATGGGCAAACAAGTATTTTTGAAGGTGTCATTGCGGAAAAAGGTCATCCGGTTCGGACGTAAAGGCAAGTTAAGTTCGAGATTCATTGAAGCTTATCGTATTCTAAAACGGGTGGGACTGGTTACTTATCAACTTGAGTTATCCCTTGAAGTTGATCGGATCTAAGACGTGTTTCATGTTTCAATGTTACTGAAATATCAATCTGAGCCTTCTTACATTGTTCCTGTAGAGGAAATAGAGAAGAGACCTGATCTAACCTTCGAGAATGAACCAGCTCAGATTTTGGAGCGAGATGTTAATGTCATGTGAAGGAAGACTTTAACTTTGGTAAAAGTTCTGTGGCAGAATCATGGTATCGATGAAGCCACTTGAGAACCTGAAGATTCGATACACTAGCAATATCTGCATCTATTTGAATTAGGTAAAAATTTTGAGGCCGAAATTTTCTCTTAGGGGGAGAGAGTTGTAACGTCCCAAAATTTGAGTTTTATTTCTATGTCTTTTCGTTGAATCTGTGCCTGTTTCTTTGGTTGTGTGTTTTGTATGCTCACTTGAGATATGAGGTTCGAGTTGCTTAAATTTTAGGGTTTTGTTCAGTTCCTTACTTGAACCCTTAGTTTAGAATTCTTTGTTTAAATTTAATTTGGTGACTTTTTGTGACAAGAATGAACCCGCTGGTTTACTGGTTAAGCATCTGCCTATTATATAATTATGTGTTCGTGTCACGGTGTATGTGACAAGAATTATATTTTTGCACTCTACTGTAAAAAAAATTAGAATTTAAATGCTACTTCCCTTTAGTATTAACTTAGAAGTTTTTCATTTTCCTTTTTTTTTATTTCTTATTCATTTCCAAAGACTTGTTTTTCTTTTTATGATTACGTTCTTAGTAAATTTTCTTTTTGGTTCTGTTTGTCTTGTACAATTGCTGCGTCGGAGTGTGTCTTGCTTATTCTGGTAGGCTTTAAGGTAAGTTGCATTGTCAGTCTTTGCTATACAACGTTATTGTGCGATTTAGGATTTTTCTAAAATCTCAAAGATTGTGAATCTTGTTGTGCGTTTTGTTCTGGTGTGCTAGGGGAGACTCAAGAGACATCTGGCATCTCCCATTTTACTTAGGAATTAAACGTGCACTGGGATTCCGCGGTAAGTAGACTCTCGATCATTTCGTGTAGGGAGTCGAAGGTTTTGATGAAATTTGATCGTCAATGCTTGTGTGTTTTGTGAATGTAATGTTGAAGTGAGTGTTTGGAACTTATTTTAGGTTTGGAATTTCAATTGAGGGCTTCTACAACGTCGGGTAACGGGTGGGTATCGAAACCCCTTCCATTTTTTGTGTTTTCTTCTATTAGAAATAAGGTTTTCGACGGCACACAAGTTACCACATGGGTGTGTGTACAGGCTGTGTGGGTCACACGACCATGTGAGAGACCGTGTGGTGGACCATGTAACTCCCTAAATTTGAATTTGGGGTCACAAGAGTACGTCACACAGGCGTGTGTTTGACCATGTGTGAGACGTGAGGTGCAGGGGTCACACGGGCCAGACACACGGGCGTGTGTCTAGGTTGTGTAACTCCCTGAGTTAAGATTTTAAGTCACAAGGTCAAGCCACACGGGTGTGCGTCCAAGCTGTGTGACACACTAAGTTAGGATTGGAGTCATACGGGCAAGCCCCACGGACGTGCGTTCAGGCCGTGTAACTCCCTGAATTCAAATTTATAGTCACATGGGTGAGGGACACGGGCGTGTACCGAGCAGTAGGAATTTCTCGGTCATTTGATCCCATGTAGTGATAGAACCTCGTGGTAAAGAATTCAACCACTGTTTAGCTTTGTTCCTCAACGAGAAAGGGAATAACAGTAGGTGAATGGTGTCGTCAGAAACGTCATTTATCTTGAAAGTATCACAGACTTCTAGAAAACTATCCAAATGAGTATTTGGATCTTCATCTTGTAAACTATCGAACTAAACAAATTGTTGTACCATCTGAATAGTGTTCGACTTCAGTTCGAAATTATTTGTAGCAATGGCAGGTCTCACAACACTCAATTCATCCCCAGTTAGAGTGGGCTTGGTATAATTGTACATAGTACGAGGAACAAGATTTGGATATCCAGAATTTGCATCAACTGCAGGAGGTAGCTGATTATTCTGATTATCACCCATCTCCTTAGTAATAATAATTTCCTCTTGTTCGTCTACAATATTCTGTCGATTTTTCCTTGTTTCTCTATAGTTTCTGCGAGTTGTACTTTCAATTTCACTTTAAAATAATAATGGTCCCGAGGGGTTTCTTCTTGTCATAAACTAAAAGAACCTGCCAGAAGCAAATAAAAGAAAAACTTAGAATGTAAAAATTAAACTAAAAACAAAAACAAAAATAAAAATAAAAATGGCTAAATTAATAAAAATAAAGTATTCCTAATATTTTAGTCTTCGGCAACGGAGCCAAAAACTTGATGGTCACTAAACTAACTATAAATTCGACTAAGGCAAGCACACATATCGAACAATAGTATAGTTATGGTGAGTAGGGAATATCGTATCCACGAGGACTAAAAGTACTATTAATTACCGTTTTTCTATTATTTGGCTGACAAATTGGAGTGATTGTTTTTAATCTAAATTTACTAATCTAATTTATCTAGTAACGTAACAAAGAATGAAATAGGAAAATAATCAAAGATAACCAATGAGATAGACAATAACACCAGGAAAGAATCCACCTAGACTTCACCTATTATGATAATATCTCTTTCGAGAGTAAGAACAACTGACTCTAGGTTGATTAATTGAAATCTCTTTCTAATTAAAATTCCTATCGTCGCATTAACTTAATGTATGGATTCCCTTATTAGATTTGACTCTAATCTACTAGATTTAAGTCATCTAATTTCTAGGATTGCATGCAACTCCACTCAATTATGCTAGATCTACTCTTAAACAGGGACTTTTTGCTCCACTGAAACAAGCACATTAAACATGAATTAATATCCCCAAAATATTAAAACACGAAATAAGCATACATAATTGAGAACAAGAATCAAGTATTTATCGTGTAGAAACATAAATTAAATAATAAGATTCATCATAGGTTTCATCCTCCCTAGGTATTTAAGAAATTTAGTTCATAATCTTGAATAGAACATCTTAAAGTTAGGATAACCACAAGACAAAGAAACTCAATAAAACTTCGAAAGAAATTAAATGGAGATCTTCAATCTTGAGGGAGATCTGCTTTTGATTATTTTCGAGTATTTATAGACTTTAGAATGCTCAAAAAGCCTAAAAATTGGGTTTTTCCACATATTTGGGAAGCAGGGTGCGATATTGACACGGACTGGTACATGGGCCGTGTGGATACTGAAACAGCTGTGTTTGTCTGATTTTGGCTCATTTTTCACTCCTTTCGCTCCTAAATGCTCTCGTAAGCATAGAAACATGAATTTAAAGGATTAGGAGCATCAAGTTCACTAATTTGTACAATTAATCATCCAAAAACTCATTAAGAATGAGATTAAATATGTTACTATAATAGCTTATCAAAACTTATTGTAATTTTCCATTTATTCTAACTTGCATTCTCATTTCTAATTTTAGGCAGGCGATCCTTGTTAGGTGTATTTGATTGGGTAGAAAAGTGAAGAGATGAGAAGAGAGAGTGGAAAAGTGAAATGAAAATAAATTTTAAGTATGCTTGGCATTAAAAAAAGTGAAAGGAAATAAATAGGTGAGTTGATTATTTTCCATCCTAATGCATAAAAACTAATATTCCAAATTGGAATGATGAAAAGAGAGAAGATGTGGGAGATATGTATGCTAGCTCAAAATTATGCAATTTTAAATTCTTTTCTTTTCTTTTCTTTTCTTTCATTGTTCAACTCCGCCAAGCAATTGATGGAAAGAAAATATTATGCAATAGCGTGACGTGGACACGATTTGTTGCCACATAGCGCGCCCCTGGGACGCATTTTCCCCGTTTTTCTCACGTTAGGTTTTTGGTTTTTAGGGTTAGGGTTTAAGGTTTTAGGATTTTTAAGGTTTTAGAGAAAAAGTAAACAAATAAGGGATTAGGGTTTAGGGTTTCCTAATTAAATTAATTATAATTTATTCAAATTGGATTACGTTTCGTTTATGGGTTTTTAATAAAATTGAAGCAGGATGCTTTATCAGAAGAATTTTTGAAGTCGCGCCGACGTGTACACGCTTTTGCTACAGTAGGTTCTACAAAAATAATTTTGAGTTGACGTTTTTGGTTTTGCATACACGTAGTTTGACAAGAAATATTTGAGTTGACGTTCTAGCAAATAGTTAAAAAGCTTAGCAGTGCTTTTCAAAGAATTTTGAAATCGCCATGTGACGCGTTTTTGCTACGTAGATGTTGGCTAGGCTAAAGGCAAAAATGTTCTCAGATGCATATAGAATAGTAAACTAGAACAAATTTAGAGTAATGAGGAGTGGTAGAGGTTTTAAAAGGTTATGTGACGATAGTGGTGATTTTTACGTATTGAAATTGTAAAGAATTCGTAACGCTGGCGATGGTTGTATACGTATCGATTTTGTTCTTCTATTGATCCGGTGACATATGACTCGTTCGACATAAAAGGTGCTCGTAGCTTGGAGGCAATGGTGCTGACTTATCTTACTAGTGGAGCACCTTATATTGAGTTATATGTACAATTTACATCGCCAAATGATGTACTTGCGATTGGTGTTCGAGATGTATACACGATCCCTGGCTGACACTCAGTTAGCGGGTTACAAAACACGGAACAGCCCATGTTTGGTAGCAGTGTGGAATGCGCATCCCCTGCAAGACACTCTGTCGGTGGATAGGACATGTACGTCGGTGGCTTAATGTTTGATGCTGGAAATACGTACTGGGGAACGGCATCAATTTTTAGTGGTTGGCAATTTACATCCAATTGGGGACGTTATGAAATGCCTAAAAGAAGGGATTATGTACTCCCTACGACATCTACCGGTGAGAGGACCTCGTACGCTGCAGATGATTGTGGATAGAAGATGACTCCGATATGGATCTACCTCGAGAGCCCGGGCCCGATGGTGCAGAAGTTGGCTTATTTTCTGAACCGGAGCCTATTCACGATTTAGAGGATACTCACCTCCAGCCCACATGCATAATGTCGATCTATCTTAATGTGTTGGAGTTTCCAGATCTACCACACCGGTTGCGTAATCGTACAAGTTTTGGGCTAGATTCGGGTGAATTTGAAGTTGGTAATCAGTTTACCAACAATGATAGTTTTATTGGTGCTTTGAAACAACATAGCATCAAAAACGGCGTTAACTACCACGTGGTTAAATCCAAATCTAATAAGTTTGAGGTGAAATGTGCAGTGCAAGACGGCACATGTTCATGGAAAATCTACGCCTCGTTAAGGAAAAGGACAAGGTTGTGGGAGATTAAAAAGTACACAGGTCCACATACATGTACTGCAAATACAGTATTGACTGTTTTTTAATAATACTGTTATTATGTAATGTTGCATTATTTAATGTACTCCGTTTATAGGTTGTTTCACAAGATCATCCCAAGATGGATTCAGCTATGTTAGCTAGCTTGATACTACCCACGGTGAAGGCAGATCCCAGGGCTTTAGTGCCTGTCTTAATTGCTAATATTCGTAGCCAAATGGGGTACACGCCCTCTTACCGCAAGGCTTGGATAGCTAAGCAGAAGGCGTTGGAGAAGATGCATAGTGGTGGGATGCTTCATATAATGAAATATGGTAGTGGTGTCAAGTGCTAGAGAGATATGTTCCAGATGCTATCACAGACCTTGAAACGGAACATACGTACTACAACGGCTGATTGCTACATGGATGCCAAGTGTTCAAAAGCCTGTTTTGGACCTTTAAGCAATACCGAGACGCATTTCCGTACACATTTCCATACGTATTTCCATACTGTTAGCTAGCTTGATACTACCCACGGTGAAGGCAGATCCCAAAACTTCAGTGCCAGTCTTAATTACCAATATTCGTAGCCAATGAGGTACACACCCTCTTACCGCAATGCTTGGATAGCTAAGCAGAAGGCGTTGGAGAAGATGCAGTGGGTGGGACGCTTCATATAATGAAATATGGCAGTGGTGTCAAGTGCTAAAGAGATACGTCCTAGGTGCCATCACAGACCTTGAAACAGAACTTGCGTACTATAACGGCTGATTGCTACGTGGATGCTAAGTGTTCAAATGCCTGTTTGGACCTTTAAGCAATGCCGAGACACATTTCCATACTACAAGCCATTGGTATAAATTGACAGTACCTTTACGTTTGGTAGGTATACTCATTGGCTATTGCTTGCAGTGACACAGGATGGCGGTGGGAGAATTCTTCCAATTGTGTTTGTAATAACACCGGGGGAGTCATCTGATGACTGGGATTTCTTTCTCTCTAGGTTAAGGAGGCATGTGTGCCCCCAACCTGATATCTGTGTTATTTCAGATTGGGTACCGGTATACTAGCTGCATTTGATCGATAGGGAAGCTTATGGCAACGCACACACCATCAATATTGCCTAAGCCACGTTGCTTCAAACTACTATAGGCAATATTCATCTAAGAGCGAACGGCGACAAGTGACCAACATGGGTATTTAGTCTCTATCTGTGTTATTTCGTTTGTCAATTTGAATTAGTTTTATTGGTATAAGTGGTATATAATATTCGCTATGAACTTATATTGGCAAGGTATGAAATAAATAAAGACCGTTTTCACGAAATGTTGGTAATTTTACGTTCAATTAACGGAGAAGGGGCAGACTACCTTTGTAACAAACGTTTCAAACAGTGGGCACAAGCATACGACGGCGGCCTATGATATGACCATATGACGTCAAACCTGGCTGAATGCATAAATTATGTTATTAAAGGAACGCGCCATCTACCGATAACATCGATTTGTGATAGACATATTTTTATTTGGCGGCGCTATTTCCAAAGCGAGCAGTGAGTTATGCAGGCCAGATGCAAGGAGGCCATGTATGGTGCAGTAAGGTAGTTCAAGAAATTAACAAGACCAAGGCCCGGGCGAACACAATGCACACAGTGTGTCACGATCAAGACAACTTATGGTTTCGCGTGACAGAGTTTGACAGACCGCACCAAGGTACTGTTGGCGGGCAATATTGTGCACACTTACGAAATAGGACTTGCGACTGTGGGATGTTTAATGCACTTCGTTATCCATGGGCTCATGTTATTGCAGCTTGTCAGAATCTCCTTCTGGATCTGATGAGGTACGTGGACGAAGTGTACAAATTAGAAAACATGTACAACGTCTGGAAACACGTTTTCCCACCGGTCCCAGATGAACATAAGTGGCCGCCCGTATCTCTTACTCTTTTTAAGCTGTTATCGGATAGAGAATTACGTCGCAAACCAAAGGGCCGATCTTGCTCGACTAGAATACGTAACAATATGGATATCCTAGACATAGTCAGTCAACAGAAGTTGTGCGGATAGTGTAGGAATCCAGGTCATACAAGTCGATCATGCCCTAATCGCAATAGTTGAATGTAATTGTAAACAAATTATATTTTTTTTCAATTATTAATTGATAATTGTATTAATTGTTATTAAAATTATCAAATTATATCAAATTATTAATTGTTAGTACCAGTCAAGGGTTAGGGTTTTTAAGTTAAGAGTTTAGGGTTTTAAGTTAAAGGTTAGGGTTTAGAGTTAAGGGTTAGGGTTAGGGTTAAGGTTAGGGTTTTAAGGTTAGTAGGTTTTTAAGTTAAGGTTAGGGTTAGGGTTTTTAAGTTAAGGGTTTAGGGCTTGTCAATTAAATTATGCATTTAATTATAATTTATAAATTTAAAAATTTTTAATAAATTAGTTTAGGATTTTTAAGTAATAACTCAAAAAAATTTCTATTTTATTACATCAAATAATATCAAAATATTCAAAATTTTTATACAAATATATTAAAATACAAATCAATATCTGTGCTCACTGGATTAGTGTCACATGGCGGCCGTCGATAGTTACGCGCTGGATTCCTCCTTTGTCCAGCTTGTGACGGCAGTTGTGGTTCCTCCGGCGGGGATTCTGGTTCCTCTGGTAGGGCATCTGGTTGTCGGAGTTCGGACGATGAGCCACTTTGATAGAACAGTGAATGTGAAGGTGTTTGCATCACCAATGGCGACGGTGTTTGAAACGCATACGGTGGTAGGGATTGGTAAAAAGAAGAGCTCCCCGACGACCCATCTTGCGATCCCTCGTGCGCCGCTGGCCTATACATCGGTGGTCCACTCGGTGTAACAGAAAATAGAGCTGAACTGGGCCATTGGCTCTAACCTGCCATAGGACTTGGAAAAGGAAACATATAAGGCTTAGGATACATAAAAGGGCTAGGAAACGCACCTGGCATAATCTAAAAAGGCCGTGTCGTGGGTATTATCGGTTGAACTACTCAGGTGACTGTATCGGTGCTCTCTTGGGCCTGGTGATTGAATGGCCGCTGATGATGGGCCGGGTGAACGTCTGGTCCTCGTTGATGGGCCAACATCGTCATCCTTTGGTCTTGGATTTAAAGGCTCGCGTCTTTCCCTTTGGACACGTAATTACCGCTGCTTATCCTCTGCCGACAGTAAATATGGCTTGCTGTGAATCCTAAACCATAGCATGTATTTCGGCACGTACGCTAACTCAAAAACGATAATCGGTTACCTAGTAGGTATATAATCATGCCGATCTTCCCACATTGGATGTACTCGGACCAGTATCTCAGCCAATCCGTATTCAATTGTCGTAGGTCGATTTTGTGTTCATCATCAAACACCTCAGGTTCCACGAGAATCGGTTGTCTACATCCAAATTGCCGTAACACTTTGTCTGACTGGTGCATCTCCACAGTCGCGTAGCTGATCAACGCAACTTTCGCGTGCCAAGTGTTTGGATTTTGGAAGAACTCATCCGGAATTACTGCCCGAATTACCGGATCCTCGTATGGTGTCCATTGTAACTATATGAACATGATAGAAATATTATATACATAATACTAAATACTAAATACTAAATACCAATCGACTAGCGAATGATGGAAATATCAATTTTATTTAATACTTACATGTGCTTCCGACTGTTGGTCTAATAGAAGCCGTATATCTTCAAGAGAGGTAGGTAATTGAGCATGACTTGCCGGATGGTTCCACCTAATTAAATAAATTTTAGCATACTATTATTTTTAAAAATCTACATAATAATTGTAAAATCTAATATAAAATTTACCTCGTTATGAGTGAGAATGTATATGGGTGGTCCACTCGAGGACGTAGAAATAGAAAGCAAAATCGTGCCCATGACTGCAGTAGTGATAGGCAACCTTCGATTTTTACTTTACTTGGTCGCGTCGCCCCGCACATCTCCCGATATAATGTTGCCAAGATGGCAGACCCCTAACTCAATTCACCAGTTGCTCTAAGATCAACGAGTTTCAGCCATTTTAGATGTACGCGGCTCCGTGAAAAATCCGACATCAAAAAACCTCCAATTATTTGAAGAATGTATGCCCGAGCATATCAGATTCTTTCTACTTCGGTTGAATCATAATCCGGATTCGAGAATGTGTCTCGTAACCAGCCCATCTCGATCTGATCTCCGTCCATTTTCTTCGGAATAGCGCCCAAAAGCTCATAGCACACCGCTCCCCAATCGCCAGATTGGACAGACCCAGTGACTGGGTACCCGTCCACTGGCAATCCCAACTACAGACTGACATCTTCCAAAGTGATAGTGCACTCTCCACATGGAAGATGGAATGTGTGCGTCTCAGGTCTCCACCTCTCGATCAACGCACTGATAAGTTTTGGGTCCAATTTGCATCCCCGGCCTACCGTCGCCACGTGCCAAAAACTCGTTTCCCGCAGGTAGTTCTCTACCAACGGTGATGAAGGAGCATGTATATTCCGGATATAGCATTCCAATATCCGATCTACAGACTTTTATAACAAATAATAAATTAATAATTATCTAAAAATGCATAAATAAAAAAATCTTAAATAATATCTAAAATTAAATTTAACACTTACCATTTTCATTTGTTCGACGGATATGTGCTGCTTATCAAGATGAGTCAATTCTCTGGCCATTGCTGAAATCGTACAAATTTTTATGATTTAAAAAAAATTTAATTTTTTAAAATTATTTAAAAATAGAGACTTAAGAGAAATTTAAGAGGAAATTGAGAGCAAATTGAGATTAAATATGGATTTGAGAGAAATTTGGAAGGAAATTGAGAGGAAATTGAGAAAATAATTGAGAGATGATTAGTTTGTGAAAAAAAATAAAGGGTGAGGGGTATTTATAGATTTTTTTGACCGTTCGGGGGGCAACGGTAAAAAAATGACCATTGCACTATTCACGCGCGAGGAAATCGCGTCCCCAGGGCGCGCTTCGTGGCATCAAATCACGTCCACGTCAGAGCGCTTTGCTGACGTGGACACAAATGGCGCTTACGTGGACGCAATTTGCTGACAAGCCCTGACTTCGCGTTGACGTGGACGCGCTTTAGGGGAAAAGGGCCCATTCCAGTAAATAATAAAATACCGGGCCCATTCGGTAAATTTTAAAAAAAAGCTTTTAATGGTAAATTGCCCAAAAAAGTCAAAAGAAAAAAAATTAAAAGAATTAGATTATGACATCATTATGACATCATTTATGCCATGTGTTACAATCTTATTTTGTCACTTGTCCTGTATTTAACGATGTTAGACTCATGTACCAATTTAGTTGACGGGAAAAAATTTAGGTACAAATCTAGGACAAAAAAACCATAAGTAACAATTTTATATTTAACCCTAAAATTTTAGATAGAGACTAAATTGATAGGATGTATAAAGTTGAGAGCTAAATTTGTTGAATTTAGAATTAAGACCAAATTGATAGAATCTTTAATTATTGGAGAGTTACTTTTTTATTATACCAATAGAAAAAGATCACGTCGACATTCTGTTAATGTTTTTAACGAATGAGTAATTAAAATATCAAATGTTGCTAACTTTCGTAACTTAAATAAAAAATATTTGAAATTGAATGAACAAATAAAATATATTAATAATTGAGTAATTATTAGTATAGTTTAGCTTTTAAATATATCAATTGACTCACAGTACATACTTTTATTTTATATAGGTATAATCATTAAAATGACTTTTAATGTTTACAATGGCGGGGGTTGGTATGGTCCCCTTAAAATGAAAAAACTTCATTTAAGCATTTTTTTAATTTAAAATTTTAAATTATTAATGGTAAAATTGTACTTTAACTTCTCAAATAATAAAAAATTGATCTAATCTTTAAAAAATTATAAAGATATAAACTATTAAATGATGAAATTATATTTTATTATCATAAAAACAGACAATTTAATTTCAATTCTAATAAAAGTTCTAATTTCATCTGTGAATATTTATGTATTTTGACAATTTAAGGGATGTATTTTTTTTTGGAATAATTTTGCTCTAAGTGTTTCAGTTTCAAGTCAAAAGTAAGGCTAATTTACCAAAAAAAGCCAATTTTTTTATAAAATTACCGAAATGGGCCGGTTTTTTAATTATTTACCGGAATGGGCCATTTTCCCTGAAATCGCGTCCACGTCAGCGCGATGTCAGGGGACGTGACAGAGGTCGCGTCCATGTCAGCGTGACCTGCTGACGTGGATGCAAGTGGACGCGCGCGTGAACAGTGCCCAACGATAAAAAAATTGACCATTGCCCCCCAACGGTCAAATTTTTTTTACTATATAAACCCCCACCCCTTTTATTTTCACAAACAAATTCAATATCAATTTCCTTCAAAAATTCTCTCAATTCCTTTCAAAAATTCTCTCAATTCCCTTCAAAATTTCTCTCAATTTCCTTCCAAAATTCTCTCAAACTCTCAAATTCCTTCCAAAATCCTCTCAATTTCCTTCAAAAAATCTCCAAATCCATATTAAATTCTTTTTCCATTAAATTTCATTTTTTTAAAGAAAATTTTAAAATTTTTTATTTTTTTAAAATAATTTTAACATTTTTAATATTCAGTGCAATTTCCCCATTCCAGTTCCCTCTTCCACGTTCCACCGATCAAAATCCCCAAGCTCGTGCCCTCCTCCCTTTTTTCCCAATTCGAAAATCAACCTTCACCTTCACCTCCACCAATCCACCTCACCGATCCACCTCCGGTCCTCCACGGCTCCACCCAATTCCAGAATCAGAGGTTAGAGCGGTGCTTCTACGTCTTCTACCTTTATATTTCAAAGGTATGTTAACTTTTAAAAGGGAGTTTGCTGCTGTTAACAGTGTTAACCCTAGACATTTAGTTTGATTTTTTTTCCTCTCTTTTACGGTGTTTCTACCTTTGAATTTTATTTCTCGAATTATTTCCCCTCTGCATTTGTAAATCTTCAGTTCTTCACCTTTTCCGCATGTTAATTTGTTAAATTATTTTTCATGTTTTTTGCTTTTTGCTCTTTTATTTTTGGATTGATGAACTGATTGATCTCTGTTATAATATGATGTGGTTTTCTGATTTTGATTTTAAGAATATATTTTGCTGTTTTTGCTCTCCTCTGCTTTGAAGAGTTTTTCAGCTTCCTCTGTTATGTATGAATAATTGAAGCTAAAAATGAATTATGATGGATTAATGAAACAAGATGTGAACCTGAAGAAAAAAATATACATAGATCAGTTTAAAGTCCTAAATTAAGTTCAAAAATTAAAAATATTGGTAAACTGGTATTCCTCATAAAATTCGGTTAAATACCTCTATTAGAATGTTAATGTGGATAAAAGTGCTTTATTATTACTATAAGTAAGAATGCAAATTAATGTTGGACATGGACGAGAAATAGAGGACATAATTGGTGCTTGAGACAATCAAATATTTGTTTATTTAGGCTTACTGGTATAATTTGGTAAATCAAAATCTGCTACATTTAGTTTCAGTAAGGATGGAATTTATAGGAAGATCCAAGGGTAGAAGGGTTCTAGTGGGATGACACAGGATGAAACCGATTGTGCATTCCAAAGGCAAGGGGAGTGATCTCCCAACTTTTAATCACTTTTTACTAGCTAAGTAGGTATATCGTATTTTGGTTGGTATTCAGATTGATGTTTCATGTTATTTTGGCAGTAATCTTATGCTTGTGGTGCCTTTGATTTTTTTAACCAACTAAATACCAGCTTCTTGTAGGGAGATTGTTGTGAATTTGCTTCGCATGGCTATATGGAATCTTTTAGAATTGTACTTATTTTTTTGGAAGATTTGATCCATCCTAAATTAATTTTACGATGCAAATGATATGGTAAAGTCTGAACTCTGTTGTCAAGCCAAAGGAATTGCAATTCAGTCATGGTAAAGTAACTGAAAGTGATAATAATTTTGAAATTTTCTCTTTGATTTTTAATTTTTATTAAATACACTATTTTATGATACATGCATAGCTAAAATTACATGAAAGAGATAGTTAGTTGAACAATAATGTTGTGTTCTTTTGGTGTAGGTTTCTATTGTATTTTGGACTTTTGCTTATGTTTATTATTATTATTATTATGTTGTTTATTTTGACTCATGCTATTTACTTGGACTTTTACATGTTTTTTATTTTAATCTTTTTGTATTATTTTTGTTGTTTATTTGGAATCATTGTTGTTTTTTTTTTGTTGTTGTTGCTTTCATTTATTCACTTATTTACTTCAATTTTTTGTTGTATGATCATGTTTAAAAACTTTAAAGAAAATTATTTTTTGAAAAATTACATAAAAATAAATAACACTAATTTTATTTTATTTTTAAATTTAACTCGAACAAATATATTCGATTCGATTCGAATTCTATCTCACTCAATTCGATTCGATAAAACTTCAAATAAAGTAGGATGATAAAATGATATTCGAAAATTCGATTAACTCGAAAATTTTCAATTCGATTCGATCGAATGTTCACCCCTAGCCTAAACTGAAGAATCATCTTGAATTTTAAATTTGCAAGTTTGACATCAAAACCATAATTTTTTGTGAGCTTTTGAGCGTACAGAACATTTTTTCATGATCATTTTATATTTGGTTGTGAGTATGTTCACTTGATTTATTATTCTAGAACTTGCTTTGTTTATACATTTCAAGACCACATTATTGATTTGATATATTGAGATAATAGAGACACTTAGAATTTAATCGGTTTAACATTTAATATCTTACCTGTTGTATTATCCCTTAGTAAACCCAGTTGATCCTAACATTCTTTTTGAACAACCATTCATGTTAACTCGTAACCCATATCTATGTTATAAAATTATCCTCTTTATTGACTTCATTTTTGTCGAGATTTGATTTGATTAGTTACCTAACTATGTTCCATTATCTGCACTGTTGAATTTTACTTTGTTCTAAAAAAAGAAAAATAAAATAAAATAAAATAAAAATTGATTGAGCTTGAATTATTAGTCTCATATTTTGTATAAAAGCTCATATTCACTCTTTATTTTTTGTTGATGTAATTTTTTTTAATTTAGCAACTGATTAATTTCTAGTTTGACAACTTATCAACTCGATTTTTGATTTTAACCAACTTTTCTGACTTTTTCTATACCCTTAACCTAAGCCCCATTACAACCTTATAAAGACCTCTTAATTAGTGTGTCATCTTATTTTTATAGTGGTGAAGATTTGATTTTCAAGCAAACATATGGTAATAACATTTCATGTTTGACTGTTGAGTGCATATAACTTGAACCTTAAACACTTTGATTGCTTGAGTGAACCTTGGTGAGGATGTTAATGCTTGTTAAGTTTTCAAATAATTATTGAGATAAGGGGAGACATTTATGTTTTTAATGCCTTAAAAGTTTCTGCTTGGACTGTTTGTGCTTTTTAGCGTCATTTTAGTTTAAATTTCCAAAGCATGGTTATTTGTAAATTATTCTGAGACATTATCAGTGGAAATAATAAATTAAAGAAGTTAACTTGATTGTGGGTTGAGGATTTTGCTTTAGGACAAGCAAACGCTTAAATGTAGGGATATTTGATAGGTGCTAAAAGTAACATATTTTAACCTCGTTCTTATGCGTTTTTAGGTAATTATTTGATGTTAATGGTAACTTTTATGCTTCTAATCTTTAAATTCATGTTTTTATAATTAGGAGAGCATTTGGGAGCAAAAGGAGCGAGAAATGAGTGAAAATCGAAAAATTAGAGCAACGTACAGGAGTCACACAGGCTGACCCCTTCAACATGGCCTGGCCACACGGTTGTATGAGTCATATGGGCTACCACACGACAATGTGACAGGTCGTGTCAATTTCACGAATTTGAACCCTAAATTGCGGAAAATATGATTTTTTGGTTTTTTTCAACATTGAAAAAAATAAGAATATAAGAGAGGATCATTATAGAATAGTCAATAAAAATACTTGAAAAACACCACTGAAGTTGATTCTGAAGTAGATTTCCGTCAAGATTGAAGATACCTAGTTGATTTTTCAAGAGATTATAATGAGTTTCTTTACTTCTTTTAGATATATTGCATCTTGGATGTATTTACTTTCAAGATGAACTTTACGATGAATTATGTCGTTTGATTTTTATTTTACACAATAAATATTTAGATTTTGTTCTCAATTATGTGTTCTTAATTCTTGGCTTGATATTTTTAGATTATTTATTCATGTTTGATGTGATTAAATGAGAGGAGGAATATTACCTATTTAAGAGTAAATCTAGTGTAATTGAGTGGAGTTGCATGCAATCCTAGAAATAGAACGACATAAATCTATCGGATTAGAGTCAAATCTAATAGGAGAATCCAAAGATCGAGTTAATGCGATAATAGGGGTTTTAATTAGAAATAAATTTCAATTAATCAATCTAAAGTCAGTTGTTCTTACTCTTAAAAGATATATTAGCATAAATTAGGGATTTCTACGGATCAAGATACTAAGTGAATAAATTGCGTAATTTAGATTGATTGTGATAGATGAAGTTTAGGTGAAATCTTTCCTGGGTATTATTTCTCTTCTTTATTATTATTTGATTATTTTCCTAAAGTGTTCTTTGTCATGTTTGTTAGCAATTAATTTAGTTAATTTTAGTTTTCAACCAATTATTCGAATTTATCGGTTAAATAATAGAAAGACAATAATGACTAGTATTTTTAGTTTTCTTGGGAACGATATTTTTACTCACTATAGCTATACTATTAATTAATAGGTGCATTTGTCTTATTCAGATTTGTCTTACTCGCTGTCGGTGCAGGAATGCAAGATCTGCTATTTTTAACCTGCTCCGCTGCAACCCAGGGAGGCAAGGCTAGTGTCTTTGATTTGCTTCGCTGTTTGTGCAAGAAGGTAAGATCTGCTATTTTTAACCTGCTCTGCTATAACCCAGGGAAGCAAGGTTGGTGTCTTCGATCTATTTTGCTGTCGGTGCAGGAAGGCAAGATCTATTATCTTCACTGATCTACTCTTTGGAGAACATGACCTGTATAATGAACCTAATTATGCCTAATGATTAGGATGACATAAAATGAATCAAATACTCCTAACTAGACATGTGTGAATAATGTTTGCACGAAAGCATAATTTTTTAATAATTTTTTTTCCGAGAATGATCCCACTTAGGTTGTCATTGCTCGAAGTTTATTAAGGTTAACACTGATGTGCTACAACGCCTTCTTGCTTGGCTGACTTTTCTGAAGAAACATTTAGTCAAATGGCCCCCCACTGTAAACCTTAAAGTTCAATCCATTTGGGCGTAAAATTTGTACCATCATTCTCCCACTATAACCTAAAGATAGGAATATATGACTTTTTCTTGATCCTCTCCTATCACAATTCAAGGATACAGGATTTAAATCTCTCTGGTCCCTTACACCATTCTCAGGGTATAGTACGCAAGGCTCATGCATAAATGAAGGCTTTCTTCTCCGAGGAAATTTTCCTACTGTCTGGTGATCATTGCTTTAAGCTTTGTCATTTTGTTCAATCAATGTTTTTAGCAACAAAATCCAAGAAGAAAGTCCTAATTTAGACTCTTCCTTTTCAGATTTCCAACCTTTAAACATGGTTCGTTCTAAACAATAGTCATGTTTTAGGTTTCTATATTATTTAGAAACTTCTACAGTAATATGCCAAACTTTCCTTGTGAAAGTTTTATTAGTCCAATAATCATTATTCCAATACAACATGCTTGCAAAAAGGGTATAACAATGGATGAGAATACAATTAGTTCTGAGCATAGCTCGAAAGGAATAGATTATCAAAAAATAGTAAATAAGGATAACAAAAAAATTGATTGAGAATATGTATCTTGGAAAAGAATAAAGTATTTCAAGAATAGCAAATTCAATATAAAAATTGGATGTCCCAGATATCGCAACTTGAACTTCTCTATACAAACTTTCTGAGTTTGACATGTGTTTAGGAGATCTACAGTACTCTGTCGATGTCCCAAGATGTTGTCTACCCTTTCCTGTTGATTCAAGATCATCATATGCCCCAATCTGATTAAAATTTGAACTGCTCTGATCACTTCATGCCCCATTCTGATCAATATTTGAGCCGTCATTTTCGGGTTTTCAACTCAAATTCTATTTGGGTCTCAAGGTGCCCTTTGCGGGTTTTCACCTTGACCTCTACATTTTCTTTCTTCTTTTCTCCCTCTTTTTTTTTGCTTTTTTTTATATTTTGAAATATTTTTGATTGAATCTGAACTCATAGGATTAGGCATGTCATTGTTATCCTTTTTGATCAAAATCGATGCTTTTCCAAATAAGGCCTTCCACATAAGGTCCTTCCTAGCTTGGGATGAAGTTCTTTTTGTATGGGAAGGATCTTCTTCAATACCAGGTCCCTCTCAAAGAATTCTCTTGGACGGACCTTTTTTTGTGATCTTGCATCATTTGCTTTTGATGCATTTGACCTTGATAAACAACTTTGAACATTCCTCTTCAATCGGAATCGGATTCAAAAACTCAGAAAGAATTTTGTCTTCAATAGGCAAAACCGCGATGGGCTGAAGAGAAATGTATTGCCCCGGTAGAGTTTTTTTTTTGTGCCATCTTTTTTGGGGGGCAATATGGCATTAATCGTGAACAGACTGCAAGGTTTTGATATTATCCTGTTGTTCAAATTTAGTACATTGTCAGATATGATCATTTTGGCGTTCCATACTGACATATGATTTTTCACGAATTTGCTAACTGTCGACTTTGTGACATTGGCATATGAAGCAGTTTCCATTCATTTAGTAAAGTAACTGACGATCATAAAGATGAATCAATGACCGTTAGACTCTTTTGGCGAGAT
The DNA here is from genome assembly GCF_007990345.1 of Gossypium hirsutum. Taxonomy (NCBI): domain Eukaryota; kingdom Viridiplantae; phylum Streptophyta; class Magnoliopsida; order Malvales; family Malvaceae; genus Gossypium; species Gossypium hirsutum. The sequence goes on from NC_053442.1 coordinate 58,815,474, forward strand.
CGACCAAATGACCTTCATGCCCCATATAAGGAGAAGTCATGTATCCAATTGATTCTTTGTAGGGTAAGATCCGTTTCTCGACTTGTTCTACCATCCTTAACAAGTCCGAAAATAGGCTACAATCTATGTCATCTTCAAAGTCATGAAATCCCTCTAAACACATGCCTCACTCAAAAGGAAATTCTAAGCCTGTAGCATCGTCACTCATGTTATTAATATCTGGAGACCCAATATAAAAGAATATACAAAAGACTGTATTTATGAATAACTATTTGTACCATATAATTATGAATGAAAGAATGATGTGGAAGAAAATCCAAAAGAATGAAAGAATAATTATTTCAAAAAGAATGAAAAAATATTGGCTCAAAAATGAATGCAAAGATGCATTTTATTAGAATAATGACGTTCAGATATGAGCCTATTTCACAAAGGAATTTCTATCATTTTTAGGCTAAAAACAACAAAAATGTTCTGAACATTACTCTAAATAAGCTCTAAAAATTACAGGGATTTCTTCTGCAGTTCAATTACTTAGAACACTCCCAGATTTATAAAGGCGGATATCTGACAAGGTCCCTCTTTCATTTGTGTCTCCCTATATGTCATTGATGTGAACACTTCCTAACATCTTCTCATATATTGCATTCACCTCATTGTCAATCATGATTGGGTAGCGAATTTTCTGCATTAAATAAGCCATCCAACTTGACAATACCCATGTTGATAATTTTTCAACTAGTTTTTTTAAGGTAATGCAATTCTCTATTAAGTGTCATGTAATTCCTGCATGATAATCACATTGTGCACTTGCGTCGTACCATTTGGGATACAGAGGCTGTGGAGGCTTCACATGTAAAGGAGAAACAACATGCGCATCGAATAAGCTTTGATACAACTCTTTGTACGACATTAGAATTGGCGTGAACTGGAGTTTTTCAGTACCTTGCTTCACACATGATTCTTGTCTTGATGAACCCTGCTGATTAGCAATCGATTTGCTGTACGTATTCACGCTGTTCACCTCATTTCCTTTTTCTTTTGAGGCTTACCTTCTATTATTTCCTCCAGCATCAATCTTTCCGCTCCTTATGGAGCTTTCAATCATTTCACCATTCATGATTATGTCAGAAAATCTTTTTGTGGCACTCCCTAACATATGTGATGAACGGAGCTTTCAATGTATTTATGAATAGCATTGTCATTTCCCTTTCTAGGAGTGGTGGCTGAACTTGGATGGCGACCTCTCTCCACCTCTGTGCGTATTGCCTAAAACTTTCACTGGGTTTTTTTTCCATGTTTTGTAGAGTGATTCTCTCAGGTACCATGTCAGTTACATGATTGTACTACTTTATGAATGCTTGTGCTAAATCTTTCCATGAATTAATCTTGGCACGACTCAATTGATTGTACCACTTGGACGCTGCCCCTGTGAGGTTATCTTGGAAACAATGTATCAGCAACTGGTCATTACTAACATACCCAGTCATCTGCCTACAAAACATAGTAATATGGGCTTCGGGACTACTAGTTCCATTATACTTCTCAAACTCGGGCATTTTGAATTTGTAAGGGAGTACTAAATCTGGAACGAAGCTTAATTCTTTAGCATCAATCCCATAGTAGCTCTCAGCACTTTCCATTGCTCTAAATTTCCCTTCCAGCCATTTATACTTTTCTTCTAGCTGTTTTGGCAATTCATCCTTCATTTTCTCTTTTTCAGCTGTTTCGTCGAAGTCAGGGATAGCACGATTAACAAGGTTGTCTCCGGGGTTAGAGCCTGATCCAGCTTGAAAATTCATTGGTGTTACAGCACCAGTTTGAAACTGCTGAGGCTTGATGGTGCCAGAAGATTTGCGCGGATATACCTTAACATGCTGAGGGGTAAAGCCTGGGGAATAAACAGGTCCCTCACTGTCTCCTTCTTTAACATTGAGCACAGAGCCCATTCCTTTATCAATTCCTCCGGTCAACAATTGAGTTAATCGAGCCATCATACTCCCTTGAGATTTCATCATTTTGTCCATCATTTTTTGCTGAATTTTCTCAAGCTGTTCATTCATTTGTTGTTGAAGCTGATCCTGCATCTCCTTTTGGACCTGCTCTAGCCTTTCCATCATTTGGTCCATGTTCTTAGTTTTTGATCGAGTACCATGGCGGTGTTTGGTGGGTTGGTTGGTTTCCAGATTAACTGAAATAAATTTACTCAATTAGACTCTTTCAATGCATATGATGTCATGTAATGCAGATGCATGAAATGAATGCCTAAAGAGACATTGATTCTGATTCAATTACATTTAGAAAAATTTTCTAGAAAACTAATCTCTTTACATAAAATAGATAATTATACGACCTTGCCCTCATAGGCAGAAACATTCGATCCTCTTATTCATTCGAACGCTAAGATAAATTTCACGAACTCTTCAAAAAGGACGTCTCTTTTATCTCCTTTTTGCTCGACCCGAGTCGCAACTCGTTGCTTACTCATCCGCATGATGCTCGTTGGCTTCTCTTTAAGAAAGTTCAGCGGCTCTCAAATAATCTTTGTCATCTTGAATCCTTGGGCAATGGAACCATAATCATGTAGTCCTTCATTAATCTATCATCCTTCTCTTATCATGTTTTCTTGTATCATATTCGGACAACTATATTGTCATCCACTTTATCAAGAAACTCATTTTCTTATGACAAGCTCTCTATTTAGCAAATGAACGTGAATCAACACCTCTTTTTTATGATGAAAATGCAATGCAATTGCACGAGGTAAGTCTTTAAGCATATAAATGTTTTTTTTAATTTTGAATATATGAAATTTTATATGTTGAATTAAATTTTATGAATATAATTTGTACTGGCCGAAAGTATATAAACTTAGGAAAAATGGTTACGAGATTGTTTCGATCAAGTTACAATGTAGGAAAGTCCCGTTTGAACCTTAGGAATATCTAGGATACGTATGTTATGACATAGAATTCTGTTATGTGTTGTAGTGTAAGACCACGTCTGGGACGTTGACATCAACTTGTGATTTACGTGTAAGACCCTTTCTAGGACAATGGCATCGATATGTGATTACATGTAAGACCACGTCTAGGACGATGGCGTTGTACGAAACGTTCAATTTTCCGAGTATTCTTTTTAATTCTGAATGGTTTAACGGGCTATAATAACTTAGGATCGAGTATAAAAATTTAGATTAGAAAGCTCAAGTATGTATTTATTCGAGTAATAAAAATATGGTGAGTTGAATGTATGACTTGATGATATCATATCATATCATATATTAATGTGAATTATGTGTATGTATATGTGAACATATATATTCAGCCAAATAATGTTTATTTTTATTATTGTAGAAGCAAAGGTTGATTATGTTAATGGTTCATTATGCATTCGGCCTATGTAAAAAAAATGATGCAAATTATATATGTTTGATATATGAAATTATGAATTGGAAATATATATATATGAAATTATGATGGCTTATTATTGTTTATTTAGACTAAATTATGTATAAGATTAAATGTTTCATTTGCTTATGACTTACTAAGCTGTAGAAGATTAATGTGTGTAGGTTTGTTCTTTGTTTTATAGATTTTGAAAGTTGGTTACGAGCTCAGGGATCGTTAAGGAAGTCCGTCACACTATCAACCTCCATCTCGGTATTTTGGAAGTTCTAAATTTTGAACATATGGCATGTATAGGCTAGCACTTGTCTTGGTTAATTTTGAAATTGTAAATATAAAGCCATGCGAAAATGGCTAGAAATGATGTTTATGTTTTTTTTTTTGTATGTTCGGTCATGGTATATGTTCATGTTGGAAAATTTTATGCTTCATGATATATATATTTGTGGTAGGATTTGAAAATGTGGATTGTTATGATTCGGTTCAAGTCCAATTCAGTGTCTATATGCTATCCAATTTTGGTGTAAAAATGTTGTCCAATTTTATATGTATATGCTGCCCAATTTAGTGTCTATATGCTGTCAAAATTTGGTGTGAAAATGCAGTCAAATTTGGTATATATATGCTGCCTAATTTGGTGTCTATATGCTGTTCAATTTTGGTGTAAAAAATGTTGTCCAATTTGGTATATATATGCTGCCCAATTCGGTGTCTATATATCCAATTTTGGTGTAAAAATGTGGTCCAATTTGGTATATATATGCTACCCAATTTGGTGTCTATATGTTGTCCAATTTTGGTGTAAAAATGCTGTCCAATTTGCTATATATATGCTGCCCAATTTGGTGTATATATGCTGTCAAATTTTGGTGTAAGAATGTTGTCCAATTTAGTATATATATGCTGTCCAATTCGGTGTCTATATGCAATCCAATTTTGGTGTAAAATGCTGTCCAATTTGCTATATATATGCTGCCCAATTTGGTGTATATATGCTGTCAAATTTTGGTGTAAGAATGTTGTCCAATTTAGTATATATATGCTGCCCAATTTGGTGTATATATGCTGTCAAATTTTGGTGTAAGAATGTTGTCCAATTTAGTATATATATGCTGTCCAATTCGGTGTCTATATGCAATCCAATTTTGGTGTAAAAATGTTGTCCAATTTGATATATATATATTGCCCAATTTGGTGTATAAATGCTATCCAATTTTTGTGTAAAAATGTTGTCCAATTTGATATATATATATATTGCCCAATTTGGTGTATAAATGCTATCCAATTTTGGTGTATAAATGCTGTCCAAACAGGGTAATTACTTATGTTGTAATATGTAGTATAGTTAGTAAATTGAAATGAAATAAATGTGTACGAATAGATGTTTTGATATATGCTTAGTTTATGATATATATAGCCAAATATGTTTGGAAATATTTTAAGAATTTGAATGATATCAAATTTTGATGAGGTAAATGATAATGATATGGTTGAATTTTGAAACATGGTTGGTATATGTAATTTGATTAATGATGTATGTTTGATTTTAATTGGTTATGTGCTTATATATATATTTATATATATATGAGATGACTTATCGAGTGAGTGAATGAATGCTATATGAATTTGATCGAAAAATAAATAAATAAATAAATAAATAAAATTTTGTGATTGAGTTAGTCTAATTTATGAATAAATTATAAAATGAAAGACAGTTCTGAGTTGGGTTTTGATCGGTAATGCCTCGTAACTCTAATTCGGCGATGGACACGGGTTCGGGGTGTTACATTTGATTGGTATCAGAGCTATAGTTTAGTCGGTTATAGGACTGACGTTGCGCATGTGAGTCTAGTTATACATGCCATATTTTATACTGCGATAGTGATGATTCCTGACATTTGCAAATGTGTTTTCGTATAGTAAATAGATCCCGATAGAGCCATAGCAGATGATGTAGAAAGTAATGCACCCGGTCCCACTGCAAGGGCAGTGCAGTCTGATTCTAGACCTTCTACGAGTAACCAAGAGGGAGAGGCTAAGCACGTCTTCTTCCAAATGATGAACAAGTGGTTCACGGAGTTCGTACAAACAAATTCGACTGTTCAACAACCCTCACCCCCGCCTAATCCCCTTCAGACTTCTGTTGTACCTCCTGTTATGAATCTGATTTCTACGAATAAGCCTTCTGTCGATAAAATCTAAAAATTTGGGGCTAAAGAGTTCAGGGCCATCAATGAGGAAGATGCTGAAAGAGCCAAATTTTGGCTCGAAAATACCATCCGAGTATTCAATGAAATGTCTTGTACTCCCGACGAATGTGTTAAATGTGTTGTTTCTTTGTTGAGAGATGCAGCCTATCAATGGTGGAAAACTTTGATTTCTGTTGTTCCGAAAGAGCGAATTACCTGGGATTTCTTTCAATCTTAGTTTCGAAAGAAGTACATCAGTCAGACATTTATTGATAAAAAACGAAAGGAATTTCTAGAGCTTAAACAGGGTCGTATATCTGTTACAGAATATGAGCTTAGATTTGTTCGATTGAGCCGATATGCACGAGAATGCGTATCCATAGAAGAAATAATGTGCAAAAGATTCGAAGATGGTTTAAATGAAGATATCCGTCTGTTAGTCGGGATTTTAGAGATCAAAGAGTTTGTTGTGCTCGTTGATCGAGCATGTAAAGCCAAAGAACTAGGTAAAGAGAAGAGGAAAGCTGAATCAGAAGTTAGAGATGCAAGAATAAGATTCTCGAGTAAATCATTTCAGTCTGCACCAAAGAAATTTCGAGATGATTTTAGCCGTTCAAAGGCTAAAGTGGGACATTCGAACAGAGACTGTGCTAGATCACATTCGAGCTGCAAAGCTCCACCTACTTCTGTTGCAAGTGTTTGAAATGTTCAATCCGATCGACCTAAGTGCAAGAATTACGTAAAATACATTTGGGAAGTTGTAGATTGAATGATCGAGCTTTTTTTAAATGTGGATCATTAGATCATTTTATCCGTGATTGTCATGAGTTGGCTGAACAAAATACAGTACAAAACATGAGACCAAGTAATACTACAGCTAGAGGGAGACCACCCAGAGGTGCAGGGAATGTGAGTGGGAGTCAGAGAATAAACAGCTGTGAGGTCTGAAGCCAGAGCACCTACTCGAGTATACGCTATTCGTGCTCGTGAAGAAGCGTCATCTCTAGATGTCATTACCAGTATTTTCCTCATTTATGATACTACTGTTATTGCATAGATTGATCCTGGATCGACTCATTCTTATGTATGTGAGACTTTAATATCCAGTAAGACTTTACTTGTAGAGTCTATTGAGTTTGTAATTAAAGTATCGAACCCCTTGGGCCGGTATGTCTTGGTTGATAGAGTATGCAAGAATTGTCCGTTGATGATTCGAGATTTATGTTTTTCGGTGGATTTGATGTTGTTACCATTCAATGAATTTGATATAATTCTGGGTATGGATTGGCTAACTTTGCACGATGCTATTGTGAATTGCAAACAGAAAACTATTGATTTGAGATGCAAGAATGGCGAGATAATTCGAATTGAGTCCAGTGATCTAAACGGGTTACCAACTGTGATATCAACAATGAAAGCTCTGAATTATGGGGAAAAGGGATGCGAAGCTTATTTTTCTTATGTGATTGATTCGAGTGTGACAGATAAGAAATTAGAATCAGTGTCTGTTGTTTGTGAGTTTCCTGATGTGTTTCCTAAAGAGTTATCGGGTTTGCCGCCAATTCGAGAGGTTGAGCTTGATATTAAATTAGTACCGGGAACAGCTCCGATTTCAATAGCTCCGTACAGAATAGCTTCGACCGAATTGAAAGAATTAAAGTCTCAGTTGCAAGAATTGACAAATAGAGGGTTTGCTAGACCTAGTTTCTCACCTTGGGGTGCTCCGGTTTTGTTTGTGAGAAAGAAAGATGGCACGATGAGAATGTGTATTGATTATCGTCAGTTGAACAAAGTGACTATAAAGAACAAATATCGTCTGCCCAGGATTGACGATTTGTTCGATCAGTTGAAAGGTGCTACTGTGTTTTCGAAGATAGATATTAGGTCGGGTTACTATTAGTTGCGAGTTAAAGATTCTGATATGTCGAAAACTACTTTCCGAACAAGGTACGGACACTATGAATTTTTAGTTATGCCTTTTGGTTTGACTAACGCTCCTGCAGTATTTATGGATTTAATAAATCGTACTTTCAGATCGTATTTAGACAGATTCATTGTTGTGTTCATTGACGACATTCTGATCTATTCTCGTAATGAGACGGCGCATATTGAACATTTGAGAATCGTGTTACATACTTTGAGATATAAATAGTTATTTGCTAAATTCAGCAAATGTGAATTATGGCTTCGGGAAGTTAGATTTTTGGGTTATATCGTTTCAGCGAAAGGCATCAGAGTTGATCCGAGCAAGATATCTGCAATTATGGATTGGAAACCACCAAAAATGTATCTGAGATTAGAAGTTTTCTGGGATTAGCGGGATACTACCGGATATTTGTAAAAGGATTCTCGATGATTGCAGTAACGTTAACTCGATTACTTCAAAAAGATGTGAAATTAGAGTGGACTGATAAGTGTCAACAAATTTTCGAACAGTTGAAAGTATTGTTAACAGAGGCACCGATGTTAGTTCAACCTAAAACGGGTAAAGAGTTTGTGATTTTTAGTGATGCATTGTTAAACAGACTGGGTTGTGTATTGATGCAAGACGGAAAATTTATAGCTTATGCTTCCTGACAATTGAAATCACACGAGAAGAATTACCCGACACATGATCTTGAATTAGCTGCAATAGTTTTCGCATTAAAAATTTGGCGACACTATTTGTACGGTGAGAAATGCCGAATATTTACAGATCATAAGAGCCTAAAGTATTTGATGTCACAAAAAGATTTGAATTTGCGACAACGGAGATGGCTTGAGTTACTCACGGATTATGAGTTTGTAATTGATTATCATCCGAGAAAAGCTAATATTGTAGCTGACGCTTTGAGCCGAAAGTTCCTATTTGCTTTGCGGGCAATGAACACTCAAATGATGTTATGTGATGACAGATCTATTCTAGCTGAATTAAAAGCTAGACCGATATTTCTACAACAGATTTGTGAGGCTCAAAAAGTTGATAACGAATTGATAGCAAAACCGACTCAATATGATGCGAATACCGATTCTGAGTTTCGAGTTGATTCTGAAGGTTGTTTGAAGTTTAAAGATCGAATGTGTGTCCCAAGAAATTTAGGGTTGATCCAAATGATTTTGAATGAAGCTTATAGCAGTCGGTTATCTGTTCATCCGAGTAGTACGAAAATGTATAATGATTTAAAACAGCTTTACTGGTGGCCTCGTATGAAACGAGACATCTCTGACTTTGTTTCGAAATGTTTAATCTCTCAGTAAGTTAAAGCCGAGCATCAAGTACCGTCTGGGTTACTTCAGCCGATTATGATACCCGAGTGGAAATGGAACAGAGTTACAATGGATTTTGTATCGGGATTGCCATTGTCATCTAGTAAGAAAGATGCAATCTGGGTTGTTATGGATAGATTGACTAAATCGGCTCATTTTATTCCGATTTGCACAGATTACTCGCTTGATAAACTTGCTGAATTGTATATTTCTCAGATTGTGAGATTGTACGGAGTACCTATTTCTATTGTTTCAGATAGAGATCCGAGGTTCACATCGCAGTTTTGAAAGAAACTACATGATGCATTAGGTACGAAATTACACTTTAGTACTGCTTTTCACCCACAGACAGATGGTCAATCTGAGCAAATTATTCAGATACTCGAGGATATGTTGAGATGTTGCATTCTTGAGTTTGAAGGTACGTGGGAGCAATACTTACCACTAATTGAATTTACGTATAATAATAGCTATCAATCGAGTATCAAAATGGCACCTTACGAGGTTTTGTACGGTCGTAAATGTCGAACACCTTTGTATTGGACTAAGCTCAGTGAAAATAAAATATACGGGGTCGATTTGATCGAAGAGACTGAACAGAACGTGAAAGTGATTCGCGATAGTCTGAAAGCTACGTCAGATCGTCAGAAGTTGTACGCAGATTTAAAACATAAAGATATTGAGTTTCAGATCAGGGACAAAGTGTTTTTGAAAGTCTCGCCGTGGAAGAAAATACTCAGATTTGGTCGTAAAGGCAAATTGAGTCTGAGATTTATTAGGCCGTATGAGATTATAGAGCATATCAGGCCAGTTGCTTACAGATTGTTGTTACCATCGGAGTTGGAAAAGATCCATAATGTATTTCATGTTTCGATGCTTCGACGATACCGATCCAACCCATCACATGTGATTTCTCCCACCGAGGTTGAAATTCGATCTGATATGACCTACGAGGAAGAACCGATTCGAATTTTAGATCGGAAAGTGAAAGAATTGCGGAATAAGAAAATTTCTTTAGTAAAATTCTTATGGCATCGACAAGGGGTTGAAGAAGCTACGTGGGAGCCCAAAGATTCTATGAGAGAACGATACCCAAACCTATTTGCCGGTAAGATTTTCGGGGACGAAAATCCCTAAGGGGGGAGAGTTGTAACAGCCCGGTTTAGACCCAAGTCTGACAGTAGTTTTGGGACCACAAATTCGAGTCAAAAAATATTTTAATATTATTTCCCATGCTTATAGTATGTGAATTGACATGTGTGAAATTTTCGTGAATAAATTTTATCGTTTGTGTGCCGATTTGTGAAAAATAACTTAATCGCATAAAATACAAAAGTGGCTAGCTATTTGTTAAAGTGTTTTATTGTTATGGATTTTATAATGTGGGGTCCTTATGTTGATATTATACCATTAGAATCATGAGTGGACTTTTATGGACATGCATATTTAATTATTAAAGCTATATCATTAAGGTTAATATGGTAAATGTATAATAAAATATAATTTAATTAAATAAAACACAACATGGCCATGCATTCTTCTTTGTTTTTGCTGAAACTTGAAGAAGAAAGGGAGTCATTTTTGTTGTTTAGAATCAACACTTTGAAGCTTTAAATTTGGTATGTCATTTGCCCAATTTTTAATAATTTTTACGTTTTTGTAATCATTGCTTTGAGTACTACAAAACCCATGCTCTAATTTTTGAATTTGATGATGATTTTTTATTTTTCTGTTGATGATAGCTTGTGATTTTTTTTATTTGATGATAGAAAATAAAAGATATGTGATAGATTATATTGTTTTGTCTTTGGATTTTTAATGAATTTGAGAAATTTGGGCTAAATTGTGAAAATAAATTTTTGAGGGACTAAAATGTGAAATAAATGAAATACATGGACTGGTATGAACATGAGGAAGGTTCAACCTACGCATGGTGTGTGCAAATTTTGCATGTTTTGTGTTTTGTGCAAATTGGACTAAATTGTAAAAAGTGCAAAATGTTAGGGGGAAATGGTAATTTGCTCATTTATGTGTTTTTGGATTAATTGAATAGAATGATGTTTGAATTAGTTTAATTTGAATATTTTTAGATGAAGAACTAAAGAAATTGGATTTAGATCGGGGGGAAACAAAAATAATCGAATAGTCGTTTATTTCCGTCTATCGATATCCGAGGTAAGTGTATAAGCATATAAATGTTTTTTTTAATTTCGAATATATGAAATTTTATATTCTGAATTAAATTTTATGAATATAATTTGTACTGGCCGAAAGTCCCGTATGAACCTTAAGAATATCTAGGATACGTATGTCATGACATAGGATTCTATTATGTATTGTCGTGTAAGACCACGTCTGGGACATTGGCATCGACTTGTGATTTACGTGTAAGACCCTGTTTGGGACAGTGGCATCGATATGTGCTTACATGTAAGACCACATCTGGGACGATAGCGTTGTACGAAACGTTCAATTTTTTGAGTATCCTTTTTAATTCCGAAAGATTCAATGGGCTATAATAACTTAGGATCGAGTATAAAAATTCATATTAGAAAGGCTCAAGTATGTATTTATTCGAGTTATAAAAATATGGTGAGTTGAATGTATGACTTGATGATTTCGTATCATATATTAATGTGAATTATGTGTATGTATATGTGAACATATATATTCAGCCAAATGATGTTTATTTTATGGTGAGTTGAATGTATGACTTGATGATTTCGTATCATATATTAATGTGAATTATGTGTATGTATATGTGAACATATATATTCAGCCAAATGATGTTTATTTTTATTATTGTAGAAGCAAAGGTTGATTATGCTAATGGTTCATTATGCATTCGGCCTATGTAAAAAGAAATGATGCAAATTATATATGTTTGATATATGAAATTATGAATTGGAAATATATATATATGAAATTATGATGGCTTATTATTGTTTATTTAGACTAAATTATGTATAAGATTAAATGTCTCATTTGCTTATGACTTACTAAGCTGTAGAAGCTTAATGTGTGTATGTTTGTTCTTTGTTTTATAGATTTTGAAAGTTGGTTACGAGCTCAGGGATCGTTAAGGAAGTCCGTCACACTATCGACCTCTATCTCGGTATTTTGAAAGTTCTAAATTTTGAACATATGGCATGTATAGGCTAGTACTTGTCTTGGTTGATTTTGAAATTGTAAATATAAAGCCATGCGAAAATGGCTAGAAATGATGTTTATGTTTTTTTTTGTATGTTCGGTCATGGTATATGTTCATGTTGGAAAAATTTATGCTTCATGATATATATATTTGTGGTAGGATTTGAAAATGTGGATTGTTATGATTCAATTCAAGTCCTATTCGGTGTCTATATGTGTCCAATTTTGGTAAAAAAATTCTATCCAATTTGGTATTTATATGCTGCCCAATTTGGTGTCTATATGCTGTCCAATTTTGATGTAAAATTGCTGTCCAATTTTATATATATATATATGCTGCCCAATTTGGTGTATAAATGCTGTCCAATTTTTGTGTATAAGAGTTGTCCAAACAGGGTAGATTACCTATGTTGTAATATGTAGTATAGTTAGTAAATTGAAATGAAATAAATGTGTACGAATAGATGTTTTGATCTATGCTTGGTTTATGATATATATAACCAAATATGTTTGGAAATGTTTTAAGAATTTGAATGATATCAAATTTTGATTAGGTAAATGATAAAGATATGGTTGAATTTTGAAACATGGTTGGTATATGTAATTTGATTAATGATGCATGTTTGATTTTAATTGGTTATGTGCTTATATATATTTATATATATATGAGATGACTTATCGAGCGAGTGAATGAATGTTATTTGAATTTGATCAAAATAAATAAATAAATAAAATTTTGTGATTGAGTTAGTCTAATTTATGAATAAATTATAAAATGAAAGACAGTTCTGAGTTGGGTTTTGATCGGTAATGCCTCATAACTTTAATCCGGCGACGGGCACGGGTTCGGGGTGTTACATTGTGCTTCTTTCAACAGTTTGAATTAGAAAAATTATCAACTTTTATAAGACGACAGGAATTTAATAAAACCCAAAACAAAAATTTACACGGTCTAATCGAAAACACGGTAAAGTAATGCACTAGGTAGGTAACTATGAAAGAGAGGTGGTGCACTTGGCACACTTAAATAACAAGTCTTTCAAAGAACCAATCTTAGACATACACTCTCATATTGTTTTTTTAATTCACCGTTGACAAATTTCTTTTCCTTTAATGTCACAAATTTGAAGCTACAACTTCATTTAAAGCCACAATTAATGTCACAATAAATAGAAAATTTAATTTCTAATTTATATTTCCCTTTGACTTTGTTAAACGGTAGAATTAAAATTCTGAAACATAATTAAAATCAATTCTGTTGAATGACAATATTAAATCCTGAAACAGAATTATTTAATTAAATATTGTCTGGAAACAAAATCAAAATAAAACCTGTTAAGCGGCGGGAATAAATCCCGAAACAGAATTATTTGATTAAGTATTCTTTTAGAAACAAAATCAAGATAGAATAAAATCTATTAAACGGCGGGAATAAATCTTAAAACAAATTATACAATTTAATTCTAATTTGGAAACCAAATTAAAATCGAATAAAATCTTTTAAACTGCAAGAATAAATCCTGAAACAAATTCTATTTAATTTTAATATTTGTTTGGAAATAAAAACAAAATAGAGAATAAAATCTATTGAACGGCGGGGAAAAAATCCCAAAACAGATTTTATTTAATTTAAAATTTTATTTTTAAATAAAAATATTTTTTTTCTTTCCTTTTCACCTTGGTGTCTCGTTTGTCTCGGATTAGAGAATTGCAAAAAATAATAGGCTCTGTCTTAATATTGTTAGACAAAACACGTTAGCGAACAAAAATATATAAATATAAATAAAAGAATATTTATATATAATAAAATAAATTGAATAATTTATATTTAAATTATCGGATATAAAAAGCCAATAAATAACCTAACAAAAAGCAAAAATCACAAAGAAGAAATGAGTTTTACTAGATGTTGAGGCTTGTTTTACACAGTTTCCTTAAGACCGATTCGGCCACTCCTACAGTACTTGGAGAAACGTTGATCGAATGTCTCCTAGGATACAACACGATGATCAAAGTAGTAGCACCTTTGCAGTGATCAACGAACAAACGATGTCTTTTTCTATCAGTGAACGTTGGAAAATATGGAGAGGAAAAGAGAAGAATTTTGGAGAGAAAATAATCTCGGTGTGAGAGATTGATTAAGCGTTTAAAAATCCTTTAGAATTCAAAGCCTTTTTTAGGCATTCAGGGTGGTGGAATTTTTGGAAATTTCTACAAAATCTGCCATTAAATGAGCCAACAAATAAATTTCATTAAAAATTAAATAAATTTTATTTGAATCAAATAAAATAAGATAAATGTCCTTTTATAAATAAATTTTGTCTGCTGACGAAAAATATTTTCGTGTTAAGCTAAAATATCCGCAGTCCCCTTTTGGGCTTGACCAGTCCGAACATTTCGCGTCGCCCACGTCGTCTAATTCCACCCCAACCCCAACAGGTTTGGACCTGCTCCCCCCTGCGCGCGAGGCAGGGTTCCAAGCTTAGTCATTCGATCACCATTTAAAAGGGTTCCCTTATATATATGCATCTCACACTTGGTATTTAACCAATGTGGGATCTAAGCTTTTACTTTTCCTCAATAAATATTTCCAAGTAGCTTACTTTGAGCTTCAATTTCTCATTCATCACTCAACCATTTTGAGTATATAATATACAGTTGTAAAGGTCTTATGAAGTAAAATATGAAACCATAATTTTATTATTCAACTCTCCACCTTTACCTATTGAGAATATGCCTCAAAGTTCCCATAAATTAAAATTTTTCCAACAACCCCCCAGATGAATGAAAATTAATAGTTTTATCGAAAAATATTAACTCCATGTAGTGATAGAATCTACGATCGAAACTTGCAAAGGATTGGTAGGTATCTACCATTGAACCTTCCCTTGTGAAAGTATATTTACTTTACTAGCTGACCCGTAGACGTGATGTCTTTGAACTATTCTGTCGTTTGTGTAAACGATGATATACCTCACACAACTACCTCCCTAGCAAGATTTTGGTTATCATGGGTATGTTCATACACCCATGAACATCTCCTGATTCAAAAGAGTTTAAGAGAACTATACCCCAATAGTCTCCTTGAAGTGGTCGTACTTCACTTTCACATAGGTGACTTATGTTGTTTGGCTCACCAAAACACACAACGGTCATTAAGAGCATTGTTTAACCTATCTCATTTTCAATCACTATTTACATTATAGGAATGGACTTAGGATAAGAACCCCCACAGTGACCTCACATGGTTTATGCAATTAGGTTGTCCATTTGAACCTAGATCTCGGAATCTCTAGTCAACTAGGTAGGGTTTTCCTTCACATAGCGCCTTTTATTTTCATGGGCTTTAGTCTCATTCCTTTCGATGTTTTATTAACATGACCTCGATTTAAGCCTTTAGTTAGCGGATCTGCAATGTTATCTTTTGATTTTAAAAAATCAATAGAGATAACTCCATTTGAGATCAGTTGTTTAATGGTATTATGTTGACGACACATATGTCTCGACTTATCATTACACATTACTTTAGTAAGACACACCTGCACTTTCAAGTGGTTTTAGGATGGTTTTATTCCTTTCCATAATTCATATGGTGTTTTGTCCCTTTTGTAACACCCCTAACTCATATCCATTGCCGGAACAGGGTTACAGAGTACTACCAAACAAACGGAATAGTAAATCATTCAATTCATACATCTATGCAAACATAAATTAATTTTATTCAAATACATTCATAACATCCCTTAATCGAGCCCTCGAAGCCCTAAGAATACAACAGAATCAATCCGAGACTGAATCAGAAACATTTGGAAAGTTTAGGAAAAAGTTGAAAAAGTTGGACTGTAGGGGTCGCATGGCAGTGTGGCCAAGCCGTGTGACTCACACGGTTGAGACACACCCGTGTCTCAGGCCATGTAACAATCGAAATAGGGACACACGGCCGTGTCCTAGCCTGTGTCCGTGCTCGTGTAACTCTCTGACTTGGGTCACACGACCAAGCCACACGCCTGTCTGCCAGGCCGTGTAACTCTCGAAATGGCCTCACACGCCCATGTGCCAAGCCATGTGCTAGGCCGTGTAACTACCTGACCTATAACTCTTTAAAACCTACAAGGGACACACGGCTGTGTCTCATGGCCGTGTGTCACACACGGCTAAGACACACGTCCGTGTCTTAGACCGTGTGGACAAGAAAATGGTCAAAATCAAGTCATTCCTTTCACCCTTCTCAAGCATAAGCCTAAGTACATTTGCACACATGACCAAAGCTTCAAAACATGCTTAAAACTTGCATAAAATGGCACATACAATAGACTAATATTCCATACAACCAATATGTCATTTACGCACCTCAAACATATACATTAAACATACCTAAACATATGCATTTTTAACCATTCATCAACTAATTCATTTCCAACCATACCATTTTAGATTCAATACCATATCTTAGCTATACTATACTCAATTCATAGCATCCTAATTTGGTTATCTTAACATGCATTACATAAGTACTTAATACATATTTTTAAGATATCAAAAGTACCAAAAAGGGGACATCAAAGCAACTTACACAACTAAGTTTATACTTAACTTTTTACATATCCAAAACATAAATATCAACATTCAAACCCACTACATGCCATATAATCTCAAATAAACGTTCCAAAAACTACCGAATTAAGCTGGATAATATGACTTCAGTACAGATCCGATCGTCCAACCTTCCAAGTATCTACAAAATCAAATATTTAAAACTAGTAAGCTCAATGAAGCTTAGTAAGTTTGACGTACTAAAACAATAAATCTTACCGAAGTATAACAATTCAGAAAGTAATAACAGCCATGAAAGTATCATGCCATCCACAATCCCAATTGGTAAATCATAAACGATCAATTCAAAGCTCAAATGTATATAGATTTCATCAAAATTACTCAACAACTTACCTTATCGAGATTTGCAATCCGAAGAATGACTTACGGATAAGAGTACATCATCAGATCAACTAAAACACACCAGATGCTGACACGAGCCAATCCCTCCAAAACACACCAATGCTCATAAGAGCTAGTCCAACCAAAACACACCAAAAAAAGTATAACACGAGAGTTCATAACAAATGTTGAACCTCAGTTTACTCTAGTAATATATATATCCCTCCAATACCATCTCCACTCCAAACCCCCGTAACACACCAAATCACGATTGTACTATATCCCGCGTTCAATCCAAATTGAGAATTTAAGTAAACATTATATTTCAAATAATCATTCATTATTAGTAGTTAATATATATGCATATCTTGTACCATGTTATTCTACTCAAAATTTCTTATAGATATTAAATCCTAAACCGTACGAACTTACTTGGACTAAATTGTAATAGTTGCAAAAGTTTAGGGACTATTCCGTTATCTTTCCTTTTCCACGAGTATCTACGGGATCTTGATCTAAAATATAAAATTCTTCAATTATCAGCTTACATTTCACATTCCAATCCATTTTACATTTAATACCCTTTTATTTTTCAAATTCACACAGTTACCCTAAACTTTTATAATTTTTGCAATTTAGTCACTTAACCCGAAATTCATCAAATTAACCATTTTTCTCAAATCAAAATTCTATCCAAATATACTAGGCCCTTAAACAGTCCCTAATGAACATTAAATTCACTATCAAACCATAAAATTTTAACATTTTTACAATTTAATCCTAAAATAAAATATCTAACAAAAATCACTTTACAAATTCAACAAAAAAACATAATCAAAGCTCCAAATACATGGTATTCATAAAAAATCAATATTCATCAATGGCAACTTCCAAAATTTTTAACAAAACCAAAAACGAAGGTACGAGCTAGCTGGACCTAGTTGCAACGATCTCAAAAACATAAAAATTACAAGAAAACGGTTCAATTTCCTTACCATGCAAGGACAAAAGATGAAAAAATATTCCTAAGTCATCAATGGTGAGGTTTGGCCAAGAAGAAGAGAAAACGAGAAAAAAATAAAGCTTTTATTTCAATTTGTTTCATTAATTTTTGAATAATTTACAAAATTGTCACTAAACCTATTTTCTTTAATTTTTTCTTATTGTTTTATTGTCCTTCCATTTAAATAATTAAGCTATTAAATACCTAAATACAATAATTACTAATTTTGGCACCTTTTAAAATTAGTCATTTTTCTTTAATTAACTATCTAAACGTTAATATTTCCAAACCAATTTTTAATACGACTTTAGTGACTCCATAAATATTCTAAAAATAATATTTACGAGTCCACGTGACAAAAATTTGTGGTCCCGAACCACTGTTTTATCACCGCTGAAAATCGACATGTTACACCTTTTTTTGCGGGGCACCTTATTTAAAAGGTAATTAGTTGATAGAGAAGTCCCCCCCCCCACATTTCCTATGATAACCCATAGCTTTCTAGTAAGGCATTCATCATTTCGCTTAGAGTCTGATTTTTCGTTCGACTACTCCATTTGATTGAAGAGAGTATGGTGGTGTCACTTCATAAATAATACCATGTTGTGCATAGTATTCACCAAATGATTCAAGATATTCACCACCACGATTACTTCTTACCATCTTAATCTTTTAATTAAGTTGGTTTTCAACTTCCTGCATATACAGAATAAATTTCTTTATAGCTTCGTCTTTGCTCTTAAGCAAATACATGTAGCAGTAATTTGTGTTGTCGTCAATGAAGGTAATAAAAAACATTTATTCCTTCTTCTAGTTTGAACAAACTTTAAGTCACAAATATCGCTATGTATTAAATCAAGTGGTTCTTGTGCTTCTTTCAACAGTTTGAATTAGAAAAATTATCAACTTTTGTTAGACGACATGAATTTAATAAAACTCGAAACAAAAGTTTAACGGTGTAATCGAAAACACAATAAAGCAATGCACCAGGAGGTAACCCTGAAAGAGAGGTGGTTCACTTGACACGCTTAAATACCAATAGCACGTTTGGTTCGCTGTATTGGAATAGAGGTGTAATGGAATAGATGCGTAATGGAATAGAGGCATAATAGGTAATTCTTTTGTTTGGTTAAATGGAATGGAATAGAGGCGTAATGGTATTATTGTGTTTGGTTGAATGTAATAGAGGTGTAATAGCATAAGGAAAAAAGCTAAAATGACTAGAATACCCTTAGTGAAAATTTTTTTAGGTAGATGATTATTGTTATTGTTATTAAATTTTAATAAGATTATTAATATAAATAATAAATAATTTAATCATATTTTAACATAATTATTATTAAATATAATTTAATAAAAATATATAATTTAATAAAATATATGAATTTACTAAAATCATAATATATGATACTATATAATATAATTTGAAATAATTATTATTAAATATATTTTAATTAAAATATATAATTTAATAAAATTCTTAATAATCAATATTCTTATATGAATTTACTAAAATCATAATATATAATACTATAAACTATAATTTAAAATAATTATTATTAAATATTTTTTATAATCTACTTTATTATTTTTAAACTGCAATACATATTTATCATTAGTGAAACAAATAATTTAATTATTCTACAATAAAAAAAATTAGCAGTAATAAAATAACTTGAGAATTATATTTTGTATAAACATAATTTTCATATATTAACAAAATGTTAGATGAAAATGAAATTCTACATCATAATCCATATGTTATACAGTTTTATAACATCAAAAAGTTTGAACATTGTAGTGACATACCATCCCAAATATTACAAACAGAAAAAGTTACGAAAATATCATCAACAGAACCATTATTTTTAATGGTCAGCAAGAAATCTTCTAACACATTCCAACCGCACATCAGAAGGTAAACTAAAAAAAACTAGCATTTGAGTTGGATGATCTAGAGTCAGTAATGGGATTACATCAAGTGTCTTCATGTTCTCTTGAATCTGAATGCAGAAAAAAATTGCAGTTTAGTTTAAGTATTAAGAGTAGCAGCAGTGTAAATATTCAAATCCTAATGCAACCCTTAAAAAGCTAAGTTTAAAAAACTTATACACTTGAAACCTTTGTTGCTTGCAAACAACTATAAATCCCAAATTAATTTATAATCCTTTCATTAAATAACCCATATTTCATTGTCATCATCCAGTATGCCTATATCAAACATATATTGACACTTCCACACATGCATAATTAGAAAACAGCCAAATTTTATACTACTGCACTACCAAAACAGCCAATCATGTCACCTTTTGCCAAGTATGCAAACAACTATAATCCCAGATTAATTTATAACCCTTTAATTAAATTACCCATATTTCATTGTCATCGGCTAGTTTGTCCCTATATCAAACATATATTGACACTTCAAGCACATGTATATGCAGCAAATAGCCCAGTTTTATAATATTGCACTACTAAAAAATGTGTAAATTTGCTTCCATGAAGCATATCATAGCCAAGCAAATTCATTGCATCCATACAGTGGTCCAAACAAAATATGAAACAAAAAGATTAGAGATACATAAAATAATAACCTGAGATTCCTTTGTAGCAGCAGTAATAACCGAAGATACGTTAGGATTTGCAGCACACCATGCGATTGCAAGTTGAGCTAATGGTATACCAAGTTCATCAGCAATTGGCTTCAGTCCATTAACTTTCCTCAACATATCATCAATTAGTGATCGGTTAGCAAGATTCTACACAAGAAAACAACATAGCTTAGTTGCTTACTCATGGCATATAGGGAAGGATTTTCAGATTAGTCTCATAGAAATAATTAACATATGCTACAACAGAGACCAGAGATTTATCAGATTAGTCCACTATACAGTTGAGTTTTTGATCTTTTTGTTTTGTTTTCAGATACAGACACCAGAGATGTATCAACTGTAAACGTGCAAGAAATTATATTTATTACAAGCACATATGCATAAAAAAGATGTTAGATTCGTAAGAAGCACAAAACATAGTGAACCATAGCCTAAAATCAATCACATTGAAAAGAATATATCCTTACGAGGAAAAAGGAACCTAGAAGACTACAAACGGTTATGCTCAACACTTAAAATTGAGACAAAAAGATCAATAAAGCATACAAAATCAAAAGTAACAAATCAAATGTGAAGTGATTCTTACTTTGAAATTTTCCAAAGCAAACCGACTGTCAGGTGGTATATTTCCTTTGTTGTATTTTCCAGTAAGCACTCCAGAAGCAAGCGGACTCCAACCTCTCAGCTACTCCCCATGCTTCCGTAATCTGTTGTGCAGACCACTCACTTGTCCCCCAATAAAATGCCCACCCTTATCAATCACATAATTCATTGCCCTCACAGTCTCCTCAATTGGAGTCTGTGTGTCTGGCCTGTAACCAAATATCAAAGTAATGCATTCATGTCAAGTTTCCTGAAAAAGAAAACTCCTAGAACTTAATACTCCCAAAATTGATCAGAGAAATTATCCAAACGAAAACAAGACTTCAATCCACAAAGAATCGTAAAATAGCCTTACATTGTTACATATGATAGATTATACACTACTCCACATGTAAAACATTCAACTAAATGGTTACATGGTACTTTTGCCTCAACTAAACCTATATCCAAAACCACACATTAGAATTTCTCGACAAACAAGCCATAATAAGACCCAGAAATACTGAAAATCGAACATCTTGAAGATTATAGATGCTACTTTTTAAGTAACTTCAGATCAAAACTAAAATCCAAAAATCAAGTGACTTTAGATCAAAATTAAAATCCAAGAAAAGAGAAACAGCATAAAACAAATATTCAAACAAAAGCAAGAAAAGTTGTATAAAATGAATTGATCTAATGAAACAGAAACTCCAAAAATGAGAATGCAATAGATCAGAAGTTCTCCGCAGTTGTCAAGATTATTAATCAGCTGTTCATTTTTAATGCATGGACAGTATCCTCAGAGAGCATTTCACAATTAAAACTCCTGCTTGGCCACGACAAAACAGAAAGTTCAGCCACAGAACTTCTTGCTTAGAAATTAAAATCCACCATGTAATTACGACATTATAAACTCAATCATACTTTATCATTATATAACGGCTTCACCACACATGAAGTTTGAATGGCGAAATAAAGGGGAAAAAAATAGAAGCCTAATCCACGCAGTTTTAACTTTCTACTCCAAACTAGAGTTATTTCAACAGACAACTGAAGGATACAAGATAGAATGATAATGCAGGAGAATTGATAATTTATCCCCAAAAAAACCCTAATTTCAACAGACAAAACCCACCATAGTTGAAGAACACAAATCTGTTTTTTGTCGACAAAACAATCATAAGGAAGAAAATTAAAAATCCAAATTAAGTAAAAAAAAGAGAAGAAGCACTTGCCGCTTCTGTTGATGTTGGCGAAAGATGCCAAGATGCCAAGATGAAAGTCGGCGAAAGATCTGAGCGGGTAGAGGTTTGGTTCGGTGGCAACTTCTGTTGATGTTGGGAGGGAGATGGAGAGGGAGAGGGAGAGGGTGGGGTAGAGATCGATTTCTGCTGGGAAGGGTAAAACAAACACCGATTAGCTAATCCTTGCTTTCGGAAGGAATTAGAAATCGGCGTTGAAGCAGAGAAAATGAGGATTGCGTCCGTAACGTAATAGGCCCGTATTAGGGCAATACATCCAACCAAACATGAGATTAAGTGGGGTCCATGGAATAGGGGTGTAATGGCTAATCCATTACACCCAACCAAACATGGTGCAAGTCTTTTAAAGAACCAATCCTAGACATGTACTTTCATATTGTCTTTTTAATTCACTGTTGACAAATTTCTTTTCTTTTAATGTCACAATTTTGAAGATACAAATTAAGCTTTCATAATTTAAAGCCACAATTAAGGCCACAATAAATAGAAAATTTAATTTCCAATCTATACTTTCCTTTGACTTTTTTAAACGGTAGAATTAAAATTCTGAAACAAAATTAAAATCAATTCTGTTGAATGACAGGATTAAATCCTGAAACAAAATTATTTAATTAAATATTGTTTGGAAACAAAATCAAAATAAATCCCGAAACAGAATTATTTAATTAAATAAAACTAGTTAAGCGGTAGGAATAAATCCTAAAACAGAATTATTTGATTAAGTCTTCGTTTAGAAACAAAATCAAGATCGAATAAAATATGTTAATCGACGGGAATAAATCTCGAAACAGATTATTCAATTTAATTCTAATTTGGGAACAATAAAACAAAATTGAATAGAATCTGTTAAATGGCGGGAATAAATCCCGAAACAAATTATACAATTTAATTCTAATTTGGAAACCAAATTAAAATCGAATAAAATTTGTTAAACGGCGGGAATAAATCTCGAAACATATATTAGTTAATTTTAATTTCTCGTTTGGCATTAAAATCGAGAATGGAATAAAATCTGTTGAACAGTGGGAATAAATCCTTATTTAATTTTAATACTCGTTTCGGGAAAAAAAATAAAAAATGAAATAAAGTCTATTGAAAGGCGGGAATAAATCTCGAAACAGATTTTATTTGATTTTAATATTCCTTTTGGAAATAAAATAAAAAATTTGAATAAAACCCGTTGATCGGCAAGAATAAATCCCGAATCAAATTTTATTTACTTTTAATTTGGAAACAAAATCGAATAAAACTTATTAAATGACGGGAATAAATCTCAAACTTAATCAATCAATTACCCTTCAAGGGGGTTCCCATATATATACACATCTCACACTTGGTATTTAACCAATGTGGGATGTAAGCTTTTACTTTCCCTCAACAAATATTTCTAAGTAACTTACTTTGAGCATTAATTTCTCATTTATCACTCAACCATTTTGAGCATATGATATACCATTGTAAATGTCTCATGGAGTAAAATATGAAACCATTATTGTATTATTCAACTCTCCACCTTTATTTATTGAGAATATGCCTCAAAGTTCCTATAAATTACAATTTTTCCAACATCTACCACTTCGAAGTTTTCGAATCTTTGTTTGAGATGTGTCTCACTTTGTTAAGGCCTATTGTCATTTATGTCCAGTGAATTTCTTATCTTCTAATGGTAAATCCTTTTTTTTTTTTTTGCTAACAGTCTAAAGGTAAATCTTCCTTCAGTATTCATGCATGTTATCAACAAGAAAATTTCTATTTTTTTATGTGTTAATGACATGAAAAAAAATTACACAAATTTTTTTTTAAATTGGTTGCACAAAAATAAAAAATATTAACTTATGAAAAAAACTAAAATGATTAAAATTTGTAAAGAAATATATATGTTTATTTATAATTTAAAAAATTAATTATTTTAAGTAATTTAATTAAAATTAAATTAAGATGGAGAAGATATTAAATATGGATGAGTGAATAATAATACTTTATTATTTTTAAAATTTAATGACGTGACACTATTTTATTGGTGCTTAAAAACTATATTTTTTAATCTCATCCTAATATAATTTATTCTAAAAAGAAAATATACCAAAAAGTAAAGTTAGAAACCAAACATGGCACTTCGAAAATGCAAAGAGTAAATGTTGGGCTATTTATGGGAGGGTGGAATGAAGAAGAAAATGTTCATTTAATTGATTTAAAAACTGTATGTTTATTAAAAGTTTTGGTTTAAAATCGGTACTTTTCGACTTCTATGAGAGGTCTTAGGAATTTATTCTAGTTAGGAGTAGGTTGGAAATATTTTTAATGTACCTGGCTACATTAGAGCTTGAATGCACTATATATACCACCCCCTACACAACAAAGCAGCTTAGCTTCATTCTAGTAATAAGATCCCCTTCCAAAGCTATTAGCAGCTATCCATCGAAACTAGTAGTTTACCAAAGCATGGCTTCTGAACCAGGAATTCTCACTGACTGGCCATGGAAGCCTCTTGGAAGCTTTAAGGTAAGATGGTCTCTTTCCTTTTTTATATATTAATTTTCTCCCATATCGAGTCAATTCTCTCATGCATTTTCATTCATCTATGTTGTGTTGTTGGATGGGTATTTACAGTACATAATTCTGGCTCCTTGGATCACAGAGAGCATATACTCGATTATAGTTGGCGATGAAAAAGGGTGGGATGTTTTCAACCTTACGATACTCCCACTCATGTTATGGAGAATGTTGCACAGCCAGCTTTGGATTAGCCTTTCTCGTTATCAAACTGCCAAAGGCACCAACAGGATTGTGGACAAGGGTATCGAATTTGACCAAGTTGACAGGGAAAGGAACTGGTAATTGATATGCCCAAGTAACAAATAAAGCTAAATTTTTGTTTCCGAGAATTGATTAATTTTTAAAGTGGGTATACTTGTTTGGATTGGGGATGAACCATGAACATTGCAGGGATGATCAAATATTGTTCAATGCAATCATTTTTTACTTGGGCAACAAATACTTTCCAGGAGGTTCACACATACCCATATGGAGAACGGATGGTGTGATTATAACCATGCTGCTCCATGCCGGTCCAGTGGAGTTCCTTTACTACTGGTTTCATAGAGCTCTGCACCATCATAATCTTTACTCTCGCTACCATTCTCATCATCATTCCTCCATTGTCACTGAGCCTATTACTTGTAAGCAGCTTTGCCTGTGCTCTATCCACTTCTTAATTAATATTTTCCAAAACTGCTTCTCAAACTTAACGTTCAACATGATAGTGAAAAGCATAAATAGTAATGGTTTGTGTAGTGCTGTGTTGCTATTTTTGGGTTTCAGTACTGCTGGACACCTTCATATTGGGACCATATCAACCCTTTTTACGTTCTGAGATGAGATCAAGTGTTGTATCAATAAATATATAATATGAATATAGTAATTTGGTTTGGGGGGCAATTATATTTAGTAATAATTAGTATTTGATTATATATAATATAGTTTTTGTTAAGAGAAAAGAAATAATCAAGAATGATAAGTGTGCGTTTTGCAGCTGTGATACATCCATTTGCAGAACACATAGTATACTTTGCACTGTTCGCAATACCAGTGTCGACAGTTGTGTTTACTGGAACTGGATCCATCATCGCCATTGCTGGCTACATCACTTACATCGACTTAATGAACAACATGGGGCATTGCAACTTTGAGCTCATCCCCAACTGGGTCTTCTCCATTTTCCCTCCTCTCTAGTACATAATGTATACTCCATCGTACGTTCTCTCTCTCCCTCTCTTCATAATCAATTTCATTATCTAGTATTTAACTCTTTTGGGATCATGAAAATTACAAGCACGTGACACGGCGAGTAAATTGTTCCTTCTTAAGGAGATGCATTAACAAAAAAATGCTTAATATATATTTTGCCCCCAGTTTATCAACTTCTATTTAGTTTTTACCATTCTTTTTATCTAGTTGGTATCTAAATTTACTTTCTTTTATACAATATAATACCTTTGCATGAACATCATTAATTTGTGTTGATGTGGCACTTATAACTTTTTCGGTGGTGACATATAACAGCCTCTTAAAATATCATATGTCAAACATAAATAAAACATAAAAATATATAAATTTAAAAAAAAAGTATATCAAAAAAATTTAACATCAACAATGGAGAATGAGCCTGGAATCATTCTTGATGTTGAAAATTTTTTATATTTTTTATTAATAAATTAATAAATATTGTCTAAATTTATTTTTGATATGAAAAATATTTTATATTTTATTATTAATTTATATCATTTTAAAGATTTTTTTATTTATGTTTAATTAATAATATTTTAAGAAATTATCATGTGTCACTATCGAATTGACTAATAATATCACATCAATACATATTAACAATGTTAGCCTGAAAATATCGAACTATGTGATAGAATACAAGTTCAAGTATGAACTAGGTCCTAAAAAAAGTAGGTACCAAGTAAGCACAAAATAGACAAGTTGGTAAAATATATATTAACCTAAAAAAAACACATGGTATTAATGGCAATAAAAAAGGTCTAGAAAAAGAAATGAGATTCTTTTAGTGGTCAAAATTTGCTATAGTCCTTATATTACGTGTACGATAGGGATTTAGTCTCCACACTCTAATTTTAATCATTTTTAATCTTTGTATTTTTTGAATTTTAGATTTATAGTCCTCACCTAATAGTATCCATTAAATTCATTAAGTTATATTCTATTATTTTTAAAACTTTATGTAACAAATATATTACCACATGTGTAATGTCATATCACCTTATTATTTTCATATAATACTCACATAAAAACCACATCATTTTAGTTAATGGATTTACTGACTACTATTTGAGCTATGACTAAAAGTTCAAAATCGAAAAATATAGATACTAAAAATGATCAAATTGAATAATATAGATTAAATCTACAACTTACACATGGTACAAGATTAATAACAGATATTCACCTAATAGATTTAATTTAGATTTTATAATTAATACAATATATTATATTATTTATATTTTAAATTATACAATAATTTATTTACTTTTTAATTTTATTTCCGTATATCATATATTTCCTTTTTTTTATTAACTTATGTTCCTATTTTTCCCAATCTTTCGTATAATTTTAAGTTAAAAATAATTATCACAACTAACTTCTACTATTAACCAAAAATATTAATTTCCACCATTATGGTTTTTACAAAGTTTGAATGATTTTTTTATACTTAAAACACCTTTTAAAAATTGCCAAAAAATCCATTTAACATTGAATTTAATTTAAAATATTTTAAAGAAAAAAATTATCATAAACATGAAAGCTAAAAAAAACTATAACATACATATAAATTTATTAAAATATTTTTTTACAAAAGATTTTAAGTTTAGTTAGATTTTAAGTTGACCTCATGGATGTGATTTTATTCCGAATTAAGAATCAAATTATTACAACACAAACGAATTAAGAATTGGAACAATCCAATCTAAAATCAGCTAATTGGATTAACCCACACATATAATTACACATTGTGAGTCTCAAACTAAGGTTCAAAAGACCCGCAGCCTCTAACTTTCCCAACTATACCAAGACCTCACAAGAAATTATTGTATAAAACAATTACATAACATCAACATACCACTTTCATTTAAAAAAATGCCACCTTAATTAAATCATGCTACATAATCACATTTATATAGAAAGTCAATTATTTATTAGACTATTCACATTTATATAGAAAGTCTGTGATAATTAAATAATACATGAAGTAACTGGTTCATGCAAACCTTTTTCTTAAACTGATAACTTATTTTAAAGCAAAACATATATAATTTAACAACTCTTAAATGTCTACTTATGATTTGACATACATAAAAATAATGTTAAATTTTTGGGCAGGTTTCACTCGTTGCACCACACACGGTTCAGGACCAACTATTCATTGTTTATGCCAATCTATGATTATATCTATGGCACAGAGGACAAATCTTTGGATACCTTGTATGAAATTTCACTCCAAAGAAAAGAGGAAACGCCCAACGTGGTGCATCTAATGCACCTAACCACACCTGAGTCGATCTATCATCTCCGCGTTGGATTTGCCTACTTGGCCTCTAAACCATACTCATCAGCTTGGTACTTGTGGTTGCTCTGGCCTGTTACATTGTGGTTCATGATGCTTACCAGGATTTATCGTCGCACTTTTGTTGTTGAAAGGAACCGATTCCGTCAACTTAGATTACAGACATGGGCCATACCCAATTTCAGAGAACAGGTAAGGAAGCTTTATTAGTGCAGCTGTGAGTTGGTGCAACCAAATACTAAAAATGAATATATGCATACATGCATAGTCTTAGTAGTTAACAGTGTTGCAATTAATTTTCAGTACCACTTGAAATGGCAAAAGGAATCCATCAATAACATGATTGAGGAAGCCGTATTAGAGGCTGAGGAAAAAGGAACTAGTGTGTTGAGTCTAGGCCTCATGAATCAGGCAAGTTTTTCACCCTCTTCCCACAAATCAATCACCATTGCTGGAAAATTACATTAAAAATATTTTTTAAAAGAAAAGGTAAAAATAATTTTTAACAGAAAATACGAAGTATGATGGTAAAATGAACACTATGTAGGGTAAAGAGCTAAACAGATATGGTGAGGTGTATGTGAAGAAACATCCCCAGCTTAAAGTGAAATTAGTGGATGGGAGCAGCTTGGCAGTTGCAGTTCTTCTAAATAGCATACCAAAGGGAACAACCCAAGTACTTCTTAGAGGCAACTTAACTAAAGTTGCTTTTGCAGTCGCCTTTTCCCTATGCCAAAAGGGTATTCAGGTACCATCCCATCCCATTGCTTACTCATTAATTAGATAGCCACATAAATAAGCAGTGCCTAGCTTGCCAAATTCTCAACTGTCTAACTTTTTCTAAGGAAATTTGAAGCTTTAACTGCTTATTGCATTGTAGGTCACTGTATTGCGTGAGGATGAATATGAGAAGCTTGATAAATCACTAGGCACCAAGTCTGAGGGTAAATTGGTTATCTCAAAGAGTTATAGCTCTTGCAAGGTAATTAAGTCTCAAGCCTCAAACCTAGGCCTTTCCAAATAAAAATAGTTGAAATGGCTAACAAGTGATGATGAATTATTTATATGTTGCAGGTATGGTTAGTGGGAGATGACTTGACCGAAGAAGAGCAAAGAAAGGCAAATAAAGGAACACTATTTATTCCCTTTTCGCAATTTCCACTGAAAAATTTGCGCAAAGACTGCTTCTATCACACAACACCAGCAATGCAGACTCCGAAGGCCCTTGAGAATGTGGATTCTTGCGAGGTTGGCCTTGAAACTTACTCCATATGTCCCGTTATCTCTAAAATTAATTAAAAGCTTCAAAAGCTTTTGTTCTACTCTGCTAAAATATATGTCCTAAAGAGTAACAACATGAATGCATGTAGCAGAATTGGTTGCCAAGGAGAGTGATGAGCGTATGGCGCATAGCTGGGATATTGCATGCTCTGGAAGGATGGGAGGAGCATGAATGTGGTTACACCATCTCTAACATTGACAAAGTTTGGGAAGCATGCCTCAAGCACGGATTTCAGCCTCTGACGGTCCCAACTCAATCAAAATCCTAAAACACATTTGGCAATTTATCTATCTACTTGGTGCTATATTTTCTATGTATAAGCAATTTACCTATACTATTATCCTTAGGACTCATCATGCGAGTCTCTAGCGAGTTATAGGTTCCTCTACAATGCCTCCATAGTTCGTATTAGGAGATCTCAGAGTTAAAACTCTGCATATATATCATCTATGAATTTCAAATTAACTACTAAATGAAACATCTAAATACCCTTTAAATATTTAAAATTAATAAAATTATGTTATCTAATTTTAGTTAAACTTAGATTAATTAATATTTCAAAATAGATTTCACATTATATTAATTGACTTCAACATTAATAAATTTAAATATAAAATTTTGTTTAAATTATTTAAATTTAAATTAATAATTTTTATCTATTTAAATATGTCATAAAATAAAATAATTCGATCTAATTAAAATATAATTTGTTAACTTACCATTAAAACATTAAGTTTTAAAGTTTTAAAATATTTTTATAAATTTTGTTGCAAGAAAGTTTTCTAACATAATTTATGGATAAAGTTTTACTAAATTAATGTATGAAAGAATAATTATATAATTTTAAAATTTTACGAAACCTATTCATATAAGTTGTTAAAGATATGTGACCTAAATTCTTGTTAAAATAAAATATAAGTGGCAAGATACGGGAATCTACGAGGGCGAAGGCCAATAAAAAAATACAGGCTGCACAAGTGAAATCCGTATAGAAGTATACTACCTCTATTTGATGTTGATTAGAATAAGATATTTTAATCTTCCTGCATTACTCCTATTTGACATTGACTAGAATACGGTTTTACAAACCTATAAATAGACGTAGTCATCTCTCCTCTTGTATCATTTGAATTCGACATAGTAAATTTTCTTCTCCTCTACCTGTGGTTTTTTCCCGAAAGGGTTTCTACGTAAAATTTATGTGTTCTATTTTTCATTCTTTCTTTACGATACATTGACATTATCGACATTCTATTATCACATAGATGATAAGATTTTTTTTTTAGATATAAATTAATGAACACAATTCAGTTTACTCACAATTTTTGCACTAAAAAACACAATTCCTAATCGGACAAATAAATGTGCTCTATAGTTTATACCTTTTAACCTAAACAAGTCGTTAGACATATATGCATAAAAGGCTTGTTCTAGAACGCCCTAAAATTTTCAATTTTGAATTTCATGTTGAATCGAGATAAATTCAATTAATTTTTTTGAATATTTTATTGTAATGATGTGGTTTTCAACAGTGTCAAAAAATTCGATTTAGGATCAAGTTTATTGAATAGAATAGTAGATAATTAAATTAAAATAATTACGTGTCAAATACGCATCAGAAAGGTCAAATGAGTGAATGTAATTGAACTGAATTGGTTAATAAAAATAGTATAAGGACTAAATTGATTAATGACTAAAGTGAAAGGAAAGAGATTTTTAAATTCATAAGTTCCTTAAATAGAAATTAAAAAAAGGTTAATTAGCAATTAAACCATTTTAATTTCATGTTAGTGCTTAACTAAGTGGAGTGTCATCATTCTCCACTAAGTGAATATTAAGTTAATTTAATCATTTGATTAGTGACTTAATTAACTTAATTAACTTGTTAATTACCCCTCTCTCTATATATACATATAAATGCTTTGATAGCGGGAGGGAGAAAATATTAAGCTCATTCGTTCCCTCTTTCACCATCCATTAAATAAAGAAAAAAAAAATCATTTCATTTCCTCCATTGTCGTAGTTGCAATTAGAAGGATAGGTGAGCCGTTTTCTTTAATTTTAAAAAAATTGTTGATTAATAATGTTAGATTTTAGAAGCCCGTATCATAAATCTATGAAATTAATAAGCTTTGAGTTAGGTTTTCATTGTTAGAAATTTTCAAATTTTGATATAAATAGCTTGAATACATGCAAGAATTTAGTTAAGTGATGGAAAATATGTTAGATATTTAATAGGAATTAAAGAATTTAGTCTGAATCAATTGATAAATAATCGATTGCTAAGGACTAAATTGTAGGAGGTCCCAGTACTATATGTATTAAGTCGGATTTAATTTCGATTAGGTAAATTGTGAAAAACGAGTGTTTCATATATTTGGGTATATAGAGACTAAATCGAATAAAATGATTTCATGTATATTATGTATTGATTTGTATTTGAACTGTGTGATTAATTGATTTTTTTTATCAAAACTTACCTCGCATAACTAAAGAGGACGTCAAGATGTCGAAAAACAAAAGGAAAGGTAAAATCGTAGACGAATAGCTAATGTGGTTTGTGTTCTCATAATTCGAGTTCGTTAAATATCTAAATGTATTTGTTTGACTTGTTAAGTGATCAGAAATATCAAACTATCAACATAATCATGGAAATTAATAATGAAAGGTACATATACCTGACTAAGTGATTTGTGATTATTGATATGTGATTTGTATGCATAGATGCTTGTTTGATGATATATGGCCTTTGTCATGTTAACGTCGTTGGATAGAGTCACAGGTATAGTTGGCATGTCATAGGGTCCATCTGATAGGTGGGAGTTTCAACACTTTACGCGTGTTATATTTAGCGTCTTGTACGTGTTACATTCAGCGCTATATGTGTGTTATAGTCACAGCCTCGTGCATGTTATATTAAGTGCTTTATGCATGTTGTGTTGGTTATGCCTGACTAGCACTTCGGTGTGTATACTGGTGTGCGTTGGTGGATTGATCCGTGTATCTATCTTTTAATCTGAGTCAGTTTATAAGAGCCAAATAAATTAATTGAATGTGATTTGTAATAAGATACTTGAATTTGATAATAAGGATTAAAAATGTAACACTACTTATTATATATATGTGAAACTAAAATGAGATAAAAATGTTTATGTCGAAACCATTTTTTGAAAAAAAACAAAAATTCAAGTTGCCGACTTTAAAAACAAAAATTGGAGTCGTCACCGATCCTTTATTGAGGTGTGATCAGGTCACATTGAAAACAATTTTGGTCTGCGAAATTTGAGAAAATAGGTTCGGGAGTCAATTACGCACGAGGAAGGATTAGCACCCTCGTAACGCCCAAAACTGGTACCGAATCGATTGTTTAATGTCTTAGTGTCAGAAGTTTGAAAATATTTTAAAATACAATCATTGTATTTAAAAACTTGTATAAATCAAATTATATGTTAGAACCCTCTCATCCACAGAAAAAAAAAAGGTCATATCCAATGCATTAGGGCATGATATTTCATATTCTCAAGAATAAGCTTGTCCAAAAAACTTAAGCGATAAAATTTAAAAAGATATTCAATTATTTAAGTCAGACGAAGAAATCGAGACCCAATACTTAGGGTACAATTTCTCAGAATCCCAAAACATTGAATATTACCTTTATTGTTTTAGGAAAATCTTCATCTCGAGAAAAAAATATATTATACCCAATGCGTTCAGACATAACATGTTGAATTCCCGAAAATGACTTTTATTTATACGTTTTAAAAAAAAGTATTCTTGACTATTTAGGGTTAATTAGGAAAATTGAAACCCAATACGTTAGGGCTCAATCTTCTTAAAAATCCCGAATATCGAATATTACAATCTTGAAAGCCTTTGAACAAAAATGGTTTTAATGCTTTAGCGAAATCAAACATATTTTCTTTAAAAGTATGATAAAACGTTAATATGCAACAAGAAGCAAATACTTTAATAAGAATTATAAATGTATATGTATTCGCAATATATATATATAAGTATAATATATATAAATGAATTCTGAAAATATGTATATGCATATATTAAAACACGTGTATAAGTATATATATAAAAAAACATGAAATACAAAAAAAAAACTTATAATAATTCTAAAAAAGGTACGTATATACATATTATAAGAATGTATGCATGTACATATATGTACGTTTTTAAAAAAATATATGTATATATATTCGTGAGGAAAAAAATATATATATAGATATGTATATAAATTGCAAAATATAAAAAAAATATGAATATGTGTGTATACATTAAATAAGTTATATATAAAATATATATATATAAAAGTTTATGAAAATAAAATAATAAATATATATATAAAATATGTACACGTGTTTACAAAAGTTTAAAATATATATTATAAAAAAATATGCGTGTGTATATGTATAATAATAATAATAATAATAGCTATTGAAATTAACTAATTTAATAGCAATAATAACAAAAATGACTAATTTTAAACTTAAAACAGAAATTTGGGATAAATTTGAAATAAATAAAATGTAATTGGCCCAAATAGAACACACAATTAACAGTAGAGGACCAAAAGGGAAATTAATCCCTCCCTCTAAAACACCGTGCAGCAATACGGATTAAATTGAAACAATTATAAAACATGTTGTAAAATTTAAGAGAAATAAAAAAATAATTTAAAAACATTGTAAAAACAGGGGACCAATTGCGCAAATAGACCATTGGAATAAAAAAAACGCAAATCCATGGCCATTAAACGACACTGCTTTTCTTTAATATTAAAATAAAAAATTTCCTTTTAAAAAAACATTTCTATTTCATTTTCTTTAAAGAACAGAGGGGAGGGAGGAGGGAAATTCTCTGCTAGGGTTTTCTTTAACCCAAACCCCTAGCTGCCGCAACCACCTCAACGGGTTTGAAGCCTCCCTCCAGCTCCGATTTGGGTAGAGCAAACGAGGCTCCGTCGTCTCCTCCACGCAGGTAAGTATACTTCTCTTTTTCCTTTTCTTCGCTTATGTATTTTAAGAAACAA
Source organism: Gossypium hirsutum (assembly GCF_007990345.1). NCBI lineage: Eukaryota > Viridiplantae > Streptophyta > Magnoliopsida > Malvales > Malvaceae > Gossypium > Gossypium hirsutum. The sequence goes on from NC_053442.1 coordinate 58,850,271, forward strand.
GTAGGAAAATAAAAAAAACAGTAAAAAGAAAAGGAAAAACGGAGCAAATTAATCACCTTCAAAAAAAATATTTCTTTTCCTTTTGTTTTCGTATTTCAGTATTTTTCAATACAACATTTGTCTCCCCCCAAAAAAAAACTTACAGATTTTATTCGACTTTATAGCCGAAAATAAAAATTAACCCCCCTTTTACATTTTCCGTATTTTTTACTGTTTTTGCTATTCGTGGTTTGCAGGTGCACCGGATTAAGGTACATGGGTTGTGCGAGGGCGACGTGCGCGACATACAGGGCTGTTGTGTGTTCGTGCGTGGAAACAGTTGCTGCAGCGCTGAGGTTGGGAAGAAGGCTACTTAGGGTTTCTGCTGATCTTTGAAAACTTGTGTTTTGGGCCGCTCTGTGATTGGGCTAGGGTTAAGTCTAGGTGGGCTCGGGTGTAATTTGGGTTTTAGGTTAGGTTTAGTTTTAATTTGGTGTTTATGGTTTTATTATTTTTTTGATGTCTATTCATGTATGGGCCCGGGCAAAAATTGGGCATTACAGCTGCCTCTCTTTACTCGTTATTGTGCAACGAAAACTGAGCAAAGACTTTAAAAATGGCCAATTTTGTCTGGTCATGCTGGATCTTGGTGTTCCTCTTCTTCAAGTAGCCTCATTCCATCTTATTGCATCTTCAGAGATATAAGAATTGGTGCTTCGATCCACTCCACTGCAACGTTAGGGAGATAGGACTTGTACCTTGTAGCTTCTCAAAAAACAAAATTTGCTATCTTTAGTCTGCTCCACTGCAACTTCAGGGAGATAAGACTTGTAACTTCAACTAATTCTGCTGCAACTTTAAAGATAAGTTTGATGCGATCTGCTCTCTGTAACTTCAGAGAGATAAGATCTGTGGCTTTAATCCGCTCCACTGCAACTTCAAGGAGATGGGATTGGTTTATTTTGTCTGCTCCACTGCAACTTCAGGGAGATAAGACAGGATGCGATCTGCTCTCTGCAACTTCAGAGAGATAAGATCTAAAGTTTTAATCTGCTCCATAGGATTGATTATTTTGTCTGCTCCACTGCAACTTCAGGGAGATAAGACTGGATGCGATCTGCTCTCTGCAACTTCAGAGAGATAAGATCTATCATTTTGATCCGCTCCACTGCAACTTCAGGGAGATAGGATTTACTATCTTCAGTCTACTTCTGCTGCAACCTCGGGGAGATAAGACTTGCTATCCTCAATTCACTCCACTGCAACTTTAGGGAGATAGGATTATTGGCCTCAATCTGCTCCGCTGCATCTTCAAGGAGATAAGATTCGCCATCTTCAATCTGTTTGACTGTAATGTCGGGGAAACAAGATTCACCGTCGTAGCTTCAATATGTTCCACTACACTTCAGGGAAGTAAAATTCGCCGTTGTGACTTCAATCTTTTTAATTGCAATGTCAGGGAAATTAGATTCGTCGTCGCACCTTCAATCTGCTCCACTGCACAGCTAAGGAAGTAAGATTCGCCGTTGTGGATTCAACCTTTTTAATCACAATGTCGAGGAAACCAGATCCACCATCGTGGCTTCAATCTGTTCCTACTACACTGCCAAGGAAGTAAGATTCGCCCTTGTGGCTTCAATCTTTTTAATTGCAATATCGGGGAAACCAGATCCACCGTCGTGGCTTCAATCTGTTCCACTACACCGCCAAGGAAGTAAGATTCGCCTTTGTGGCTTCAATCTTTTTAATTGTAATGCCAAAGAGATAGGATTCGCTGCCCACAACTTTAATCCGCTCCACTTTAGCTAATCCAAGTCTTAACGCCAGGGAGATAAGATTCACCGTCGTGGCTTCAATCTGCTCCGCTGCAACGCCAGGGAAGTAAGATTCGCTGTTGTGGCTTCAATCTATTCCATTGCAACGTCAAGGCGATAAAACTGGTGTCTTCGATCTGCTTCGCTGCCAGTACAGGAAGGCAAAATCTGTTATTTTCAACTTACTCCACTACTGCTTAGGGAGACAAAGCTGGTATCTTCGATCTACTTCGCTGCCAATACAGGAAGACAAGATCTGCTATCTTCAACCTACTCCACTGCTGCTCAGGGAGATAAGGCTGGGGTTTTCAATCTACTTTGCTGCCAATACAGGAAGACAAGATTTGCCATTTTCAACCTACTCCAATGCTGCTCAGGGAGATAAAGCTGAGGTTTCACTGGTTTGTTCTCTGGGGAACATGACCTGTATAATTCAATTTATGAACCTAATTAAGCCTAGTGATTAGGATGTCATGATCAAAATGAATCAAATACTCCTAACTATACGTGTATGAATGACATTTGAATGATTGTAGAATATCATTTTTTCCGAGAATAATCCCGCTTAGGTTGTCATTACTCAAAGTTTATCAAGATTTTATCATTGGCGTGCTACAACGCCTTCTTGCTCGGCTAGCATCTCTAAAAAACACTTAATCAAATTGCCCCCCACGGTGAACTTCAAAGTTCAATCCACTGGGATGCAACATTTGTACCATCTTTCTCCCGTTGTAACCCAAGGGTAGAAAAATTTAGCTTTTTCTCAATCTTCTCCTATCATCATTCAAGGATACAGAATGTGAAGCTCTTTGGTCGTTTACTCCATTCCCAAGGTGTCATACCAAATGCTTATGCACAAATGAAGATTTTTTTCTCCACAAAAACCCTTTCTTATTACTTGATGAACATCGCTTGTCCTTTTATTGAAGCCTTATCACCAACACGACATCTCGTCATTTTGTTCAGTCAATGTTTTTGACAACAAAATCCAAAGAGAAAGTTTTAATTTAGACTCTTCTTTCTCAGATTTCCAACTTTTAAACTTGGTATATTCTAAACAATAGTCCTGTTTTGGGTTACTGTATTATTTAGAAACTTTTAGAGTAATATGCAAAACTTCCCTTGTGAAAGTTTTATTAGTCCATTATTCATTATTCTAATGCAACACAATTGATCTTAGGTCTCAAGACAAGTGGTCTTTGTCTTAAGAGAGAGTTACATCAAAGCTGAATAGATATTGCCCTGCTCCGGGTCTCTAGACAAAAACCCCTTATCTTGAGACATCCAAAATCGAAGCAAAAATAAAAAAACAAGGAAGGTTGATCTCGAGACCTAGTCTCGAGACATAAAGGACCTTGCCTTGAGATGCACTCTTTTGTGTCTCGAGACAAGTAAACATTGAAGCTAAAATTTCTAAAATAATTTATGACTTGTCTCGAGACATAACCTGGAACTTTGACAAGTGATTTTGGATTCGTGTCCTAACTCCGATTTTGACTTAGCATGACCCGGTAATAAGATGCAATAAGATCTTAAACCTTATAAATGCATATGAATGGTTTTGTTAAATGATTTATTTGTTATGATATTGGTAAATGTGAATTAAATATGGTGAAATTATATTGAAATAGTCTAAGTTGCTTTGACAACGTAATGTGATGTTACATACTCGAATCTGACGACCGGGTCGGGTGTAGGTTGTCACATTTATAGATCATGGGCTTATAATATTGGTAAGATAAAATATTTTAGAAATTTCAGATGAAAGAATAAAATTTAGATTTTTAGTTTTTTTTTCTATAGATCATGGACTTATTTGAATTTTTTTTGTTAAATTTTAAGAGTAAATTGAATTTTGATTTTCTTTTTATAGATTAAATTGATTTTTTAAGTTTTAATCGGGCACGTAACTAACTTCTTCTTCCTTTTTTTTTTTGAAAATTAGCATGAATAGTGCATGTGTGTTGTGTTGACATGTATTAGCATTATTATTTAGTTTAATTATATAGGATTTTTATTAGAGTTTTTATATTAAGATAATACCGCTTCACTTAGATTTGGTAAATTATCATGATAATTACTTTAAATAGGGTCATTTCTATTTTGATCATTCAAAAATATTTTTTATTAATTTGGTCACTGGAAAAAAAAATTGATCAACCATTAAATGGTAACAAAATACATGGCTGTGCATTGCATATTTTGGTCACTCTAAATAGGAGTCGCTTTTATTTCGGTCCATCTAAATTTAGGATAAATCATCCATTAATCACTCTAAATAGAAGTCGTTTCTATTTTAATCACTCAAAATAATACGTGGAAATGCACTGTTAATAATCTTCTGTTACCATTTTAACGTTGAAGTGATAAAAGTTAACAAAATAAAAATAATCAAAACAAGAACCATCCTTATTTAAGAAGGTTAATGAAAATGTTTACCTTAAAATAATTAGAAATAGAATATAAGTATAATTCCTTAGCCACCAAAGATCATAAGTTAATTGCCATCCATATTAAGTTGCTTTCTATCCATATTACCATCCAAAATAACTGCCACTTGGAACTTAAATTGGCCTTCAACAGTTACCTCCGTAATGGCCCAAATTTGCCCGGCCCAAATCAGAAATAAATACACTAAAAATAAACCAATAAAAAAAACAGTCCATTTTAAATGTCCATTTACACTGGGCTCAATACGACCCAAACTAAACACAATCCACTAAGCCCAGATTATAGACCCAATTAAACCTATGGCCCAAAACCTGACTCAGCCCAAATGGCCCACAACATAAACATTTCAGCAAACCCTAGGGCGCCGCTCCTGCCTCTACCCAGCCCCAGCGCCGCAAGCCTCCTCGCGTGCCCACCACGCGCGATGCCTCACACGAGCCGCGCCACGTCCCAGCTGGCCCTCGTACGCCCGTACACCTGCACACAACGAATGCAACAAAGCAGAAAAGGCAGAAAATGACAGCAAAAATAGCAGAAAATAAGAAAAAAAGAGGGATTCGAGGGAGGATTTTTTTATTTTTTATTTTCTGTAATTTGGCGCTATAACAGAGTCAATACAAACGTTGTAAGGGATACACAGTTTAAGAAATAAAAAACAAAAGATTCAAAAAAGAGTGATTCTAAAGGTAAAAATCTGAAAGTTTGTCTTCTTTTTTTTTTCTCTTTTCATTTTTCTTTTTGATTCGTTTTTTATACATAAGCAAAGAAAATAAAAGAAAAAGAAGAGTTAGAACTCGTACCTGGCAGTGCGATCTTGGCTCTCTCTCCGTCGTCATCGGAGTCTAGGGCAAGGTTCGAGGAGCCTTCGAAGAAGGCGATAAACCATCGTGCGGCGCAAAGGGAGAGAGTGCTTAGTTTTTTTTATTTTTTTTCTTTCAAATGGCAGATTAGGTTAGTTTAGGGGTTTTTTTATTTTTTAGGCAGATTATTAAAACGGCACCGTATAGACTTATGGCCATACCCGATGACCCGACACGAGCGTGACCAGACCCGCGCGTTTTGGTCTTGGAGGGGACATTTGCGCCATCGGCCCTTCTGATTTGTTTAGGGGTTTCAATCTGATCTTTTTAATTTTCTAAATCGGTCCTGAATGTTTGGTGTAGTTTCACTTTGACCAGCGCAAAAACGCCGCGTTTTGAGGGAAGGGAGTATTTCCCATCTGACCCCCATGTTATTCGCGCGTTACACTCTGGCCCTCCGTGTCGCTTTATTTTTATTTTTTCCTTGTAATTTAGTCTTGATTTCAATGTATTCCTTTTAATTGATTTGTTTATAATTTATCAATCCCTTTAATATTTTTATGCTAATATTATTTTTACTTTTATATTATACTGTTATTTTATTTAAACTTTACTTATTAATCTATTTGATTACTTAGTATCCCATTATTTAGATTAAATACGGCTTTTTCATATTATTCATTTTTTTGCATATACATATTAGTTAATTTGAAAATTTGTTTCTTCCCTCTGTTTATCTTTAATTGGTTTTCTTTTAATTTCTCATATATATTACTTTAAACTTTTACATGATTATTTCAATTTTCTTTGTAAATTATTATGTTAAGTTGTTTTGTGCATTATTTTATTTTTATATTAATTATTTTAAAAATTATCCTATACTATCAGTTTTAAACCAATTTATATTAGTCATTTAAAACACATTGTCATGTACTATTTATTTACTTATTTAAATTGGTCTTGTATTTTTCAAAACCCTATCTTATTACATTCTTTATTTATTTCAACCTCTTGTATATATGAATATATATTGTTATTTATGTTAAGATTATCATTTTGTATGTATGATTTGTTCAAATTAATACATATATCGTTTTATGCATTTAGGTTTTCTTTAAAATTTATTTGTATAGTATTTATTTCAATTCTATTTTGATTTGTTCTAAACTTTCATATATATGTGTGTATATATATCTCTATATATTATTGATTTTAATTCATTAGTTTTAAATATGATATTTACGTAGCTATTGCCCTTATAAATACGGTATTTTGCTTATTAATTGCTTATTGTTCATTGGTGTACATTTCACTTTACGAATTATCAATACGCATTGTACATTATTATTCTATTGCATTTTATTCGCTTAAAAGGTTATGTTTCATATCGTTTAAATGCCAAAATCATTTTATACGAAAGTCTTTCAAGATAACGCAAATACTCGACATTTGGAATCTTCGAAAGAATTGAGCCCTAACGTATTAGGTTCCAATTTCCTCGTTGAATCTAAATAATCGAAAATTTTCTTTAATCAAAACACATAAATAAGAAACTCATTCTCGGGAATTCGATACGTTGTGTCCTAGCGCATTGGATATGACATATTATTTTCTCGAGACGAGGATTCTTCTAACAAATAAAAATAAAGGCAATATTCGATATTTAGGAATTTTGTGAAATCAAACCCTAACTTACTCGGTTTTGATTTTCTCATTTGACCCAAATAATCGGATATCCTTCTCAAAACGCATAGGTTTTAAAAGTCAAGAGATAAATTTAATTTTGAGAATTTAAAATGTTGCACTCTAACTTACTGAGTGTGACGATTTATTTCTTTGAAATAAGTGAAACTCGCCGTCTAATTCATTTTATTCAAAATAAAAGAATCGTATTTTAAAATCTTTTCAAAATTTCGACATTAAGACCTTAAATAATCGATTCGGTACCAATTTTGGGCGTTACGAGGGTGCTAACCCTTCCTCGTGCGTAACCGACTCCCGGACCTATTTTCTCAAATCTCGCAGACCTAAAATTTTTAATGATGAACCGATCACACCTCAATAAAAGATCGGTGGCGACTCCCATTTTATTTTCAAAGTTGATCCCCGTTTTTTCAAACTTAAAAAGTGGTTTCGACAACCTCAATTTTCTTTAATGTGCTACCACATGTTGCTATATATATTCTTCTTTTTACAAGCTTCAATTGTGATTTAACTTTTTTTTTATTTCGAGGTAATTGAATTGAATTTTTTGGTTTTGTTTAGTCAATTTGAATAAGTAATTTAATTTTGAGATTTGAGTCGAGTTAAATTGTACAATTCAAATAACTCAAATAGTATGTTTGTCTGAATATACTTTGGTCCTTATCAATTCCGAGAATGAACAACTTAAAAAATTCAAAAATTCAAAATAATTTTAAAATTTTCAAAATATTTATTGAAAATCCAAATTTTCATAATTATTAAAAAATTAAAAGGATTAAAAATATATAAATATAATAGATTATTCTCACTGAGTTAGGCTCCGTAGACGTAGGAAAATAGAACTACATAAACAAATCTTGTTGTCTCCTATTCTGTCTTGTGCTATCGCGGTGCTTGCAGAAATGTTCACTTCCACAGCCACTTCTACTCATACTTTTCTTGTTACTTAGAAACTATTTTGAGTCAATAATTGGTATCAGAACCTACCACTTAACACATCTATTAGAGATTTCTAATATTGCTAACTACAAGCTATGGAAGGATCATCAACCTCATGTCTCCCGATGTTGGAATTTGGCTATTATACTTATTAGAAGGCTCACATGAAGGCTTATATCAAATCTATTGGTGAAAGGCCTGGCATTCGATCCTTTTAGGACGGGAGCCACCCATGATGGACATTGAAGATGGAAGAATGCCTAAATCCAAGGTTCAATGGACAATAAAAGAAGAACATCTTGCCAATGCTAATACTGAAGAATAGCATATGTTACGAACGGTTCAATCTCTCACAAGTAAAGCCTAATAAATGAGTGCAAACTTACAAGGAAAAAAAACAATAGAAAGGAACTCAACAAACTAGTACAACACTCTCTAAAAACATGCATCTTCATACATGAACCAATTGCCCATTTATAGGCTCAATATGACAACCTTAAGTAAAGATAAATACTTCTTTAACACCAAAATAATCTTAGATAAATAATCTTCAAATCTTGTCTCATGATAAGGCTTGGTAATCTCCATAAAATCGACACATGTATCAGTTAAAGGATAAGCATAAGCCTTATTTAATAAAGGCATATTAATCTCCAATCTTCCATCAACCATTACATGTGATTCACGTAATTTTGAAATGAGATAAAATATTCCAAGAACCCATTTGCTTATGACAAAACATATATACAAGTCCAAGTCAAAATGCCAACATCCTAAAATATTCAAGCTATCCCAAATGCTTATTTGAACAAATATTTAAACAACTATTTAAACACGTTGTGTTTAAACAGTTGTTTGAACATGCATTAAGTCATCAGTTTTGGATAGCTTTGGTCCTAATATTGGCCTACCAACATCATTGGGATTTTTATAAAAATAATATAAAAATAAAATAATTTCCCAAAATACTAGAAGTTCAACATTATTTACTAAAATAGTACAATTTCTACTGTAGAAAATGATGTCGCCTATCTCAAAGCGATTCTAGCTCCAAAACTACTCAATCATTACTCAATAACTGTAAAATTTTAAAATATATATTTAAAAAGGGTGTTTCACTTTTGACAAACAATACAAAAAAAATAAAACTGAAGGAAAAAATGGTTAGTGGGATGTTGTATGTCAAGTAGGTGACCCCTTTAACATTTTTTTTTTGGTAAATCAATTGGGTGTTAAATGTTATGTAGGTGACACCTATTAAAAAAAAGTAAACTATATTAATTGCCATTAAAATTTATATAAAATTATGTTTTAATCACTCAATTTTTAAAAGTTATATAATAGTCATTAATGTTATTAAATTGTTATATTTTTATCACTCGTTTATTAACTTCTATTAAAAAATGTTGTACCTTAATTCAAAATGTTAATAGTTAATTTGATTTTTTAGCTAAAGTTAAAAATTCATTTTGGTATTTTTTTAAAAATTTCTTAACAATAACTGTAAAAAATTTAAAAAAAAATTAAAAATTAAAAAATCATTTTAACATAGGCCATTGATGGTAGAAATTTTTATGATTCTCAATAAAAAAAGCAATGTTGCAAGCCTAGATTTTATTTCTTGAAAACTAGAGCAGCAACAATTGATCTAATAATGGAATCTAAATCTTGCATTGAAATATATTTTGCTAGGGCTTTTAGGGCTTTGAGAAAAAAAAACAAAACAAATTCCTAGTAAAACAACATTAAATTGTTAATGTGATTGAAGGTGTTCAATGGTGGAAAACAAATGGAATTTAGTTTAAAATTTTTAATATTTTTTACATAATTAAAATTTGCAAGAAATGTTAGTTTAATTGTTTTTAAAGATTTTTAATTTTTTCTTATAATTATTGTTAAGAAAATTTTAAAAATATCAAAATAATTTTTTAACTATAGCTCAGAGATCAAATTAGCAAAGTACAATTATACTTTTTTAACAAAAGTTAAATATCGAATGACAAAAATATAACAATTTGATAATATTAGTGATTATTATGTAATTTTTAAAAATTAGATGATTGTAATGTAGTTTTTGGATTGACTTCGCACGCTAATTAGACGACACAATTGGATAATATAGAAAACTTATTATTTTAATAAATAATTTTGAAAAATAATTTCTATTTGAATATTATTTTGATAAAAATCCCAACGTCATCGTTACTCGTCGGAATAATATCTCGACTAGCCTATATAATAAATGGGAATGGATGGAGATTCCTCTTCATATCCCATTTGTTTTGGGTCCCTGACGGTTGACATAACCGAATTGAATGCTAAGGCCGATTCATATTGGTCCAAAAGACCCCTTTTATCTGGGCTACAATGTTCCTCCATAGTTCATATTAGACCTCCATCTAGCTTGTTGTGGAGGGCCTTGATGACTGTTGGAGTCTATTTTTGTTGAGTAAAGAGTTTTCAGGCCTGTAAGACGATGTGCGTGCGATGCAGATATAAATATGGAGGAAATTTAATTAAAAATAGAAGAAAAGGAAAGGACAAAAGGATGTCAGCAGACAGGTTGAACAGTGCAGAGAGAGTGACATCCAATCCAGAACCTAGACAATATTGAATTGAATACAAGGTTTAAAGAATAGACACCCCACACCCACCACTTGAAAATATTGAATTGCCAATTTGCCTTTGCCCTGCACTCATATGATATCATATTGTAGATAGAAAGACGTGACATAAATAAACAAACTAACAAACAAAACATGGGTTTTCATCATACCATTCCTAGACAAATTATACAGGGTAAAAGTAGGATGGAATTCCTCTATTAGAATTCAAATTATAATTTTGTTTTACTTAGTCTTTATATATTATATTAAAGTGTAAATTAATTTTTTCTGTTTAAAATTTCATTCATATGTACTGTTAAAAATTAGTGTGGTTGGTGAAATAATTAAACAGTGACATGTGACGTGCCATGTATGCATCGTGTTAACGTACATGAACCAATTTTTAAGAGCAGAAATGTATGAAATTCTTAACAAAAAACTATTATTCTCTTCGATCTAATATACAAAAATTAATTTACTAATTATAAAATGCAATTTGACTCCTAATACAAATACCTTCATAGTATTTTTACCAATTATGCAAATATGAAGAGAGATAAAGATATGCAGGCAGATACCAGTCCACATGTGTTATGTGACCTTCATCTCCCCGAGTCTATCTCCCTTCTCAGTGGCTTTTTTTTAAACTAATATGAAAAGAAAATTTATTTACCGAAATAATATGAATTGTGCATGGAAAGCCCAAATCAACATGACGACTAACAATTTGGGGTGACAATGATGCATTTTTTTTTGTCAGAATAAGACATGATCGGATTGTAAACCTAAATCGACATGTCAATTTGGTGTACCCATACATAATCCAAATATTATTGCAAAAGAAAAAGTGTAAAAGTAGCAAATAGAAAATTTCCCCTTTCTTTTCCTTGCACTTTCCCCACGCGAATCAAGGACCGGAATAAGTGTGCGGTTTACTTCTACTGTTCATCTGCTTGATGGCAGTTCAACGAGAGTCAAGGTATTTTTCCCCTTAACAATTATGTAAGTATAAAATATATATATAATAGAAATAATAGAGATCTGATGGAGGTATAAATTTCAAGGTTTTAATTTGGTGAATTCAATAGTAGCTGATTTTGTAAAGCTAAAGCCCAAAGAGCTGTTGAATTGAAGTGCGGTAAGAGGGTTCACATATTATCCAGGTCAACATGGCTTTGCTGCTGAGCTTGTTCGAATTAGGAAGGGCAGTGTTGTATTTGGAAGAGCTCCAATTACCAATAACCTGCTTCTCTGGTTTTTGGTTCAAAATCGTTTTCCTATACTATCTTCTTTTTACAACATAAATATTAAGAATCTTGTGCAGTTAATAGTTATGTTACCTGCTTCTTTTCATTTAACTCGAGATTGCCCAATAAATCAGACATGGAAAGTGCAGGAAAAGAAAAGGGCGATTTTCTATGTAGATAATATTTAGAGTGTGCATAAAAATCTCAAATCAACGTATTAATTATTGATTGTGGATTTAAGTTTACAATACTGTCATGTTTGATTCTGACAAAATAAATATATTATTGTCACTACAAATAGTTATCCGCAATGTCAATTTGAAATATTTCCATATTATTCTCGAAAACAAAGCCCTCATCGGCTCTCCCTCGTCCCTCGTTAGTTTTAGTTTTAGTTTACACTTATTGTCTTTCCAACAAGGTTTTCCCCTCTCCATATATTTCCACTCATTTTATAAAATCAAGATTCTTTTATTGGCTTATTTGTCTTCTTCTTCTTTAAGTTATTAGTATTGCTATTATTATTACATGATGCTTCAGAGAGAGAATGCAAGATTCCTCTGGCCCTCCAATTAATGTTGTTAAGTATTTTTTTGTTGTTCAATGTTTCCTTCCCTCAAATATTATATATATATACTCTCTTCACTGTGTGTTTGGATACAAACATTGTACAATTGTATATTATGGTAGTAAATATTATATATACGTACATTTTTTTTTAACTGAAAGATGGAGATCCATGGAACGGCAGTTCTATTTGTATGCTAATTTTTTTGGCTCAAATATAAATCAATTAACATAGAAAACGAAATGTGTATCATATTATTATAGAATATAAAAGGTGTTTTAATTAATTTAAGTTTACATTATTCTTCGACATAATAATTTATTTAACCTTGTAGTTTTACACAAAAAATAGTTATTTTAGTCATTCATTTAATTCTTCATCCTTTTTAATTATTGAACTTGAATTGTTTATCATATCACCTAAAAATGGATGGAAAAGCTAATGTCTATTAACTTTACTGAAATGATATCCACGTGGCAATCCACATGTATGTTACGTTAGTAATTAACTAATTTTTAAAAATTAAAATAATTTATTTGTTAATAATTTTAATATTTTTTAAATAACTTTATTTTTTTGAATTTTTTAAATTTCAAAAAATTAATTAATTCCTTATGTGGTATCCACGTGGCAATCTACGTGTATGCCATGTTAGCAACGTTAACTTTTCCATCCATTTTTGGGTAATTTAACAAATAGTGCAAGCTTAAGGACTAAAAAAAGCAAATCAAAAGAACAATTTAAATGAATTTTTTGCAAAGTTGAATAGTCAAATAAGCCATTATGCCTAGATTTTAGCCATACAAATTTGTTGTTCACTAATCTTTCACTTCACTAGACTGTAGCCTCAATGAATGTGAAGAAGATATCGAAAGTTGGTTGATTTTGCTTTTTAGTTGAACATTTAAATGCCAATGGTCTTACTAACATGGCAAAAATTTGAGATGAATATAGAAATTGGTTACACAATTCAGAAACTTCATATATTTTCAGGGTCTTATCTAAAGAGTAATACACTATCAATCTAAAATATAAGATATGATTTAAGTTAAACACACTCACCAAGTTACAACATCACTCCTATACATTATCTAGATCACTCTTCCCACTAAGAATCTCCCACCGCCCGCCCCCCCCCCAAAAAAAAGCTTACTTACAAATTGAATAGAAAGAACAATTTGTTTACAATGATTTTGCACTAAAATAAGTTCCTTACAACAAACAAAATAAGTACTCTCAATCTCGTACATGAACTACCAACAGCCTTCTCTTAAATAGACATATATTGGAGTGTCAAAACTACAATCAATGTGAACTTTGTTCACTTTGAATTTAGTTCAAGTAAATCTTCAATACGGAGTCAAATAATAAGGATCTTCTAGTAATAATCTTATTAGGAAAACAAAAATCTTCAATTAAGGAAACTTGATAACATTGGAAGTCCTCAAAGAGTGCTTGCTCAACTTGATTTTCTTCACATTTTACTTTAATAGACAACTACTAAAATCCTCAAAGATATGTTTTAAAGAGTCCAAAGTTTTTTGTTCAAAAAAATGGCAACACATATATGTCAAGTTACTTAGCAAGCCAAATCCAAGTTAAGTTGCATCTAGAGTTGCATTTGGACAGTGAAACTGCATTAACAATCTACCCCTTTGGCATTTTTGACCAAAACCAAAAAGTAATTAACCCTAACAAGATAAATGCGATCGAAAACGTAGACTCCCCTTTAATACAATCCAGACATCCATGTAAAGTAATGTGAAATTAACCAATAATACAAAAAGAATAGATATCATTAATAATTACAAACATAATATCATAGCAATAGTCAAAACCAATTTAAGTACATGTTTAACAAATCAAACCAAACAAAGAATAAAATCCAAAACACATTTCTCATCACCAGCAAAACAAATCATCAACTCATCAAAATTCACCACTCCTTACTCCCCTAACTCCCTAAATCTAAACTCATTCATATCCTTTCTTTGGTTCAAAAATGCAAAAACTTCAAAGATCACGAGTAAGTAAATCATGCATTATAATACAGAAAATGAGTATTTTTACCTATTTATAAGCTTCATTTGGCTCTCTAAATGCCATAGTTGTTTGTCAATATAGGCCAAGTCTTCATCAAATTCTCCATAAGTTTGGTCTTATGAATAACCCACCAAATGGTGACCTAGTTGCAACTAAAACAAAAACTAGTACATGATTCTCATTATCCTATGAAACCACTCCAACATCAGTGTTTGCAATTACATGTTTCTCCCTCTTCCACTTATAAGAATACTTTAATTTAGGTACTAAAGGCTCAATAATCTCATCCTCCTCCACTATATATTTATTTTATTGTAGCAAGATCTGATAAATAAGTGAAACGAAAGGTAGTATATGCATGGTATTCTTGCTCTATGTGTACTTCACAATTTCATAAATTAGTAAACCAAGATCAACAAGAATAAAGGAAACTACCTTATACAGTAATGCTACCATTCTCTTATTAACTACCATGCTCAGCTTGTTTGGTAGCTAAACTCCAGCAGCTATGGCCTATAATGCAACATATGTTGCCTCAAATTTTGAAGTCATACCCTTCATCCTAGGTAAATTGAACCTTGTTAGTGAGCTAAGAGGGTAGAAAGTCATTTTTCACATTGAAATTCCATCATCTTGACCATAATGATAAATAAATTTTTTGATCATAACAAGACTAAATGTGAACCTTAGTTCTTCATTTTTCATTATTCTCTTGTACATAGTTTCTAGTGCTCAATAGTAAAACCCTTTTTCTTTAAGTTTTTATTGAGCCAAAATTTCCAAATAATTACCTTTTAGAGGTTATATTTGTTAACTTCACTTAACTAATTGTAAATTAGGAGTGTTTCTAGTTGAGCCATAAAAACTAAACAGGTTCTAGTTTAACCTTGGAAAATTAGAGGGAAAGGTTATATCTAATCATTAGCAAAAAAAGGGGGATTGTAAAGGTTATATATTTTTCTTAAAAGGTAACAATTCCTAGTAGTGAATTGGGTAGTCATTAGTAGTGGAAATATAAGGTAGTGGTGTAACAGCCCGATTTTGACCCAAATCGGAACAGTGGTTTCGGGACCACAAATCTGAATTAAAAAAATATTTTAATATTATTTTCTGTGTTTATTATGTGTGAATTTGATTGTGTGAAATTTCTGTGTTTTAATTTCATCGTTTAAGTGTCCGGTTTAATAAAAGGGTTTAATCGCGTAAAATAAAAATTTAAGGGTTAAATCTAAAAGTACCTAAATGTTATTGTCTTTTTTAATGGGAGGATTTATGATGATATAAGACCAAAAGTTAGATAGTGAGTGGCATTTGACAAGAGTAACCTTAATATATATGTTAGACAAAATTATTAGTAAAAGGTTAATATAGTAATAAGGTAAATATTAACTTTATAATAAAATTAAGTTATGAAAAGATGAATGTGTTCATCTTTTGTTAGCCGAATATTGAAAATGAAAGAAACATACATGGCTTTTTAAGTTTCGGCACTTCTTTAGCTTGGGTAAGGTATGTTTTGATTTCGATTTTTGATGATTTTTACGTTTTTGTAATCGTTGCTTCGTGTTCTATTTAGCCCATGCTTTAATTTTAGAATTTGAAGGTGATTTTGAGATAAGCCATTGATGAATACTTGAGCTTTATGATAGTTAATGATGAAATATGAAAGATATGTGATAGATTATAATGTTTGTTTTTGAATTTTTGATGAATTTGATTATTTTGGGTTAATTTGTAAGAAAATATTAAATTGAGGGACTAGAATGTGAAATAAATGACATGCAAGGGCCTATTTGAGTCTAGGGAATATTCGGCCAAATTACATTGTGATTAATTTGGAATATTTTGTGTTTTGTGCAATTTGGACTCAATTGTAAAAATGTTAAATATCAGGGGAAAAATGGTAAATTACCCATTTATGTGTTTTTGGACGGAATTGAATGAAATTATGTTTGAATGAGTTAAATTTGAATGTGTATAGATCAAGAATTAAAGAAATCGGACTTGGATAGGGGGAAAAATAAAGTCGTCGATTAATTGTTTCGTTCCGGTTTATCGCTGTTCGAGGTAAGTTTATAAGCAATTAGATGTTAAAATTTCTGAATGAATGTTAATTATATATATATGCTGAAATGAAATATGCAATTATATATATATAGCTAAATGCATTTTAGTTCGGAAAGTAAAAATAGATGTGAATGCGATTTTTCGATATTTAGCACTAAGTGTGCGACTATGGAATAGCTATGGCTATATGAACGGCACTAAGTGTGCGAAATTAAAATAATGATGTTGGATAATGGGTACTAAGTGTGCGAAATTAAAATGATGATGTTGTATAACGGGCACTAAGTGTGCGATACCGAGAGCAACTTGGTTAGATGAGAAAGAGCACTAATTGTGCAACTTCATTATGGCCTCAATCAATTATTTAGTACATGATAGTACAAGTATACAATGGATGAATAATACTTGATATCAAGGTAATTAGGTTATTTCATTTGTGAAGAGAAAAATTTATACGAGGTAAATGAGAGTATATGATTATATGAAAGTTTATATCCGGCCAAATGGTAACTATATAGGATTTTATAATTATGTTTTATATACATTTATTTATGAATGAGTACATTTGGTAAAGAGAGGGTATATGAATTGAATATGAGAATAACTATGTTATTGTTTAAAGACCTATTCGGCCAAGCTGAAATTAGTTCATGGTTTCATATTTGATATTTAAGTTTTGCAAGCTCGAATATGTATATATACGAATATGATTGCATTATTTGATTTTATTATTGAATTGTTAATGTCATTGAATTGTTTAATTTCTTATAACTTACTAAGCTAAGTTAACTTACAATATGTTGGATAATTGTTTTGATGTATAGATTTTGGTGATCGCTACGTGTTCGGGGATCGTCAGCTAAGCTCATCACACTATCGATATCTTTTGGTATTTTGCTAAATTTTTAATTTGGTCATATGGCATATATAGACTAGTTGTGGATTTTAGCTTAATTTGATAGTGTGGGTGTATTAAAGCCATGCGAAAATGGCTTAATATCCTGTTTTGTTTGTTTTGGATTGGATTATGAATCATACATGACTTGATAAAAGTTTAGTATTTTATGAGTAATATTTCACATGTGAATATTATGTGTGGTTTATTTGGTTGGTATCAAAGTGAATATATTATATGATCTATAATAAATGTAATTTTAAAAGAAAATAAAAAAATGTTAATGTCTATGTACATGTTTGTGGTTGTTTATTTTGTTTGATAGGTTAAAGAGATTACCAAGAATTATAAAAGTGATATTTGTTTTGTATCTTGGATTAATAAAGTAATGAAATAGAATATGGAATTAGGAAGTGAATTATGTTGAGTATTTGTGAATATGCATGAAAATAGTTATTTCGTTTATATGCTGTTAAAATGGTATATGGTTTGATGTTTAAACATTGGCTTTTGTTTCATAATTTGATTAGTAAAAATAGGTTGTTTTGACGTTTAATGTAATAAAAATAAATTATATACTTATAATAAGACATGAATTTTGGTTGTATAATTAGAACATGTATATTTGTTTTACATTTGGGAATGAATTGATTTGGTTACAAGAGAAGCTAATTACCGAATACACGTTAAATTATTTTGGATATTTTTTTTAAAGAGATGTATGTGCGGTTTGGCATTAGTATGTATAAAATACTTTTATTGTATAATTTAATTTTGGTAAATAATACTTGGCTAATCATAAATTCAAATTATATGGAATTTTATTTGGCTATTATGTGCTTGTATATTCTTTTCGAATGGGTGAAATGACAAATTTAGTAACTCTGTGGCTTGATTATTATAACGTAATTAGTTACTCTATTTTTTTTAAATAGGCTTGGTCATAATAATATAAAATGCTATTGATTAAATATTTTATGTGCAATGATTGAGTTTGTTTATTTATTTATTATATCTTTTATTATTAATGCTGATTATTAAATTATGATTGAATAAAAATGTCAAATCGTGCTATGTTCGGTAATGCCTTATAACCCTAATCTGACGACGGATACGGGTTAAGGGGTGTTACAAGTGGAGGTAGGGAATTGGGGCAAAATCACTCTAAAATGACTATGCAAGCTTATCTACCCTATCTTATCTTTTAGAGAAGATATTTTAAAATCTCAATTCACCCTTTCTTTGTTGGATCTGGTGCCCTAAGTGTAGTATTTTCGTCAATATACACTTGAAATTTTTTCAAACAAATTGATTAATAAAACAAAATCATTGATTACTTTAATATACTTTGTATAATTGTCCTAACGTGGTTCTGTACGCAAAACAAAATGGAAACAAATGTTGCTCATTGGTTGTCTAAATGTTTAACCAATACTAAGCGGTATTAGATGGTCGGATTGTAGTACGGAAAGATAGCTTGTATTAATACATAAACCTAAACATTCTTGGAAAAATGGGTTTGAAAAACGCAGCGGAAAATAAATTTAGGCAAAAACCAGAGTTTTAAAAATTTTTTCAAAACAAGATATTGGTTGTGATATCTAAAGTAATAAACACTTAATCAAGAGTGTACCTTGTCGATTCGTCTAAGATGAGCACTTCGACCGAGTAGTCTTCTCCGCTATCCCCAAGCTCACGTCTACCGAGTGTGGGCTCGCTTCGAATAAAAAAAATTCACAAAAATTACCAGTGGGGTAATTTTGTAATTTTTCTAAACTTTTGGGTCAAGTTTTAAATCAGAAAAATATCTCTAGAAATTTTCTGGAATAATCTCTTCCAAGAATTTTCTCTCTATAACTTTTATCTTGAATTCAAGTTTGTGTAAATAATCATTCAAGCAAATGATTATCATGTTTGGAGGATAATCTCACACTATGATTTGAAAATGGTTGAAGATGAAAATGATTGGGATGAGTGTGGTAAAAAGAATGCTCAACTCCATGCAAAGGTCATACAAACTCTTTTTTGTTCATTGAAGCCAAATGAGTACAACCATGTATACTAATCTCAAAGTGTCAAAGAGATTTGGGTAAGCTAGTCACCACCCATGAAGGAAATGGCTAAGTTAAGGAATCAAAAATTGACTTACTCACACTTAACCATGATCTATTCAAAATAAAGTCAAATGAGTGCACCAAAGAAATGTACAATAGATTCACCAACACCATCAATAATCTTAACAAAATTGGAAGTCTTATCCAAACAAAGAAATTATAAAGAAATTATTTAATATATTAAATATTAAAATAAGAAAAAGAGTACCCTCTTTTCAAGTCACTTGCAACAATTTCTTTTACTATAATTTAGGCTTCATAGTAGACCAAACAATTGATTTGGAACCTATCTATTATAATTGGTTGGATTATTACTCAAACAGATAATGTTTTTAATGCATTTATTTTCTTTTAGATCTTAAATTTTTTTTTGTTTTATCCCAGCTTTTTAAAGCTCTTCTACAAGTGACTTGAAATAAGGTACTTTTTTTTTATTTTAATATCTCACATGGGTTAGCCGTAAGGATGACAAAAAAATCTGAATCTGACGAGTTTCAAGTCGATCCGACCCGATAGGGGTCGGGTTTTTTCTTAAAGTTGAGGTTGAGGCAAATCAATTTTTAAAAATAGTCGAGTCGGGTCGGGCTCGGGTTTAGAATGAAATCATCCCTCCTCGCCCTAAATATTTACGAAATTACCCTTTATACATATGTAACATTAATTAAATTAAAAATACCTAAAAATTATCACTACAAATCTCATTCTACCACCATATTAGTCCCCTTTCATCCCTATAAGGTCATTTTTCCTATTTTCTATCTTTTTAAATTAATAATTTATTAAAGGAACCTTTCTTCTTTTTTCTTCTATATTGTAATAATTATTAAATATACATTAGCACACAACTCCAAAAATAAATAATTAAGAAAATCTAATAAGAAATGGTGCCAAAACCTTTCATTTTTTTAAAATATAATTAATCATATTTTTAGCAAAAATTAAAAAAAAAGTCAGGTCAGATCAAATTGGAGTCGATTACACTTAATTTTAGGTTTGTGTTCAGAGTAGGTTAGTTTTTTTTCTAAATTCGGGGTCGGGTTGAGGCATAGCGGTTGCAGCATCGGATTGGGATCGGGACAGGAAAACAACTGCCCTACCCTGCCTCTCCTGTCCCATTGCCATTAGTAGTTAGCCGATGGGTTATAAAGGATTAAAAATGAATTTTTTAAAAATATATATATATTTTAAAATTTTTAGAGTTAGGACTAAATTGACAATTTTATAAATATTTAGGTCCAAATTTATTGATTTTTTCAAAATTAAAACTAAAATGACAAATTTAGTAAATAATGAGGGCTAATTTTGTTGAATTTTTATATATAGGATAAAATTATAGAATGTGTAAAAATTAGAGGGCTAATTTTGTTACTAGACCAATAAAAAATCATACATCAGCTTAAAGTGACTATAATATTTAATTTCGAAAAGTTTAGTGACTAAATTGAAAAAAATTAATAGTTGTGTGATCAAAATAGAACAAAAGATATAGTTGGGTGACTATTTTTATAGTTTTCCCATACAAAAATAATTTTCTAACATATATCATGTCATCATTTAATAGGAAAAAATTTAACGGATGAGCTAATTTGCATGTTTCGAAATAGATAAGGATTAATTTACTTGTTTTTTTAGTAGAAGATCGAAATACAACCAGTACCTAAATACAAGGATTTTCTGATACTTTTAACACGATGTTTCTATTTCTATATATAAATGTATACATGTGCACACGCAATGCTATGCATGTGCAACACAGGCTGCCTTATTCAATTAATTCCAGTTTCTTATCAGCAAATTAAGATTTATATAATGCAGTGATGATGTAACCAAGACCTAGGAGAAAATGGCTAATGCTTTTGGGGTTATTTTATATGCTAACCTGCTTATAAGAATTTGACCCAAAAAAAAAACTGCTTATAAGAATGATGCAAACCTCACAATGGAGTCTTTGCAAGTGATCAACAAATAAGAAAAAAAAAGTCTATAGTTGCCTATATATGTGAAAAAAAGGAGTGTACGTACGACTGTACGAGTAGCTAATAAAAAGAGTTTTTCGTCAACAAATAGAATTATAATAATCTGCAAATTTCAAAAGCAAGCTTCAAACAACCATGATGAAACACAAATTAAGAGGAAAATTTGGGTTTATTGGAATTGGATGGCACGAATGAATACATACATAATTGGTAAATGTAGCAAATTGCAGATAGCAGACTGTAAATGCTTAAAAGTAAAAAGAGGATAATAATGATGGCCACAGCACAACACATCCCCCATGTGGGAGCAGTACTGTTGGCAGTTTGCCTGAATCATGAATGATGAAAATGAAGAATGAGTGCCATTTTGCTTTTTTTCAAGTTTCAATCTTTCAAATTTTCTTTTGTTGCTAAATGGCAATGCTCACCATCTCTATAATTCATTTATGGTGGGGGACTGCTGACTGGTTATGCTAGGAGCTAACATGGAAAGTAGTAATTGTGGAATCTTTAACTAAAAGAGCTAGTCTTTAATATCTCTTAAAAATAATATCGATTTGAAGCCTTATAGATGAAAAAAAATAATATATGTAACTACAAAATATCATTTATAAAATAATTTGGTATTTGAAACTTATATTCTGTCATTTAGATTGGTATTTTCGTACTAATACTATTAGTTTGTATTGACGTGGTGGTATTGGTAGTCAATTTGTTGATGACACGTGACAGACTTAAATTAATTAAAATATATATAAATTTTTTGATAAATTCAGATATCAACGAAATATTTTTGAACAAATTCAAGGAACAAATTATATATTAACCTTTAAAAAATTAATAATATTAATAAATTAAAATAATATATATGATAGATTTTAAATTCAGATATCAACTAAATAAAGAAAAATGAAAACAAATTCAAAAAACAAACTAAACTATGACTTTATAAAGCAAGAAAATACTTTTCTCTATCAAAATACGTTCTTTTTTTTCTAGAAAACAAGACTATTAAAGATCGTCTTTACTTCCAAAGCAAATAATAGACAATATTCACATCAACACTATCTAATTTTCTAATGTCATACAGATATATACAGTAATAAACATTAAAAAGGTGAATAGAAAAGTGGGTGTGTAATTGAGATATGTGCTGTGAATTATAATTGAGTGACTTTTGCGGAGGTGGGGCTCTCTCAAAGAGATTCACTCATCATTTTATTTATTTGGTTGTGGGGTTATCCCCAAGAGAAAAAAAAAAGTAGGAAGGAACCAACCAACCAACCCATAATTTTCAAATACTACATATCTGCCCCCACCACAAATTCAACTACGTCAAAACTTCATCTTTACTGCTTTCTTATTTTTATTCTTATTTCACATAAGATAATTCATACTTATCAGTATACTATGATTAAGTTGATAATTATTATTTTTATGTAAATACTATCTTTCTACTATGGTTCAGTTGACAATTATCTTTTTTTTTGTAAATACTATTCATTTTCATTATATCATTTAAATATTTTTTTATTGATGTGATATAATCAAATATAGAGAAAAGCATAACAATATAAATTATTAGTGGTAATAATATTATTTTGAATTTTGTTGAAATAGACAGGGAGAAAAGCAAAAGGAATTTATGAGAAAGGAGGATTGTGAGAAAGGGAGAAAGAGGCCCACATGGTGAGAGAGTGGGCGAAGGGCCAGCCTCAGCTTCTGCTCGCAATCCCCACTCGGATCATGTAATGCCAAAATGGGTGAGTCAACTCACTCTGCATCCTCTCTTTTACTCATTGGTGCTTATGACTTACTCATCTAATAAACTAGTGGTTACGGTTACGGATAGTTTTAAGTTTTATATTAAAAAAAACATGAATTTATAATAATATTAATATTTAAAGAAATTAAATAATTTTAAAGTATATGTAAAAAAGAGAAAGAAAAATGAATTTCATTTCAACATGATAAAAAAGGAATAGGGTGCATTGAGTCAATCTCAAAAGTATAAGAATCTATATCCAACAATGATCTTCGGATTTTTCCAGTCAAACTTAATAGTTTATAAGTATAAATACTTTTGTGTACCCCTTACCACAAATTTTCATCCAGAATAAGTAATTGAAAATAAGCATATTTCGGCTTATTAAGTATGTTTAAATAATTTTATTATATATATATATATTTGTAAATATACTGTAAATATATTTTATGTAAATATAAATTTTAAAATTATTAATAAATTTCAATAATTTAATTAAATGATTATATTTTATGTTTAAATATAATTATAAAAATTACAAATAGTTAAGAAAAAAATTAAAAATTCGTTTAAAATATTAAAATCTTTTACCAATTAACACTAAGTGATACACACTAGTAGAAGTCAATATTAATTGAAACATGTTGAAATACATCAAAACAGTCAAAACACATCGAAGGTTTGATCAGAACTAAACTTAAAACTATTTGGTACCGATTTGATATAGGAATAGTACGTACCAACCGATACAAAAAAAAATCAATAACGTTATTGACCAATATCATATTAAGTTAATGAGTTTGATAAGCACTTGTTCACCAATGATAGGTAGAGAGATAAAGTAAGGAAGAAGGAGGAGGAAAGGAGGAAGGGAAATAAGGAAAGAAAGAGGAGGTTGTGTGCTAAGGTATATTGCTAGGGTTGTTGAAAAGGGAGAAGATCCATTTATTATCATGTCTTGGGATATTTATAAGCGGGGAGTTCCTATCCAGTTACACCACATCACTAACAACCTCTAGGTATGGAAACATGTGGTCGACCAGATGGCAAGGCTGTTGCACACTGGTTGTCGTCAAGGGTAGTACAACTTTGGCATTCCCTTTACAGAGGTAGTATGAGGTTGTTTGGCCTCAGTGGTCCCATAGTGGTCTCCTCTTGATGAGTGCATACCTTTTAATAGCGGATGACCTAATAGAAGGTCCACTACTAGAGGGTGGCTAAGAACGGGTGATCTTCTCATGGTCGGTCACATCGTGACCAACTAAATAGTATAAGGCGGATGACCATTTATGGGTGCTTCCCAGTTAGGTTCTTGTGATGCCATGTGTCCGAGGCGAGTAGAGATATAACAATTCCCCCTCCCCATTCAAGGGGTAGGTTATAAAGTGCCCTACCTAGAGACCATTCGTAGATTGTCCCAATGGGTTGTAGTTATTGCATAAAAAAGGCAAATGGTCTAGAATATCAAAGGTTATTTATTGTAAGTGTTGGAATGCTTCTAAAGATAATAAGCTGCTCTGAAAATTCTAGAACTGTCACATAAATGAAAAGCTACATAACTGTTTATTGGGAGTGAAGTTAATGGTGAATTGCACCATTTTATGCTACATGTGTTTGGATGGCATTTGTAACACGCATACCCGACCCGCTTACCGAGTCTGGATCCTAGATGAAACGAATTCTGAATAACTGACCAACATTATTTTTTTTAAAATATGTTTTCGAAAAATTAACAATACACAATAGTTTATACTAGCCCATACATCTTTTAAAATCGATGCTAAACAACTTTATTCACTATTTTGGCTATAAAACTTGAAAATTTTATGGCTAGGCTAAATCCCCAAGGCATAACCTCTAGGAGCACCCCTCATACACATGTTACGACTACCACTCCCTGTTTTCTGCAGGTCGACGGAGTCTGACTCAACCCTCTACTCGGGTTCCGGCGACAACTTTATCCTGCAATAAAGCAAACCATTTATAAATTTAATTGAACTTAGTGAGATTTTGTATAATTGGACATATATAAAAAAAATTCAAAACTAAGGGATTGAAGGTTTAAAGGATTTTTTTTCCCACTCTCTGGTGAACCCTAACATTTAGCATATTATATCAATGAGGCTTTTGCTTTGCCTTTTTTTCCTTGCATCTCACAGTTGACTGACTTCTCCTCCATTTGTAGTATACACTTATTTTCTTCAGAGTAGAGGTTATTTAGGAACACGGACCTGGATGCACCTCAACCAAATTTTTTTCCCTCACAACCTTGAATGGGAGACCCAATGTCGATCATTGGTTGTCTAACCTTTATTTCCTCGATTTCAAATTCTTATATTTTCTATTTCCTAGGGGATTGTTCGCCCTAGGTTAGTCCTTGATGGACTTTTTTTTTGCCAACCTAGACAGCTTAGCCCTGTATAACCTCGATGGACATAACCGCCCTTAATTTCCCCTATGTCTGAGGACCTTTAATTGTCCTAACGAATTTCCCCATGTTTACTATCTTGACGGACTATCTCGTGTTTATTTTCTGGTAGACTATCTCGTGTTTATTGTCCTGACGAACTATCTACGATGTCATGGCGTCTTTCAACTTTGGTCTTACACGATATAACCTTGTGTTTATTGTCCTGATAGACTATCAAAGGATGTCATAGCGTCTTTCAACTATGGTCTTAAAAATTTCTATCATGATGCCATAACATCTTTTAGCTATGGTCTTTATAACACCCACGCCCAACCCGATCACCAGATTTGGGTATGGTATGTCACAACTTACAATCATTTGAGTTTGATAAAAACACTTGAGATTTTTATAGCTTTGGGGTCTCAGCGTATACCCCTAAATTGGGGTTAGCCCTAGTATAACAATAACAAAACAATCAAATCAACATTATGCCAAGTAAAACAAAACATAGTTTAAACAAACATTTGGCGGAAACCTTATAAAAGTCAACATGATTATGTAAAATGCAAGGTGAGTTATTTCCCATACAAAAGTTTCAAGTGCATCACTGGCAGTTAAATATCATTTAAAATAGTTTGGAGTATACGTCTTAAAGATGATATCATAAACAATAATATTTAACATATGTCCCAATAGTACGTAGAATTTCTTTTAAAAATAGTGAGTTGACTGAAGATGTAAATTATTACCAAGTTGGTTGCACAACTGTTCTATATGCCACTCGCCCAAACGGTCATGCATGATTCAAAAAATAATTAAGTAGCTCACTAGCAACAGCAACTCTGGCGTAGCCCCTTTCTTCAGACCCATTTCTACTCAATTTGCATGAGAAGGAAAATAATAAAGTAAGTTCGAGCGCACTCAGTGAGTTCCAACTATAATCTCAACAATATACAAGAATTACGCTAGTTATTAAGCTTAAATGCTCATAAGATACTCAACCTTTCAAAGAGATTCAGATGTACTAACATAGTATGCCCAATGGCGTTCACAATGTTGGATTGTCGGTGTAACACCCATAGCCCATACCCGTTGCTAGATTAGAGTTACAATGTATTAGCGTACAATCCAGAACAATCAATAATAGATAGTATCAATTTGCCAATTTAATTAACAAAATTTTATAATAATTCAGATCGGAGTAATACGTACATTTATGGGCCTTAAAACGAACCTACAAGGCCTTAAAATTAGTTTAGGAACAATTAGGGACCAATTCGTAGTAAATCAGAATGTTCAGAGAAAAAATTAAAAATTTTGAAAAAAAGGGCTCACATGGTTGTGTGTGACAAACTGTGTACCATTTAAAATAATTTCACACGGCCGTGTCGCAGGCCGTGTGCTAGCCCATGTAAAATTTGAAATACCCTCACACAACAATGTCGCAGGTCATGTTCAATTTGATGTTGGGTCACACGACCGTGTCGTAGGCCATGTGCCATCCCGTGTGAAAACTGCACCTAACACGTTCAAGGCACACGCACGTGTGGATTGCCCGTGTGTGACACACAGCCGTGTGACGGCCCATGTCCTAGGCCATTTGTACCCAAAAATTACCCAAAACATACTTAATTCACATCCAAATACTTAGGTACCTAAACCAATACTCAACACAATATTATAAGACTTCAAAATGCATTTCAATAACACTCAAAACATGCTAAAACAATCATCCTAAGATCTAACCAATGTGCCATCAGTGACACCATATTTCAAGTACTTACAAAATCCATTTCCTTAACTAGGTATACAAGCTACAAGCACATTCAATTAACTTATTTTTTATCTCAAAATGCTATACCATGGAATCAAGTATGCACATCTCACTTAGCTACTCATACCACATCATCATATGCACATTAACAGCAGCACCAATAAGTACTTATGAACCTTTACAAACATAATCAAATTTTCCTATTACATGCCATATAAGCCAAGATGTATTCAAAAGCTACCAAATGATCTCCGGATAGTGTGATTCTTCGAGCTGACCCGATCTCATGATCCACAAAACGTATCTATAAGAAATAGGACAAATAACACAAGTAAGCTTTCGTAAAGCCTAGTAAGTTCGTCGATTAAACTGTAAAGCTTACGGAATCAAACATAATAATAATCCAAATACAAGATTAATAAACAGAGTTCCGGTCAATGAGGTTATTATTATAATTTCTGTCAATCACAACTCACAATAAGTGAGAAATGCTCAGTATAATAATACAAATCAATTTCAACTTTTTAATAAAGCCCGATGAACCAAATAGAATAACATTGACTACTCGACAAATACTCATATATCTATTTAATTCCTTAAACATCAGAAACATCATTAGTTAACATATTTATATACATATATAGCATATAATCATACCAAGGCATAAATATTCATTACAAATTATACTAGTCAACACATTCAATCTTATGATACATATCTCACCTGAAACATATTCCATGAATAGAAAATGTTTGAAAGATGTCATAGTGTCTTTCAATAATGGTCTTATTCGTTTGATTCATGATGCTATAACATCTTTCAACTATGGTCTTACTTGTTAGAATCGTGATGCCATAACGTCTTTCAGTTATCGTCTTACTCGTTAAAATCGTGATACCATAAAGTCTTTCAACTATGGTCTTGCTCGTTAAAATCATGATACCTTAATGTCTTTCAGCTATGGTATGATACCTTAACATCTTTTAGCTATAGTCTTACTCGTTTCCAATATGATGCCATAGTTTCTTTCAACTATGGTCTTATTCAATTCTAGTATAGTGACATAGTGTCTTTCAACTATGGTCTTATCCGTTTCATTCAAGCCAAAAAATTTGATTCACATATATACAAAAATAGATAATAATTAATTGAAATATTAATTAATTGAATTAACCAAGTTACGAACTTATAGGACTGATTTGCAGTAACGGTTCAAAGTATCTCAATTAATGATTGACGTTGTATCAATTCATTATTTCCATTTTCAATTACACACATTAATATAATCTAAAATTATGAAATTAGGTTCATATAATACATTTAAAAATTTATTAAAATTAAACTGAACGAATTTACAGGACTAATTCGCAACAACAATCAAGGTACAATGACTATTTGACAACTTTTTTTTCTCGATTTTCAACATGTTCTTAATCTAGAATAATAATTTCATTCAATTAATTAATACCAATAGTAAAATTAACTCAATTTATACAATTAAGTCTTTTTGAAATTTTTACAAAATTACCCCAAACATTTTACTTTTATGCAATTTAGTCCTTAAGCCCAAAACTTGCAAATTAACCATTTTCAATCAATTCCAAGTTTAGCTGATTTGTATAATGTCTCATTACAACCAATAATTTTGTTATTTCACACCAAGTCCTTGTAATTTTATCACTTTAACATTTTAGTCCTTTAACATTAAAATTACTAAAAAAATACTTTACAAAATAGTCTTATTTAACAATCAAGCTTAATAATTTATCATAAAACTTCAAGAATATCCAAAACTCATCAATGGCACAATCCATAATCTTTAACTATTTTGAAAACGGAGATACGGTTTAACTGGACCTAATTGCAACGATCTCAAAAATATAAAAATTACAAGAAACCGGTTAAAATCGGCTTACCAAATTGAAAGACAAGCTTAGCCAAAGGTCAAAACACCTAGCCATGGCTATTCGGTGCTTCCCCAAGAAGAAAATATGAAAGTGGTGACTTATTCTTTTACTTTATGCTTTTATTTACTTAATATTTACAATTTACTACTTTACCCATTAAAAACAAAAAAAGTTCATGAATTTTTAAAACTTATACCGTCCAATTAATACCCATATGGTATATTTACCTTTAAAGTACCCTCAATTTAATAATGTAGACCTTTTAACCAATTTTAATCAACTTTTGCAACTTTTACAATCTAATCCTTTTTAATTAATTAACTATCTAAACGATAAAATTTCATAATCAAAATTTAACACAACACTAATGATCTCGTAAATATTACAGGCCGACACATCAAATTTGTGGCCCCAAAACCACCTTTTTCGATAGTACCGAAAAATGGACTAATTAGTAAATCCTTAATTAATTAGGATTTAATTGCAATTTAACCCAATCTAGAGAATTCCACATAATTCCTACCATTTGGCCATTTAAGGAGGGTCCAATTACCCAATTGGTCCTTCAATTATTTTAAATTCCAACTAAACAAACTTTATTTCAATTTAACCTTAAACTAATTAGGACTTAATGAATAAATAACCCAAAAGTTAGTGGATTTAATCATGTCACCACCTCTTGGACTTTTTGACCATGGTTTAATCACCATTTTGGTCCCTTTAATATTTTAGATCTATAACAATTCACTTTTGCGTCTTTTATAATTTAGTCCTTTTACCTTAATTAAGCAACCAATTGTCAAAGTTACCGGACCAAACTTCGATTCACCTATAATATGACTGTGTAAATATTTAATAAAAATGAGGTCCCAATACCTCATTTTAAAAACCACTTGACCTTTGGACTTTACCACTTATATTTATTTATTCGTTCAATTTATAAAAATAAAATATTAAGCTAAAGTTCAATATAATATTATAATTGACTCAAATTATTAAATAATAACATGAACTTATTCGTCAGATTTGTCGTCCTAAAATCACTGTTTTCGACACCATTGAAAAACAGATTGTTACTGCCGGTACGCTCTATAGCGTAATGGAAAAAAATATTCCAGTGATCATCAACCAATGATCCATGTATGAGGAACGAATCGGGTTGGAAAGGAGTGGAAAATATACCTTTAGGATCTGCTTTCCTTCACAATGTCGATTCCAAGCCGTAATAGAATCATCTTGGCCCCTACTTAGTCCTTCCAGTCAAGCACAAACAACAAAACCCTATGAACCTTCTTAGAGAGAATTCAAAAAATGGCTGCTAGACCTTTTGAATTTTTCTTAGTTCCTTCCTTACGTTATCAGATATCTTATTCCTTTTATTTATCACTTATAATAAAAATAGAATAATTCACTTTTACTTCTAGAGAAAATTATGGATGGTATTAAAATTTTATATTCTTTCCAAAAGAATATTAACTTCCATAAATATTAACTCTTGGAAAGTAGTTGCGAGTCATGTCTGCCATGCGATATTGTCTGCCATTGATGTATGTAGGATGGTATACACCCATTGTATTTTGCGTGAAATCTATTGGCTTTAACCATAGGGTGTGACCTTATAGGTTCTTGTAATGTTAGTAGTAATATTAGAACATTTCTAATGTTACAAGTAATGAGTGGCATCTAGCAATGCATCATTACTACCCAAGTTACAAGCAGTCTTGATTCGACAGGACCTTTCTGTGATAAATTTTTCATGTATTATATCATTTTATCCTTTATATCTAGATTGGACACAAGTCATAGAATATTCACACTTGTATAGTCCAATATCATATTTCTTGATATTTTGAGTAGACTACGTTAAACAAATAAGTGTAATATCTCATGTCAACTTATTTGAGCATGACCATGCATTTCTAGTCTCACTTCATCAAGTGGCCCAAGATATTACTCCCATAATATAGGAAGGACAAATCTTATCCTGATCAATCATATCCCACTACATGGATTGTGGTATATCCAACATCAATCTTTATAGTACAACCTGTTATGGTAGACATTTGAGTGCATCAAAACATACGACTTACGATGTTAAAACAATGATGATCTCAAGTTTGAGGATCATATACATAGTTATCACTATAAGTAATATTATGACTATTACATAATAATTCAACAAACATACTCACAGTGGGTCAGTCCAATATGTTGTTCACTAACACATACTCATGTATTGATTTTGACATTCTTATGTCAATGACAACACTTTGTCATTAATCAACTACACATCAGTCTCAATGTATTATTGTTGCCCAAGCCCACAATAATATTTAACTAAGGACTTTTTAAGAATAATCATATTATTCTCATGACTTTATTATTAATCAATTTGTTTATACACACAGAAAAAGAAACTGAAATAACAATGGCAATATCTTATATTAACAACAAGGTAAAATAATTATGTAATTACAATAACCTCACGATTGGTTTTTAGGTATACTCTAACAATCTCCCACTAGCACTAAGACCAATCAATCATATATCTAATACCAAGAGACTTAGTGTGACAATCATAATTCTGTTGTGTCAGAGGCGTCTTCAGTAGATCAGCGATGTTGTCATCTGTTGGTACGTTGCATATTTTCACATATCCTTGATCAATCATTTCTCAAGTGAGATGAAAATGCTTAAATACGTGTTTGGATCGTTGGTAAGATCTGGGTTTCTTTGCCTATGTAATGGATTCGTTGTTGTCACAACAAAGTTTTATAGCATTTGATATGCTAGGCACGACCCCTATTTCAAATATGAACTTTTTGATCCAAACATCCTCTTTTGCAGCTTCACTAACTCCAATGTAATTGGTCTTAGTTGTAGAATCAGCTATTGTATCTTGATTTGAACTTTTCCAACTCACAACGCCCCTATTAAGGCAAAACAAAAAACTCGATTGCAATCATGAATCATCCTTGTCGGTTTGAAAGCTAGCATCAGTGTAACCTTTTACACTCAGCTTTTTCTCATCTCCATATATAATGAATGTATCATTAGTCTTTTTCAATTACTTAATGATATTTTTAGCTGCAACCCAATGACATTCATCGGGATCTACTTGGTATCGACTCGTCATACTTAAAGAATACGATACGTTTGGACAAGTACATAATATGGCATACATGATAGATCCAATAGTCGAAGCATATGAAATCTTACTCATACGTTTTCTCTCTTGTGGAGTTGAATGACACATTTCCTTTGAGAGTGAAATACCATGTCTCAAAGGTAAGAATCCTCTCTTAGATTCTTTCATGCTGAACATTTTCACTACTTTATGTATGTATGTTCTTTAGCTTATTCCTAGGAGTCGTCTTGATCTATCTCTATAGATTGTGACTCCTAAGATGTATGTAGCCTCACCCAAATCCTTCATAGGAAAACAACTTTCTAACCATGTCTTAATAGACTGTAGGGTAGGTATGTGATTTCCTATGATAAATATGTCATCTATATGCAGTACTAGGAATGCAATAGTGGTCCCAGTAAGTTTTTTTTGTAAATTTTGAAAAAACCAAACTCTTTGATCGCATCATTAAAATGAAGATTCTAAAATTGAGAAGCTTGCTTCAATCCATAAATGGATCTTTGTAGTTTGCATATCTTTCAAGCATCTTTCGGATCGATAAAACCTTTAGTGTAACAACCCATTTTCAGTAAAATCGGAATAGTGGTTTCAGGACCATAAAGAAATTTATTTTAACATTATTGCATGGTCTGCATTATGATAGGAAAGAAGTATGACAATTTTGATAAGAAAATTTTACCGATTTCATGTTTAATTGTTAGTAAGAACTAAATTGCATGAAATGCAAAAGTTAAATTCTAGTAGCTAGAGGGATTAAATAGCTATGGAATTCAAATTTTGAGGTCCTTATAAGGCAAATAGACCATTAAAAGAAGTTAGTAGATATTTATGATGATTCATCCATGGAAATTTAAGAAAAGAAAATGACTAAATTGGAAAGTGGAAAAATAAAATATGATAATTAAATTAAAAGACAAAATATCATTTTATATCATCATCTTCCCCAAAATTTTCTATGGAAACCCTAGCTAAGAGAGAGAACTTCAGGCAAGCTTAATTGGGTAAATAATCATGTCCCATTTTTAGTAATTTTTACATTTCCAAAATCGTAATAACCTAATCTATCTATTTTGGGGATCAATTTGTAAAGTTATCAAAGTATTAAATATTTTTCATGGACGAGTATACTGAAATTTTGAAATTTATGGTAGAAAATGAAAGGTTGTTGATAGATAAACAACTTTTGTAAAGGAAATTTTCATGAAATTGTGATTTAGGGACTAAATTGAAAAGATGTAAAATTCATAGAAAATTTCTAATTTTTGTGAAATACATGGACTGTTATTGTTATATGAAAAATTCAGCTAGGCTTGGAATAAGGATTAAATTGCATGAATTTCATTTTTTGAACCTAGGGATGAAATTGAAATTAATTAAAAGTATAGGGGTAAAATGGTACTTTTGCCTAAAATATGAATTTGATTGAATTGAATATGAATTTTATTAAATTGAGTTAAATTTACTCGTATAGATCTGGATAGACTTAGTACGGAATTGGATTAAGGAAAACAAAAAGTATCGATTAGTAGATTCTCGTATACGAACAAGTGTCGAGGTAAGTTCGTGTAACTAAATTGTGTAAATTTACATGCTTGAATGAAATGTTGTAAATGTGAGTTGTATCATTGATATGTTATGAAATTAATTATAAATTCGACAATTCGTGATAAATATGAAATCCCGTTTGAATACATGAAAATCGATTGGATACAGGGCTCTTATATTGGTTGTGGTCTCGTATATGTTGCAGACATACCATAGCTCGAAAGAGCGTCTCATTATTAGCTCTTGTGAGCTTCCTATTATATGGTTTTTGCGAGCTTCCCGTTAAAGCTCTTCGGAGCATCCCAATAGGTTGTGATCCTACATGTGTTGTGGATACACCTTAGCTCTTATGAGCTTCCTGATCATAGGCTCTTCGTCAGTTTCCCGTTAATTGGCTCTTTGTGAGCTTTTCGATATTGCTTACTTGAACTTTCATATATATGCCTATCTAGAGCTCCCCAATAAATGGCTCTTCGGAGCTGCCCATTAATGGCTCACTTGAGCTTCTTAAATATGGCTCTTATGAGCTTCCTTTTTTAGCCCGGATCAGCTTCCCGTTTATGTGCTTTTATAAGCACTCCTGAATATGAGTTGACGGATTTACCATATTGTACACTTTCTGTGTACTGCCCATGTATCCATCGATATTTTAAATGATTCAACGAGTAACGTTCCGGTAAATGACAATATGAATTCAAAATGAAATACTATGAGAATACTTGTTATGAAAAATATGATATGTACATGTTCCTTGAAAACATGAAATGATAAATACATGTATGTGGAAATGAGACATTGATGTGCTTTTCTATATTTCTTGGTATTAATATGAATTATGTAACTAACATGTTTGATGATGATGTTTGTGTGTTTAGGTTATTTATTATATTGAATTGGATGTATTATCTATGTTACTTTAAATGAATATGAATGGTAAGTTAAATTCCGTAATAAGAACTTACTAAGCATTAAATGCTTATTCGGTTTATTCTTTCCTCTGTTTTATAGTACTCGGAAGCTCGTGAAGGTTGAAACTTGGTCGAAGACACATCACACTATCCCTTGGACTTCTCGGTATATAAAGCAAGCTAACTTTTGGTATAATGGCATGTATAAGCTAAGTTAGGCATAATGATGAAATATTTTGGTTGTAACTAGCCATTGGAATGGCTAGTGTAAGGCATATTTTGATGTAATTATATAAAGCCTTATAAATTTTGATGTGTGATAAAATGGTAATATGATGGGAAGTATACAAATCTATAGATGAATGGTTTTTGAATTAGCATAATTGATAAAGTATGCCTGTAAGCATAAATGTGTTTTTCGTAAGTTTAAACACTTGCACATATGAGATAATATATCATGCATAAAACTTGGTATTGACATTGATTTGAGGGTTATGAATTGGCTTGTGATTGTGTTTGGATGATGTTGTAGGTGAAAGACAAATTGGGAGAGAAAAGTGGCCTGAAAATGGCCTATTTTTCATCTACACAGGCAGAGACACGGGCGTGTGTCTCAGTCGTGTGTGACACACGACCATACACACGGGCACGTGGTTTGACCGTGTGTCCCCTACACCTAATTTTTGAAAATTAAATTGTCCACACGGCCTAGCACACGGGTGTATGACTAGCCATGTGACCCAAGTCAGAGAGTTAAACGAGAATGGACACAAGCTGGGATACGGCCGTGTGCCTCACATTGAATTCCCACATCGCCTGGCCACAGGGGCATGCGTCCCTTACACCTAAGACAATTTTTGAAATTTCTCGAAAAATTCTTTGACTTCCTGATCTAGTCCCGACTTGTTTCTAATGCATAAATTGAGTCTCGAGGGCCCATATAAGGGACATTATGATTGAATAGGTTAGAATTTGGATATGAATAGTAAATAACATGAATTAACTGTATTTTCTGTAAACTCCGGTAATGCTCTGTAACCCTGTTCCAGTGACGGATATGGGTTAGGGGTGTTACATTTAGGTTGTGTCATGTACACATCCTCTTCTAGTTTCCTATTAAGGAAAGTTATTTTGACGTCCATCTGCCAGATTACATAATCATGAAATGCAGTTATTGCAAGTAAGATTCGGATGGATTTAAACATAACAACAAGAATGAATGTTTTTTCATAGTCGACATCATGGACTTGTTGAAAACCTTTAGTTACTAATCGTCCTTTTTATGTTTGTACATTACCATCCGTGTCGATTTTGTTTTTCAAAACCCACTTGTACCTTATGGGTTTAACTGCTTCAGGTTGGTCAACCAAGATCCATACCTGGTTTTCTAACATGGAATCCATCTTAGACCTCATGGCCTCAAGCCATTTCTCAGAATTTGAGCTCGCCACCACTTCTTGATAAGTCCTATACTCATATTGATCCATAATTGGAATATCACCATGTGCTGTAATGAGAAACCATATCTCTTAAGTACATGGTCTTCTCTTAAAAATCTTCTCGGTATTTATGTTTCTAGAATATTTCATTGTTCCACAACAACTTGTTGAACTTGTTGTTGTTCTCAAATTTCTCCGAGTTCAATTTTTCTACCACTTCCTTTTCTAAAGACAAATTCTCTCTCAAGAAAGACTCATGTCTGAGCAACAAACACTTTGTTCTTAGTAGGATTGAAGAAATAATATCCTTTAGTTTCCTTATGATATCCCACAAAGATACAGTTTTGAGATTTAGGTTCGACCTTTGTAAACGTCTAACATTTAACATAAGCTTCACAACCCTAAATATTTATAAAAGACATACTAGGATGCTTCCCAATCCACATCTCATATGGTGTCTTTTGAATCGATTTAGATGGAACACAATTTAGTGTGAAGGCAGTTGTCTCAAGTGCATGTCCCCAAAAAGAAATAGGAAGATCAATATGACTTATCATTGATCGAACCATGTCCAACAGTGTTTGATTTCTCCTCTCAGAAACTCCATTCCATTGTGGAATACTAGAAGGTGTATGTTGTGAGACAATCCCACATTCCTTTAAAAGTTCATCAAACTTTAAGCTTAAGTATGCTCCTCCTCGATCTGGTCGAAGTACCTTAATACTTTTGCCTTGTTGGCTTTGTACTTCATTTTTAAATTCCTTAAAATTTTTAAGGGCCTCAAATTTATAGGGCATAAGATAAATATACTTATATCTACTGAAGCCATCAGTGAAAGTAATGAAGTATTGAAAACCTCCCCTAGCCTAACAAATCACTATGTATTAAGCCTAACAAATCACTAGCTCACTCAATTTTACTATTAAAAGGGGCTTTAGTCATTTTTCCCAACAAACAAGACTCATATATATATATCAAATTTTTCGAAAACAAAAGAATCCAAAAATCCATCTTTATGGAGGTTTGATATGCATTTCTCATTTATATGGCCCAAGCGACAATGCTAAAGATAAGTTTGATTAGAGTCATTTATTCTTGATATTTTGTATTTATGTTATAAATGAGCATATCTTAATCTAAAATGTAGAGGCCATTTATTAATTGTGTCGAACAATAGAAAACATTATCAAGATAAAATGAACAACAATTATTCTTAATAATTATCTCAAAACCAATTTTTTCTAAACAAGAAATTAAAATAATGTTTCTAGTCAAACTAGGCATAAAAAAACAATCCTCCAAACATAAATCAAGTCCACTAGGCAAGGATAAAATAAATTTTCCTACAGGTAATGCAACAACTCTTGCTCCATGTCCAACTCGTAAGTCCACATTGCCTTTACCTAGATTCCTACTCCTTTAAAGTCCCTGTACAGAGGTACAAATATGAGAACCACAATCAATATCTAATACCCAATAAATAAATGTTGATAAATTAACATCAATAACATAAATACCTGAAGTGGAAGCTCCGTTTTCCTTTGCCTTCTTAACCTCTTTAAGATAGGTAAGGCAGTTCCTCTTCCAATGTCTGGTCTTACCACAATGGAAACATTTTCCTTCCTTAGCAATTCCTCGTTTAGGTTTCAATTCAGTATTTCCTTTGTTGGGTTTGGCCTTACCATTGTCCTTAAGTTTTGCCTTAGCATTAAGCTTTCCCTTACCCTTGTTCATACGAACCATCAAAATTGGCTTAGGTCCAGCTCTTTTCATGTTACTTTCAGCATTTCACAACATGTTAAGTAACTGTGGCGAAGTCTTATTAATTTTATTATGTTAAAATTAAGGAAAAATTGGCTAAAACTATCTGGCAACGATTGCAGGATGACATTGGTGGTCAATTCTGCAACTAAAGGGAATCCTATTTTTTCGAGGCTTTCAATATAGCCTATCATCTTGAGAACTTGATTTCCCACATGAGTTCCCTCCACCATTTTGTATCGAAACAGAGCTTTAGAGGTTTTGTACCTCTCTTGACGTGCTCGCCCATCATATAATTCTTTGAAGTGTTGGATCATATATTAGAAAACCATATCCTTATGTTGCTTTTGAAGCTCAAGAGTTACGGTGGCAAGCATTAGACATTCTATGTCTAACATGTCATCAAGATGCTTCTTATAGGCATCACTGTCAGCTCTAGAGGTATTACTTGCTAGTTCATTAGAAACGGGTTCTTCAATGACATAATTTTCGTTCTTATTTGAGGACAATCCTTAAGTTACAGAACCAGTCAAGGAAGTTTAAGCCGTTCAACTTGTCTTTCTCAAGGACAGATCGTAATGATAAAGATTTTGTGTTGTTTGCCATAATAAATCTACAATAATAAAATATGCTTATGAGTAAATTTACCAAGTTTATTATAAACATTAAAATGACTTAAATTAAATGATACTCTCACAATTTTATTCCAAATTAATAACCTTCATATATTAATTTCAGAAAATCCTTTCTTTAATTTTTTTCTAATAGGAAAAGATCCATATTTCACCTCTTCTTAAGTCAGCTTTGGCTTTACTGAGATTATGACTATTTATTTAAGCAACACTTTCTAATTACATCATGTGTAACTCATTATTTAGTGAACAACTCTTGTTCCAATCATCTCATTATCATCCAAATTTCTTGCCTCTCGGTTTCTAATCCTATTAGAGTAACCTAGTTAAGTTATTAACCAATATTATAATCAGTGAATATCACTTGCTTATTCTTTGCGTTTAACCAAGATAGAAACAATTACTTCGCTTTAGCAAAACCCATGTTGTATTGGTCAAGGCTTTAACGAGGGTACATATTGGAAGACAATCTTAACTTAATATTTTATTGAGGGTTTTAAATAAAATTCATCTCACCATTAATGTTCAATTTTAATCTATTTTATTTATTTGTTTATTAAAGTTGATTGTATCAATATACTATAACATACACGCTAACATATCATCCATTGTATCACTAACATGAATAATATAAAGCGATAAATAAATGCAATAGTTATAGCCTATAAAACTAAGGTGTTCCATCCTAAGCCAATGTGAGAACCAAAAAGAATCCTAAGGGTGTGAGTCATTTCACAAGCTTCTTTCTTACTATAAGTAGCCCAACCTTCATCTTCTCTAGACCATAGCAAGTTGTACAATTTATAATTATGAAAACTCGTTTTACATACGAGGGAGTAGGATGAGAAGAGAACATACAAGAGAATTATAGAAAGACACGACATGCAGATCATATTTATAAAATTACAATCTTTGTAAATTATAAATTAAATGGGTTATCAGGTTATAATCATGCATTTCAAACACTGTACATAAATCATGCATTTCAAACATTGTACATATCAATCATAGCAAATAATATATGATATTTATTTATTTAATTGATTGTTAATGTGAATTACAAAATTGTCCCTACAATTAATTTCACCTACATAAAGGGCTTAATGGGCGAAGCCCTTTGCGGGGTTCCCATTGCCTATATAATGGGCGGTAGTGCTAGTGGTCAGTCAATGGCAAACCTTGGTGAAATGTTAGAAAATGCATTCAGATCTCTGTGGGAAAAAAATATCACCAATTGTAAATTTACATCAAAAAATATTTTCAAACTTTTGATCTATTAGTCTTCTTACTCAAGCAACTTTTGTTCCTTTTTCAAATGTTACCAACAAGTTAGCTATTAACTTAGAATAACAAAAACCCTAGTACCCAAGACAGATTTGTTAACAATTAACAAATAATATATTAGATCCAATAGGCATCAAAATCAATTATTAACACTTAATCAGTGATTGAAAGGAATAGGTAATCACATATGTTTAAATAGATTACATACAGGTTTATAAAACAAATTACATGTATAATATATACATAAAACATATCAAGTAAATCAGATAAAACAACATGTATCTCATACAATCGCATCAACCAATAAATTTAATCTCGAATTTGTATCATACAAGTGACTTTGATACCATTGTTTGATCATCGGTAAATCCCGTGGCGTAGCTAAAGAAATATTTCGACAATCATCAGCCAATGATCCATGTATGAAGAACAAATCGGATTGAAAATGAGTAAAAAAATATACTTTAAGATCTGATTTCCTTCATAATGTTGATTCCAAGCCACAACAAAATCGTCTCGACCTCTACTTAGACCACCCAGTCAAGCACAAATAGCAAAACTCTACGAACCTTTTCAGAGAGAATTCAAATTTGGTTGTTAGACCTTTTTAATTTTTCTTTCTTCCTTCCTTACATCATCAGAGATCTTATTCCTTTTATTTATCACCTATAATAAAATAGAATAATTCCATTTTACTTCTAGAGAAAATTATGGAAGGTATTAAAATTTTATATTATTTCCAAAAGAATATTAACTTTCATAAATATTAACTTTGGGAAAGTAGTTGCGAACCCTATCCGACTGGCGATATTGTCCGCCTGATGATATTGTCTGCCAGGCAATATTATCTCTATGCAGTACTACCCACCAAGCGGTATTGTCCACCATTGATGTATATAGGATGATATACACCCATTGTATTTTGCTTAAAGTCTATTGGCTTTAACCACAGGGGTAACCCTGTAGGCTCTTGTAACGTTAGTAGTAATACTAGAACATTTCTAATGTTACAAGCAATGAATGACATCTAACAATGCATCATTGCTACCTAAGTTAAAAGAGATCCTGGTTCGACCTAACCTTTCTGTGATAAATTTTTCATGTATTATATCATCTTATCTTTTACATCTACATTGGACATAAGTCATGTAACAGTCAAACTTGTATAACCCAATATCATATTTCTTGATATCCTAAGTAGACTATGATAAACAAATAAGTGTGATATCTCATATCAACTTATTTGATCATGTTTATGCATTTCTAGTTTAACTTCATCACGTGGCCCAAGATATTACTACCATTATGTAGGAGAGATAAATCCTATCTTGATCAATCATATCGCACAACATGGATTGTGGTATATCCAACATCAGTCTTTATTATACAACCTATTACGATAGACATTTGACTGCATCAAAATATATGACTCACGATGTTAGGACAATGATGATCTCAAGTCTGAGGATCATATACATAGTTATCACTATAAGTAATCTTGTGAATATTACATAATAATCCAAGAAACATACTCACAGTGGGTCAGTCCAATATGTTGTTCACTAACACATACTCATGTATTGATTTCAAAGAAGAGTCCGCCAATGGTGAATCCCACAAAATATATACAAATTATACATCAACCAAAAGACCTATTCAAAGTGACATTAATCAAGCAAAAAACAAGCTAAATCAACCATCCTAAGTGTCTGACCAATGTATCATCACTGATACCACAAGTATATACAAATTATACATCAAAATACAATCATCAACCACAACTTATCAATTCACAAGATTCTAACACCTAACCAATGTGCCTATCATAAAGCACCTCAACCATAATATCACATTAACGCATACCATATATATTTTGCATTAAAACATCTTACCTCATTCTTAGATATCATGTAAGTTATCAATTTTCACATATGATCATACTTAACAATTTACATAACCAAAACATTAGTAATATCATAAAAGCCTATTACATGCCGTATAATCCGAAATGAATATTCCAAAAAAAACTACCGAATTTTATGGATAGTGTGACTTGAGTGCCGATCCGATCATTCAACCTTCTTAGTATCTACAAGAATAATAAATAACACAAGTAAGCTCAATGAAGCTTAGTAAGTTCGATGTATTAAAACGATAAATCTTACCGAAGTAAGTACAACAAATCAAATAATAACAATACAACCATGGATGTTCCCTGCCAGTCACAATCTCAATCGTAAATCATAAAAGTTCAATTTAATATTCAAATATATGGCAAATCCATCAAAATCACTAAACAAGATACCTTACCAAGATTTTTAACTCGATGAATGACTTACAGATAAGAGTTCATCGATAATTAAACCGAAACACACCAGATGCTCATAAGAGCTAATCCATCCGAAACACACCAATGCTCATAAGAGCTAGTCCAATCGAACACACCAATGCTCATAAGAGCTAGTCCAACCGAAACACACCAAAACAGTGAGTATAACATGAGAGTTTGCAACAAATGTTGAACCTCAATTTACTCGGGAAACATAAATATCTCTCTCTATAACCATCTCCACTCCAATCCCCTATAACACACCATATTTCGACTATACTCTATCCTGCGTTCAATCTGGTCCAAGCATAGAATTTCAACAATTTTTGTCAAATAACATACAACATTTATAATCAAATATAATTATCACATTACATATTCTTATCAAATGTTCCATAAAGATGTTAAATTATAATCTGTACGAACTTACCTGGACTAAATTTTAGTAGTTGTAGAAGTTCATAGACTATTCCATAATTTTTCATTTTCCATGAGTATCAACTAGATCTTGATATGCAAGAGATTTTATTTGGCCGATTCTCCTAGCTTAAGCAACTATGAATTTCGGCTATGGAAGAATAAAATGAAGAAGAATACTTATTCTTTACTTAATTTTGTTTTGATTTCATTTAAATTACAAGTTTTCCATTAAAACATGTTTTACTTATAATTTTACTACATAATGCCATCCCACCACATTAATTAAGGCCTATTTACCACATAAATCCTTCTTGAATTAATAATTAAGCCATTTGGTCACTAAATGCATTAATTAACAAGTTTTGCACCTTTTATAATTTAGTCTTTTTTCTTTAATTAGCTATCTAAACGTCAATATTTTTTAACCAAATTTTAATATGACTCTAATGACAGAATAAATATTCTAAAAATAATATTTATGAGTTGATGCAACAGAAATTTTTGGTCCCAAAATCACTGTTCTGTCACCACTGAAATCAGGCTGTTACATAAGGAACTTACCAATTCCCACTCTTCTTACTTCCAAACTCAAATCTGCACGATAATTGTAACATGCAAAACTTCCTCCAGCTACATCCTCTTCTTCTTCAGGGCAATCGAAGAAAATGATGCTTAGAGAGAAAGATTTGAGAAGTAGAATTGAGAGGCACTCCATTCCCAACCACACATATATATATACCATCGGTACGGTCTCCACAAACCTTTGTCACCATTCAATCCTAACTATTATGTCTCCCACTATGGAATTAGTCGATTCCAATCTAACTAAACCATAATTGAAATTTAATCATCTCTCAACCAACTATTCAATTTTTCTTAATATCTTATTTGAGTCATCAAATTCCCTTTTCCATCCAATTGGCTGCCGAATTTTTTTTAAATTCGGGTCCCTAAGAGGACTAGGTATGACAACATTGGCTATGAAACATTAGATTACTCAAGCGATGGAATACTTCGTTTTGGAGAAAGCCTATATATAATCTTCTTCTTTATATTTCCTGTCATTATGCTACTTTAAAGTTGAGTTTTTGTTCAAATCATGTCAATTTCAGTAAAAGGAAAAGAGATTATAGAAATGTTCTAAAAGTAGGATGAATGCAATTAACTTATTCATTCAACCATGAATCTTTAACAATGTTTTAGCTACTTAGTTGAAAACTTAATGCCCTAATCTAATAACATGGCTAAAGCTAGTGAACATTAGACACAAAGGCCAAAATATAAGAAATCATCGTAGCAACTTTCCAAGTACATTGAAAATTCCTTGAAATCATTTTATTAACACAAAAGCAATTTGACTTAATGATAACATTTGTCAATCATGCCATTTGACAAGGGGTGAAGTCTAATTGCTAGATTTTCAGCCACAAATGAATTCAAGGAATGCACATGTGGGTTGATTCCATAAACGATGACCTTTCATTAATTTGAGTGACTATTTCTGCAATGTTGAGTTTGATATGGTAGGTGACATCATAGTTATTTTTATTGACATGTTCTCGGGAGGGGGGAGACCAAGTGATAGTTTGAAGAACACTAAGGCTCGAGGAAGAGGAAGACATGCTCAATTCAATATAGTAATGGAATTCGATGAAAGCCTTGTTTTAAATGTTGACTAATTCATATCTCTTGCCTTTTAAAAACCCAACTGTTTCAGGGTTTTACATATCTCTCAAAAATTTTAAGCCATTAAACTAAGGCTTGGGAAAAGCATGAAGTCTGGAAAAAGTTTTTGAATCTTATTTCACTCATTGCCAAAATATCTAAAATCCATAAGAGAAAAGTACTGGAAGGTTGGAACTCGTCAAATTACTTGGGAAACTAAACAAAAATAGATTATATGTTCCAAGGATTTACCATCAACACTATAACAAAACAACAAGAAGTTTGAAAGCGATGTCACCTTATAAGGTTTTCTTTGGATGCAATAATGTTGTGACAAGCTTTCCTAAAAAGGGCTAAATTTT
Organism: Gossypium hirsutum; assembly: GCF_007990345.1. Taxonomy (NCBI): domain Eukaryota; kingdom Viridiplantae; phylum Streptophyta; class Magnoliopsida; order Malvales; family Malvaceae; genus Gossypium; species Gossypium hirsutum. The sequence continues at coordinate 58,894,823 of NC_053442.1, forward strand.
GGTATTGGTGTCAAGCGTTCAAATGCTTGACTAATCCATACTAGATCAAATTAATTGTCAACTCATGCTTGTTGAAAAGGTGCCATCAAAAGAGATGATATGGTAGTAACCCAGCTTTGTATTATAAGAACATTTGGACGAATGATGTTAAATGAATTGATTCTGTTATGGGTGAAAATAGATATAGATAATTAAGATGGCCTAACATATCGTTTGTTGAGAAAAAAAAAGAATCAACTCAAAATTCCAAGACCGTTCACTTAGCATGAGATGTTTGACAAGTGTCCTAAATCGATAGACTAAAAAGATACGATCAAAAAAGTCTTGGGATGAAGGAACCCACTTGTCATCACAAATTAGTATGCCCTCACCATACCATTCAAACATTTCATTGTAATCCCTCGAAAACGAATTGAAGGCCTTCGAGGAGGCTATTCCATACCGAAAAACAAGATTAACCTCGAGAAGCTAGGAAAGAAGAAATGGTGGAGAAGTACAATCCTTTAAAGATTTCTACCCATTTTTCTTTTGTGTTTTGGATCAATCGCCAAGCTTAATATTCCTAAAATCTCATTCCTCATTTCTTTTTTTGGAGGGCCAATTTATTAAAAAGCATTTAATGTACACGTTTCAGCTAAGAATCAGCTTGATAGAAACTCAGTAAGTAAGAATCTTTACATTCATTTCATCATCAATAGAAGGTTTGTGAATATTTATACACAGCAGCTAACATAGAAACTCAACAGAAGCCAGCTAACCAACTTTAACCAACTTCAACAGCTTAACTACTTCCAGTTATACAGTTACTTATCTAATATTCTCCCTTCAGAGATTTTTTTTACAAAAAGAACTTGTAGAAACAACATCCATACAATCCTTGTAACGAATAAAAGCTCCAACAGTAATGATCATGAAGTCCGAGGATAAAGGAACCCACTTGTCATCACAAATTAGTATGCCCTCACCATACCATTCAAATATTCCATTGTAATCCCTTAAAAATGAATTGAAGGTGTAATACCCTGAAAATTACTAGAGTAAAAAAGTAAGATAGTATCATCGATATAGTAAAAATAAGGAAATAAAGTGACAAAAGGGGAAATTTTGAGTTATGTCAACATTGGGAAGTATATTATGGTATATTATATATTAATTCAAGAAAGGACTAAATTGTAAAAGTGAGAAAAGTTTTGTTGTCTATGAGTAAATACTCAAGATTTAAGGGGTTAAAGTGTAAATATGAAAAAATTGAAGGATCAATAGTGCAAATATTTAAGGGTGGAATAATCTAGAAACTAAGGCAAATGGATGAATTAGGACCAAATTGAAAAGGTGAAGAATATTGAGGGACTAAATCGTAATTTTACCAAATTAAGTGATGACTCAAGAATGGAATTTTAAAGATTATAAAGGGCAAATGGTCAATTAGAAGAGAGAGAGAAATCTAGAAGGCAATGATGATGTTGGTGATATTTTAGATCACTTAATTAAATAAATATTAGTTTATTAATATTTTAATTTGATTTTAAATGATATTTTATTATTTTATTAGTATTTTATTTAGTATATATAAGAAAAGGAAGATGAAGAATCATCCATTCCACCATTTTTCCATGCATTTCACGTTAGAAGAGAAGAGAAGAAAGAAAGTTTTGCTTTCTTTACAATTTGGTCCTCCCACCCAAAATTCACCATTTTCACTTAGAAATCAAAGAAATTTCCATAGCCACCAAGAGAGAAAATTGATAAGGAGACTATGGGGATCTAGAATATCAAGTTATATTCAAGAAATAAAGCCTGGAGGAGAGAGGAAATCAAGTTAAAGATTGAAATCAATAGAGCAAGGTAAGAACATCAAGATTTCAATATATTTTTGAGTTTGATATTATTGAAAAAGTAGGAAATTAATGTTATAGTAGAGTTTTCTTAAATAAAGTCTTATGTTCTTGATATATTAGTGAAGGAAAATAAGAGAAAGTGATGGGAAATATTATAGAGAAAGGAAAGGAAAGTGTTATAAATTTAGTTATCAACATTTTACATTAAAACAGTTTTGAGACAGCAGCAGTAATCTGACTTTGAAAATTTGCAAAAAATCTTAGAAATTTAAATAGAGGATGAAAAAAATATGGAATTAAATATTATTGAGTCTAGTTTATCATAGAAGAAACGGTGTAAGTAATGGAATTGTAAATCATGAGATATAATAAATTTTGTGAGACAAGGTCAGAATGAATTTGGGTTTCCCTGTTCTAACTTTGAAAAATCATAAAAAAATGAATAAAAATAATTAGAGGCTTAAATTTATATTTTTATAATAATTAATGAGTCTATTTTCAATATAAACAAACGGGAACATCATCCGAATTATGTAAAAAGAGATAATTAATTTTTAGTGTAGAGGGGTTGGAACTGTCAAAAAGTGAAACAGGGGAAACTTTAAAAAATAAACTATACTTATTTGCTAAACCAAAAATTTTGAAAATTTTATGGTAAGAAGATATGTGAGTTTAGTTTTAGAAAAATTTACGGATCTCAATTCGTAGTTCTGTAGCTTAAGATATAATTAATTTAGTGACTATGACTCAAGTGAACAGCTTGTTATGAGTAAACAAGTAAATAGTGGTATTATGTATATATCAAGGATGTGGAATGGAGTGGAGGAGGAAAAATATATGTGAATATACAGCTAATAGGAGTTTATTTTAAAATAGCTAATTTACATGTTTTAGATTCGGGGACTAAATTGAATAAGAGTAAAATTTTAAGGGTAATTTTGTAAAAATATCAAAAATGACCAAATTGCATGAAATGAATTGTTTTATTATAAATTGAATGAAATATTAATTTAGATCAAGATTGGGTGGAAATTCGAGAAAAATGAAAAATTACCAAAATGTCCCTGAATTTTGATATTTCTGCAATTTAGCTCGGTAAGTTCGTGTAACTTGAATTATATTCTTAAATGCTTGAAATATTTTTTATTGATGAAAATATGCTTTGAATGTTAATTGTATGAAAATTGATGAAACATTGATATATTTGATAAAAAAGGGGAAGAAATCTCGGTTGAATGGAAGGAAAATTCGATGGATCTTTGAAAAGGAATTGACGGTAAAAAGGATCTAGCCCGGACGGGTGATCCTATTCTGATCTAGCCCTTCCGAAGAATATGTGGAAAATGGATTTAGCCCGAACGGGTAATCCGAATTAGGGTCTGAATTTAGCCTGGACTGGTAATTCAGATCCAAGCTCATTAGAGTAATTGTCGTTGCAGGGGATTTAGCCTAGACTAGTAATCCCGACAATACTCTATGAGTTTATATTACAGGGGATTTAGCCTGGACTGGTAATCCCACTGTAAGGATGAGGTTCGCGGGAGTGTGCTCTCTGAAATGGAAATGTGCGCATATAAATATGAATTGACGGACCCGGATTTGTACACAAAAGTGTACCTCTGAAAATCCATCAAAATTCTGAGAAATTCAACGGGATAAATATGGAAAAATAACAAGGGAATGGAAATCATGGTATTGATGAGCTCATCAATCATTGTATATATATTATTGATACATGGAAATTATTGAAATAACTTGAATGTTGAGTTTGTGCATGTTAGGGGAATAATGCATTGAATGGCATGTATAAGTTAAATTGGCCAACGTTTGCTCATTAATGTTTTAATTTTGATTGGTTTCAAATATGAATGCTACATAAAATGAATTGTCTGATAATTAACTTGTGAACTCTAGTAATGCTCCGTAACCCTGTTCCGGCGACAAATTTGGGTTAGGGGTGTTACAGAAGGCCTTTAAGGAGGCTATTCCATACCGAAGAACAAGATTGACCTCAAGAAGCTAGGAGATAAGAAGTGTTGAGGAAGTACAATCCTTTGAAGATTTCTACCTATTTTTCTTGTGTATTTTGGATCAATCGCCCAGCTTAATATTCCTAAAATCTCATTCCTCATTTTTTTGAGGGCCAATTTATTAAAAAGCATTTAATGTACATGTTTTAGCTAAGACTCTACTTGATAGAAACTTAGTAAGTAAGAATCTTTACATTAATTCCATCATCAATAGAAGGTCTGTGAATATTTATACACAAGCTAAAATAGAAACTCAACAGAAGCCAGCTAACCAACTTTAACCAACTTCAACAGCTTAACTACTTCTAGTTATACAGTTACTTATATAATATTCTCCCTTTAGAGATTTTTTTTTAAAAGAACTTGTAGAAACAACATCCATACAATCCTTGTAACGAATGAAAGCTCCAATAGTTAATGGTTTAGTCAAAACATCTGCAACTTGATCACACCCTGGAACGTGATTTACTTACAATTGACCATTGAGCACCTTCTCTCTAATGAAATACATATTAAGCTCAACATGTTTAACTCGAGCATGTAACACTGGATTTGCAGCCATGGAAACTGCATAGGAATTATCACACCAGATTATTGGCACACCTTTAACTTGGACTCCAATCTCATCTAGTAGCATACAATACCAAGTCAATTCTGAAGTGACATTTGCTAAACTCTGATATTTAGCTCTAAAGTTGAATGAGAGACAACACTTTATTTTTTTGAGGACTAGCCAATGATATTTCCTCCAAGATACAAATAGAAATCAGAAGTGGACTTGCGATCTTCAAGTGAACTTGCCTAATCAACATCAGAAAAACCAATAAGTCTGACATTTGATGGTTGAAACACCAATCTATAATCAATTATACCTTGAACATATTAAAAATTCTTTTTACTGTTGTCCAGTGAGTATCATGTGGTGACTGCATGTACTGACTGACTTTGTTGACAACAAATGATATATCAAGATGAGTCAAACACAAATACTACAAGCTACCAACAACCTTTTAGAACAAAGTTCCACTTGGAAGAGAACCAATCAGAGAGGTGAGAGTTGGAGAGTTGACCATAAGGGTACTCACAGGTTTGACATTTGTCATGTGAGCATGCTCAAGTAATTCACGCGCATACTTTTGTTGTGACACATGTAGACAATCTTCATAACGTACCACCTCAAGATCAATGAAGTAATTTAGCTTTTCCAGATATTTTAAGGCAAACTATCGATCAAGACCTTGAATGACATCATCAAGCTCAGAACAAAAATCTCTTGTTACAATTATTTCATCCACATACAAAAGAATGAACACATTACCAGATGAAGTATGTTTAAAAAATAAAGATGAATCAACCTTTGAAGTCTGAAATTGTAAACTTTGGATAAGAAACCCTCGAAACTTCTCAAACTAGGCACCTGGAGCCTTGTTTAATTGGCAAGCCAAAGGAACCCCATCACTTCTACATATCTCAAATCTTGATGGTTTTTTCATATAAATGTACTCAACTAATTCACCATTCAAAAACGTATTATTGACATCCACCTGACGCAACGTCTATTTGCACGACACCGCTAAAGCCAATATTGTTCGAATCATGTTGGCATTCACAATTGGACTGAATATTTCACGATAATCCAACTTTGGAGTTTATGAAAACTCTTGTGCAACAAGTCAAACTTTATCGCAAGCAACACTGCCATCTAGGTTTTTCTTAACTTTGAACAGCCATTTGCAGCCTACAAATAACCAATCTAGTGGTTCTGACACCAACTCTCATATATTATTCCGGACCAAAGTTTGTAATTCATCTTGTATTGTAGCTTGCCATGAAGGAATGGCCATGGCCTTATAGATATCAATAGGTGGCATGGAGTTGATAACCATAATATACATCTTTGGCTTGTATGTGCCAACTTTACTTCGCGTCACCATGGGATGAGCATTAGTAGTAATAGTCATGTGTTGCATAGCAGACGAAGACTTCTCAAGACCCTTTTGAGTTCCTGCTACAGACAATTCATTTGTATTATCTAAAGAAGAAGGAATACCTGACCCATTCTAAACGGTAGTGGAGCCTGTTGCTTACTGAGGAGTGTTTGCAATACAGAGGTTAAATATTACTAGCCAAAGGAAGAAAAATTGGCAACGTAGTTTCGGAGCTCGAAACACTCACTAATGTAGAGAATGGAAAAGTAGTAACCTTGGTATAAGGGAAACAACTTTAATCAAATCGCACATGCCTAGAGACATAGATACGTCTAGTCTGATCTAGACCCTTATATCCTTTGTAATTAGGAGCGTAGCCTAAAAAAGGTTCACGACGTAGATCGTAACTGAAATTTGTGCCAATTATATAGTCTCAACAATGGCTAACAGAGACAACCAAGTACTCTGGTTACTGATAATCTAGTCGTTGACTAAAGAGCTTCTTAACCGGAGAGACCCCATTTAACACCTTTGTTGGCAGCTTGTTGATAAGATATATTGTCGAATAAAATGCATCCACCCAGAATGAAAGTGGCAATGAAGCTTGTGCCAACTATACTAAACTAGTTTCCACAATTTACCGATGTCGACATTCCATTAGCCCATTTTGTTCGAATGTTTAAGGACAGGATAAACGATGAGCTATACCAAACTACTTAAGATATAGATTGAAGCTATAAAACTCCCCACCATCATCAGTCTGAAGTTGCTTGAGTGAAACTCCCAATTGCAATTCAGCTCGTGTCTTGAACGCTAAAAACGCCTGCAAACTATCGAACTTCTTCTGAAGAAAATAAATCCAAACATACCTTGAATAGGCATCTATAAATGACACATAATATTGATGCCCAAAAAATAGCATGGGGTTAGTCCCCACAAGTCAGCTACCACAGGTTCTAAAGGAGCAGAATAAACAGTAGTGATGGACGAAAAAGGCTACTTATGACTCTTACCAAGAGCACATGCATCACATAAAGAATAGGTTCTATTACGAGGAATATGAATATTACAATCATGAAGAATCGTATAGAGGACAAAATAGATGATTGTTCATCAACTACACACGGAGCCTTAATAGTATGAGCAACAGACAACGCACTTGCAAAAGTGATGTTAGGGAAAAACTGATACAATCCATCTTTCTCAATGCCTTGAAGCACCACTCGATGAGTCTGAATGTCTTTGACAAAACATCGATCTAGATAAAATTCAAAAAAGACATGAGTATCTTTCGAAAATGTTGACACCGACAGAAGATTTTTATGTATAGCAAGAACATAAAGAAGATCTTTAAGCAATAGATGATACTAGGTAGAATCACTCACTACAGATGGTGTAGCAGTCGGCACATACATAGGTCTATTAGAACCAACAGCCTAAGAGAGACTAGAGAAGCCACAATTAGAACGATGCAAAGAGAGGCTAGGGCACCAAAAATTTGAATGACAGGAGACAAAATTAAGGCCACCAGAATTAGAATGAGGCAGATGAGATCCAGCCCAACAATTAGAATTAGGCGAATGAGACCCAACCCATGTACAATTGGACTCATTAGGATGAGTATAGCACATGTACTCAAAATTAGACTTGCGACCCACATTAGAAATAGACCTATTGACCGAATAGCTCAAACGCCCAACACTTAGATTTGAGTTGGCATCTGTGTCGTCATCTGAGGTAGCGTCATACCTGTAGTAATAACGACAGGCAATATGACCAATTTTACCACAGATCTGACATTGTGGTCGTGATCCACCACCAAATCGACCTTGTCCACGACCACGAAAGGACCCAACTATCTGACGAGATCGAGACGACTAAGACGAAGACTATCCAGAATATGTCAAAAGCGTATAGGAATCAACCTTATTAGCCTCTACAAGATTGGCTGAGAGCGAGACATTAGACAAATGAAATTGTTATCGGGCTTTAGCATCAAGTAAGGCACTTGTAATGTCATGTAGATCAAAAGGTACTTAACTCATCATAATAATCGACATGACATGATCAAATTCAAAGGGAAGGCCATTGAGTATGGTTGGTTGCTGCTCCTTCAAAGACACATGGTGTCTACATCTAGCCAAAGAATCACAAAAATGTTTAGTCTTGGCCAAATGTGTCGAGATAGACAAATCATTTTTCTTAAAATGATGAAGAAGATAACGATACCTCATGGCTTTGGTAGTAGATTAAGTGCTAAGAATTCTCGTCCGAGCATCCCATAATTCAAACGATGATGAAGAACTGCCAATCAGCTTATTGTTGAATGACAAGCTTACAACGGACAAAAGCCATGCTGACAATGCCGAATCCTGTTGTTCATAGTGAGCATATGCCAAATTTTCAACAGGAGTACCGTCCTCGCCACTAATCAACCGTGGCGGTACGGTAATCGTCCTCTCAACAAATGGAAGTAATCGATGAGTCTTAAGCACAAGCAACACGTGTTGTTTCCATGCTAAGAAGTTGCCATCATCCACAAGCATAACCACTTTTTGGGTGGCAAATGCAAACGGATTGAACGATTTCCCAATTGATGTATCAGTAGAACCAACGAATGACTCAATTGTTGACGCAACTCTGAAATTTTTTTACTCTGATACTATGATAAAAACTCAATAAGTAACAATCTTTACATTCATTCCATCAACAATACAAGGTTTGTGAATATTTATACACAGAAGATAAAACAGATAAAACAGAGACTCAACAGAAGCCAGCTAATCAACTCTAACCAACTTCAATAGCTTAACTGCTTCTAGTTATACGATTACTTATCTAATAGGTTTCAGCTAAGAATCAACTCTTAACCACCAAAAAATTGTTGAGAATGACATTCAATTAGAAGCAAAACATAGTGGGAATCTTGAAACATTATATAATGTACCTTCATTAATTTAACGACGACTTCAATAAGGATTTTCCTTCCTACTAGTAATAAGATTTTTTCATTCCAACCTAAATTTTATCTCGGATAAAAGCAAGTGCCACAACTTGTCCTCAACCTCATATAGAAGGTAAGCTGAGGAGGGACTTGAATGATGGTTCCAAGTGAGGGATACCGACCTCTTTGAACTTGGCTTTCACGCTCTCTTTCACTGTCACTTACCAGTTACCATTCGCTGTCTTTTATTATTATTAAATTAATAATAATTAATTATAACAGAGAGAAAGAATTGTTTATTATCCGGAGAGAGAGAGAGAGAGAGCGCTCCAAACCAAAGCCATTACCTTTGACTGCCCAGTCCAGTACTGTAGGCTCCAGAACCCAACAACACAGCAGCAACAGCGAAGCAATTGACGCTACTGCTCCGCACAGTCCACAGCGCACTGCCTTGAATGAAAGAAGCCACTGCTTTTATCTTTTGGCCACTTCTAGATTTTTATTAACATCGAAACCAGCAAGCGCTAATTCAGAGACACTGACGCAGCCCTGCAGAGACAGTATCACTACATACAAATACTTCTTCTCCTTTTGAAACCACCAGAACAACCCTATAATTAAACTCACAATCTTCCTCTCAGACTCATATCTATGGGGTCAAGGCCGAAACCTGTTTTTCCCTTTTTTTCCAAATCTAATCCAATCTATATGTATTAATTAAGGAAAGGAGGTAATTAAGGGAAAAGGGAGGAGAAAAAGCACAAAGGTTGATGTTAATCTTTTCTCCTAGAGCCACTGCACTGCAACTTTAGCTGGTATTTGCTTTATAAAGAAATTCAACAACCATGTCCATGTTTTTCTTTTTTTGCCTTCCCTTTTAAATCTCTCACACGGGACGGAAATACTCCTTTTTGACGCCTCTCTTTTCTCATTTATTATTTTCTCTGTGCTATATACGTTTCCTTCATACTCTTTTTTCTTTAAAATAAAAAAGAACTTTTTTTGCAGGAATAAATAAGAGAAAGGAAGAAAGGGAGACTACTGCAATGCTGCTAACTGGTCACAACTCACCAGTTGGTAGGTAGAGCTTGTGGTTGATAGAGAGAAAAGATGTTTTACTTGTAAAAGACCTTACTCTCTAAACACTTATCTCTCTCTCTCTCTCTCTCTCTCAAAATCATACTAGAAAAGAGCAAAAAAGGTATAGAGCAAGTGAACGTTGTTTGGACAGTGCTGGGGGGTTGGTGTGTGCGCTTTCTATTATGGATAGCTATGAAGCAACCAGAATTGTGTTCTCAAGAATCCAAAACCTTGAACCAGAAAACGCTTCCAAAATCATGGGTCTACTGCTGATTCAGGACCATGGGGAGAAGGAGATGATTCGTTTAGCCTTTGGTCCTGAAGCTTCACTTCAGTCTGTCATCCTCAAGGCCAAAAAAGAGCTTGGTCTTCCTTCTAACTCTCCTTCTACACCTTCAACCCCATCATCTCCTTCTCCTTTCCTTGCCAACAACCCGAATCCTGTTAATATTCAAAGGCAAAGCTCTGCTGCTTCCAGGCTCCTACCCAACGGTGGAATCAATCTGCCATCTTCTCTCACCATCCCTACTAACCTCTCTACTTCTTCTGGTACTTCTTCTTGGAGTCCTTTGTCTGAACTTCCAAACCCTGATGAGTTGATTAGTCCAAGCAGTGGGTCTTTAAATCCTTCTTCTTTGCCCTTCTATGGAAACGGAGGAGCTACTGATATGGTTGATGAGTTTCAACTTCAAGATCAACTAGCTTTCCTCAACGAAAGCTCACCACAGCTTAACCCCAAGAACCATGATTTCTTTTACCCCCAACCCGCTGACTTGTCCTCGAGTTCAGCTACTGCTGCTGCTTGTGGCAGCACTGACGCCATGGGGTTCCCCTCTTATTGGGGGACCTCCTTTCACAGGAGGAGCAGCTCTGTGAGCGATATTGTGGGAGCTGAGGACCCGGCTTCAGGGTTTGGGTGGAGACCCTGCTTGTATTTTGCTAGGGGGTACTGTAAAAATGGGAATAATTGTAGATTTATCCATTGTGGGCTTGGGGAGTCTGGTTCAGTAATTGGAGGAGCAGATGGTGCCACCATGGTGGGTTCACCTAACAAGATTGAGATGGACCAGTGCCATAAGTTACTTAGATCTAAATCCGCTCAGCAACAAAGGTTGGCTGCTGCTTCACAGCTCATGGGTTCTGCTTCTTTTCCTTACTCCCCAAAGGGCATGAATTCGTTCCTTCAACAGCAACAAAATGATACTCAGAGGTACATGGTCCTTTCTCTTTGTGCAATCTATTATGTGGTTAAAGATTTAGTTTTCACTTGAATATTTGGTGTGTAGAAATGATGAAAGATTTCATTTTGGTTTGACACTGTAGGGCTGCAGCCGCTGCTGCTTTAATGATGGGTGACGATATGAACAAGTTTAACCGTTCCAGGCTTGAAAGAAACGGGTTTTCAATGAACGGTGAAGCAGGCATGGTTAACCCAGCTTCAAGACAGATCTACTTGACTTTCCCAGCTGATAGCACTTTCAGAGAGGAGGATGTGTCAAATTACTTCAGGTTTTTTGTTTTAACACTCTACTTCTATGTTGTTGCAGTTTTTTTAAATTCACCTTTTGATGCTAAAAACTATTATGTTTCACCTTTGAAGTACATATGGTCCGGTTCAAGATGTGAGGATACCATACCAACAGAAGAGAATGTTTGGATTTGTCACTTTTGTTTATCCTGAGACCGTGAAGATCATCCTGGCTAAAGGGAATCCTCATTTTGTTTGCGATGCGCGGGTTCTGGTGAAGCCTTACAAAGAGAAAGGCAAAGTTCCGGACAAGTACAGGCATTCTCTCTCACTTTAAAGTCTTAATTTTGGATGCCCTGCTTACTTGGTCTAGATCTGTTAAACCTGCTGTGTTATCTCGCAGGAAACAGCAGCAACAGCAAGTGGAAAGAGGAGAGTTCTCCCCTTGTGGTACTCCAACTGGCCTTGATTCTAGAGATCCATTTGACCTTCTGCTAGGTAAGCAGAGAAGCCAAGGAACCGTTTATTTTGCTTGTGATGTATGCCAGGTTAACAATATGTGTCTACTGTAGGGTCAAGGATGTTTTACAATACCCAGGACTTGTTATGGAGGAGAAAGTTGGAGGAGCAAGCTGATCTCCAGCAAGCCCTTGAGCTTCAAAATAGAAGGTTGATGGGCCTGCAACTCCTTAATGTGAAGAAGCATCACCATCACAGGGCTCTTTCTAGTGGAAGTCCCATTCCATCACCTACCCACTCACCAAACCCGTTCAGCCAGTCACTTGTACTTACTCAATTTCACAACAGTCAAGAAGCTCCACAAGGTAGCTACACATTTTCCCAAGTTTGTATGAATTAGCATTCTTTACTGGGAAAAAATGGTTTGACATTTTCTTATTACAGAGAATTGTTCTAACCCTGTGCTGGCTGTATCTGCCACTGCTTCCGAGAAGCAAGCAGCGAGTACTACTGCTGTTGCTAAAGAATCGGCCAGTGTTGAAGAAAATGGTACTAGCAAGGAGAGCCCTAATTGTGAAGATGCTAATCTGCCAGAAAGGTATATACGTAATGGAACTTTGTCCTTTCAGATTGAAATCAGGACGAAATCAATGCTGGTGAATAGGATATTGTTGCTTAAATTTGCATTCGGTTTCTATTTAGTTCATTTCTATGATATTTATGGTTTAATTTCAAGCCTGGGGGTGATCGAATAGTCTGTTGATTTGTTGTGACTTGTGTATCTATTGTATCAAATTGCAGTTTGGAGCACAACCTTCCTGATAATCCTTTCGCATCTCCTACCAAAGCATCCGGGGAATTCTTGTCTGCATTCTCCAATGCTGAAGCAGATAGGGATGTTTCAGTCTCGGCTTCTTCTGTCAACAATAACTGGGTCTCTTCAACTCTACTTCCTGCAAATAATGCTTTAGAGATTGCATCCTTAAACTCTTTCAACTGTCAAATGCCCAGGTACTTTGTTTTTCTCAGTAATATGGTTATAAGCGGAATCTCGGTATTTGTAACATGAGTATTGCTTCTCAACGCAGGTTCTCGTCTGGACATGGTACCATTGGTATGTATGCTGGCACAGGCGGCCCGACTTGCCCTGTTGGTATTTAGCTTTCTATGCTGAGGTAAATGGATAGCTTAGGATTCTTTCTTAATGCATTATTTCTGTTTTGCTTTTATTTGCACGGTGAGTTAATGTTTTGTTTCTCTAATGAGATTCTCATGCCTTCACATTACAGGAAGACTGAAGGTATAAATCAAACACAAAATTTCACATCGGAGATCAGATATCTATAGAGAGCCACCACCACCACCGCACTACAATCAGAACCACCACTCAACCGTTACTCGTAATCATCGTCAATACTATACTTACTACCATACAAAATGCGTACATAAAAGGCAGTGAAGGAAGTGGGTCAGCCATTCCTTTATTTTGTTGTAATATTGTTATCTATTGTTTCAGTAGTTTGGACCACAGGTAAAAGCATAGAAGAAGAAAGAAAAAAAAGGATCACACAGTCAATGTGTAGTTGTAACTCCCCTTGGAACTGTAATTTCTTTCCCTTATTTTTCCAGCAGTGATGGTTTCCCTGGAAGAAACAAGGAAAAAAAACCCCCCTTATTTAGTTTGTTCAATTTTTTTCCTAGCCTTGTTAGTTCATGTTTGTTAGGGTGTAATCAAAATCCTCTTCTGTACAGAGCATCTGCACTCAAAAGAAGGGAAACAACACTCGAAGAGGTAGAAATAGTAAAAACATGCATATATGGTATTGTAGGGGGAAGACATCTATCGAGGGAATCATACATCTCAGTTCAAAGTTGTACCTTGATCATGATCTACTGTTATGAGATAGAGAATTCACTAGTAAAAAGCATCAGAATTTCAAAAAGGAGCTCTAAATTCTAATCTATTATGTGTATGTTTTTATAAGTTTATTATTATTTATTGATAGTAGTGCACAAGAATTTGTCTGATTGTTTGAATCTTACTTGCACATGCAATGATGCATTATAGCAAATTGGCAAAAGCATATTATTGATTAGGTGGGGTCGTATACGCTTTGAGAGTTTAGATTTTTAGACACTGGTATGACATTCATTGAGGGGGAGAAACAGGATGGTCCACAAAGACAAACAATCACATGGGTGGCTGAGCCTGACAACAGAAGTGGGCCCACTCATTGTTGTTTTAGATTTAGTAAATAATAATTTACGTAAGTGCCAGGCTGTAACTGGGTCCTCTCCATCACCACCCCCGCCCATGTGGCTCACTCACTGATGCTACTTTTCTCCTTTTTATATTTTAAAAAAATCCATCAGCTCCCAATCACTCAGATTTTGGCTCTTGCCGCATGCCAATAGACAATATATAAATAGAAAAACTGAAAGAGATTAAGCTTAAGCTTAACTGCTTATAAAGCATAGGATGATGCCACACGTATGATATAAGTGCACTGTACATTGGAGAATCTTTGGGGCTGTGTGTGTGAAACTGTGGGTGCTGCCATTGTCACAGATAAAACATTTGATTTCTTTAGTTTCTCCTTTTGGAGGGGTCTTTTCTTTTGTCTACTTTCACTGTTGCCTTGATGTCTGTAAATGTAATCAATGGCGAAGGAAAGCCAAACAACAGAGGAGGCAAGCTGGCAAGCAAGTGGTAGGGTAAAGGGATAGGGGGGTAAAGCTGATAAGTACAAGCCGTCATGTTCTTTTAACATGACACGTAGAGGGGTCAGGTCAGGAGGGAAAAAAAAAGAACTTTTTCTATGCCAATTTTCTCCCTTTCCGCAAAAGCGGAATCTACTTTTTCCAAGGGACTTGTTTGGTTTCCGGGAAATTTACCGCGACTTGTTCATGCTCTAATCATTAACCAAACGCAAGAGATGATCAAATTCAAATGTCCCTCTCTCCAACTTGATCAAAAATTATTTAGGAGTTACAATTGCTTACGTATCTTGACAATAGTCAAATCATCAGAGGTTACCATATTTCCAGACTCTTGTCTAAATCATGCAATTTTGTGGCGGCTGGGGAGTCTTGCTATTTCGACAGTTTCGGTGCCATAAGCAATGATTTTATATTTATTTATCGTCTTTACTCATGATAGCTGGACAAATAGCATCTTTTACCAATGAAATTTGATTCTCCATTTTCATCAACGTCTGTTTATTTAAAGGATGAATAATATCACCTAAACTTGCCATCTTTAAGCACTAGGTTTTCACCTACATACAGATCATGGAGGTGGCCAATAAGCATGATTTAATTAAATACTTATAGGGTCCAAAAAGAGCTACACTCTAGGGGATATATATAATATAAAGGTGGACTTTAATTGGGAAAAAAATCTTTACCTTAGAAACATAATATTCGGTATAAGAACACATGGAAATATCAAATGTTCTTTCGTTTATTGAGGGATGCCTTTAAAACATTAAAGTCCGGGTAGCTCCCTATAACCTAGCATCTGCACGATATATAATTAAAAGTTGAAAAAGCAATGAAAACTTGTTCAGGTACTGGAGACAGTCAGTTGAACTTGCCACCGGCCCTTCGAACGGCCTCTTTGAATCAGCTTGATGATCAACTATTCTTTGCCCCATATTTCCTCTCCTACTAATCTAGGCAATAGCTTGTCTTATTGTCAGCAGTTTGACTGTCTTTCTATCTCTTTCTCTATAGAGCCTCTAAAGAATGAGAGTAACCTGATAAAGCAATGTTTTGATGTAAATAGTAGCCCTTACACCATCTGGTCCTGCTTTTCATGACACTGCACTCCCTTCATTGCATGAGAAAGTTTCGTTCAAGATTGGTTGGTAACTATGATTGTTAAGGGGTTTGATCCAATTACCTTTTTTAATATTGGTTCAAAGTCTAAGCCAATTCTATGTTCCGTTGTCACGTATTCTTGTCCATGATAATGCTGTCGAAATCCATTCAATTTATTCTCTATTACCAGAACTTGGGACACTATCCTTATCCCCATTCCAGGATGTTCAGCCCCTTTGCACATAGCTCCTTGCCATAAATGATGGTTTTCCATGCTTACGAGTTATAATAGAAAGTGCTGAATTGTTGGTTCAAACAATTGATAATTGGAAATATAAAATAGGGAATACCATAAATTGATTATGCAGTTAGAACAAGGGCGAGGGCTGAAAAAAACTTAAGAGGGCAATCCATAAGAGATAGTGAAACTCGTGTCAGCTGGTGGAAGCTTTGAACTGGGTATCAACGGGGACTGTTGCATGGGTTGCCAATAGGGAAGCTTCAGTTTCGGATACCCAGGAGTTCTAAGCATCAATGGCAATGGAATTCTTTCAGTTACGAATGGCACCAAAGGCATTGTATGGTCCTCCAATACATCAAGAAATACAGCAGAGGAGCCGAGATGATATTGATCCGACCAAACTTTCTTTGGTGGAGTTTTGATTATCCTTGCAATACCTTTCTACCAGGAATGAAGATTGGGATAAAATTTCCCCAGTTTGGCAGCTTCATGGTAAAGAGACCAAGTGCACCAAAATTCATCAATTGAAACAAAAGAACATTGATCTTTTATTTTTGTTATTTTTCTTAAATGATTCTTTTTAATTTCATTCAAATTTAGGATATAATTATCTTACGTTTCAAAACTACTATCTTTTATGCCATGCTATTTAAAAATTGTTCATGTTTCTATAAAAAATTTGTTAAATTTTAACAGTACAAACTCGATTCAATTTTATAAGCTTGACTCTGTTTAGAGTCCAATTCAATTCAATTTTAAATTTAATTAAGAATATAATTATAAGATAATAGATGTGATACCAAAAATATAAAAGGTGGAATTAAAAGAAAATAATAGCATAATAGAAATATAATTAAAAGAAAAAATCAGTGTAATTTGTGAATAATCAAGCGGTGTGCTTTTAGTTTTACTTGCTATGGTTACCTATCCGGGCAATTTACCAAAAAAAGCCAATTTGCAATTTACCAAAAAAAGCCAATTTTTTTAAACTACCGAAATGGGCACGATATTTTATTATTTACTGGAATGGGCCTTTTCCGGCAAATCGTGTCCACGTCAGCGCGATGTCAGGGGACGTGCGGCAACAAATCGCGTCCTCGAGGGGGCGATTTGTTGCCACGTCAGTAAAGCGCGCTGACGTGGCCGCGACTTGCCCATCTAATGAAATTTCATGTATATAGTTGCACTAAATTATTTAAATTATTTATAATACCTAAATTATCCCTATTTATTTGTTATATTACATAAAATACTCCTTTGAATATACAAACATTGTGATAGCTAATTTAAAATTTATTCTCCACAACTAATGAAAATCATTTAAAATGCTAAAACTAGATCTGTCTGAATAAACTATAAGAAAATCCCTGGAATGCTCTGATTTCTTAATCTTCAACGAAAGATCTCGAAAAAGATCACAGTGAGGAAAGCTTGTGCTTAATGAGGAAGCAAATTTGGACACTCGGAATCATCTAACAATTATGCAAAACAGCAGCCGTCTTTCTTCACAGCTGAAACATCATCCCGAGAGCCAACATTGATGGTTTGTCCCTTGGGCAATGTTGTTTGATCATTCCCTCCTTCGAGTGCTTTTCGACTGATCACATGATGTATTTGAGTTAGTATTTCAGTGAATGCATGCTCAACATTTGTAGATTCAAGGGCAGATGTTTCCATAAAGAAGCACGTACACGTGGGCGCGACTTATCTGTTTACTTTTTTCTCCAAAATCCTAAAACCCTAAATCCTAAAATCTAAAAACCTAGAAGTCAGGAAATCGCGGCCACGTCAACGCGCTTTGCTAACGTGGCAGCAAATCGCGTCCACGACGGGGCTATTTGTTGCCACGTCAACAAAGCGCTCTGACGTGGCCGCGATTTCCTAGCACGTCCCCTAACATCGCGCTGACGTGGACGCGATTTGCCGAAAAATGGTCCACCCGGTAAATAATAAAATACCGGGCCCATTTCGGTAAATTTATAAAAAATTAAGCTTTTATTGGTAAATGGCCCTTCCTATCCACCTTTTATATTGAGTTAATTATTTTTGGACTCAATACTTTAAGCTTTTATATTTTCTCTATATTTAGAATTTAGCCCCTGTATTTTTTATTTTTAAGAATTTAATCTTACTTTTTGAATTAAGTTCAGGTCCAATTATTAATATTGTTAAAATTTTTCAATTCAATTTTTTCCTGGCTTGACATTCCAAAATTTAAAAAGAACTCACTCAATAATCACGTGATGAAAAAAAGGACATTGTAATAGACATGAATTTAACATAGATTTTTGATGATGTTAACAATTCTTAAAATTTATGTCTACATTTTAATTAGAATAAAAAATTTAGATTAACTAATAACATTTTAAACGTGAAAGTGCCAAATTATATAAAATATTAAAGTATAAAAATTAAATTTCAAATTTAAGTATAATATAAGGACTGAAATTATAATTTAACTATTTTTATATAATCTAAAGAAATAGTGGAACCAGACTAGAAATTTATCCATTGCTATTAAAAAACAGTAAAGACACCTGTGAAGGGAAGGCCTTAGGCCATCCTTTTAGTAGTATAATAATATATTTAGTACCCAATATTTATACATTCTATTAATTTGATTTTAATTCTAAATAATTCAACAAATTGAACCTTCTATATTTACAAATTCTATCAATTTAATCCTCTAACTTTTTCACTAATTAAATTTTATTTTATTTTTACCAAAAATTCAAAATCATCTCTCTTTCTCTAGCTTCCCCACCTTTGTTTATTACACGACCCTGCCAAAAGCAAAGCTACAAGACTCTTGCTTTTTATAATTCTGAACTTTAGCCATGGAAACATGCCTTTGCCTACTATGCTAGTTTCTCATTTCCATATGTTGCCTTGCGGTTTCAATGTCAGAAACGGTACTTGTTCCTTTTAACTCATACATTCTCCAAAACCCATTTCACCACCCCACAACATCTCCTCAAAACCACCTCAGCTTGCTCTGTCGCCTGCTTCCGCCTCCGCCACCAACGCCGCAAGCAAGTTCTACTCCCTCTTTTCCTCGGTAGCGGTTATACTCTTTTCATTCTCGACTCCCCTCCTTCTCCGACTATTTCCCTGTACCTTGACACAAGTATCGTTTCTCACATTGAAAACTTAAGGCAGCATGTGGAAAAGAGAAACAAGTATAGTAGGCAAAGATATGTTTCCATGGCTCAAGTTCAGAATTGTGAAAAGAAAACAAGAGTCTTGTAGCTCTGCTTTTGGCAGGGTCATGTAAGAAACAAAAGGTTGGGAAGTTAGAGAAAGAGAGATGGTTTTGAATTTTGGGTAAAAATGAAATAAAATTTGAGCAGAATTTTGATTGATGAAAAAATTGAGGATTAAATTGATAGAATTTATAAATATATGAGATTGATTTTTTTGAATTATTTAGAATTAGAACTAAATTGATAGAATATATAAGTATTGAGGACTAAATATGTTATTATACCAATTAAAAAAGGTTGCATCTATCATTTTCATTAATAATTTAATGGAAGGTGAACAAAATAAAATCAACGATAACGATAGTGACTAAATTAATAATTTTCATAGTTGAGTAGCCAAAACAAAAATAAATTAATCATTAAGTGACTAATTGTAAAATTTACCTTTTTTATCCATATTTACTTTGCACGATGTAGGGACTATATACTTATGGTTTTATACTAATTCTTTTAAATTTTAAGTTAATGATTTTCGTTCAATTAAATACGTTTAGTTTCAAAATTTTCATTTTAATGCTAGAAATCCTATCCAAAACTTATGCGCGTGAAATCATAAATATAAAATATAATATATGTTTAAAAATAACATATAATAAATAAAAAAAATTGTATATCTTAAAATTAATTAATAATAATTAGAAATATTATCACACGTATAAACGTGTAAAAACACTGATGTATTTAAAAATAATAAATAAGAAAACCTATGATTTGAAACTATAAAAAATGTATGTTGTTAAAATAAAAAATTTATTAATAATATAAATTTGAAAGTAAAATCTAAAAAAACAAACGTGGAATGAAAAAATAATAGTATTTTAAAGTTGAAAAAAATGTAAAATAAAAAAAAAGGTGGAGTGAAAAAATTAATATTTAAAAACAGGAAAAAATTAAGTTTAGTTTCAAAATTTTTATATAATATTTGAAAGTTAAAAACTAAAAAAAGGTGAAATGAAAAAAATATTTAAAAGTTGCAAAAAATGTGCAATTACCTTTTTGAATATATATATATATAAAATATCATATAATCAAAGGTATTCCCAACCATTTTACTATCTGGGTTTGAGAATGATATTTAAGTAAAGTTTTTTCAATAATAACGATTTTAGAATTCGAGTTTGGTTCAAATGATGGGGAAGAAATTAGAATTTTTTTTTAAATAATGAAGTTAGAACTTATATATATATTATAAATTCTAGTACACGTTGTGTGAAAATAGAATGTCGGTAATGAAAATATATCGCAATAAAAAAGAGAACAAAAATAAAAAACACACAAATTTTTACGTAGAAACCCTTTCAGGAAAAAAAACCACGGACAAAGGAGAGGAAAATTCACTATATCAAATTCGAATGATTACAAGAGGAGTTTCGACTACATCTATTTATAGGTTGAAAAAACCTAATTCTAATCAAAGTCAAATATATTATGCTAATAAATGCTAAATATATTATACTCATAAATACTAAATCTTCTAGAAAGAAGATATATTTTGTTTAACTTGACTTGCAAGCAATCTCTTAGAATTTGAGTCACACAACTCTAACAATCTCCACCTTGACACGAATTATCAACGAACAAGTTTTTCACCTCTTCCATAAAACCCCTTAAGGGTTTAACTTCAACAATGAACACCAACCAAGCCTAAGCAATTCTCAAACTTGGTTATAGGAAGTGACTTAGTTATCATGTCTGCAGGATTTTCATGAGTACTAATTTTGCTCACAACAATATCATCACGAGCAATAATATCACGAACAAAATGATACCGAACATCAATGTGTTTTGTTCTCTCATGAAACACTTGATCTTTTGTAAGCAATATGGCACTGTAACTGTCACAAAATATTGTACTGATTTGAAGGTCTTCATTGAGTTCACTAAAGAGTCCCTTCAACCAAATAGCTTTTTTACAAGCCTCAATAATCGCCATGTACTCAACTTCAGTGGTAGACAAAACAACTATAGTTTGCAAAGTGTCTTTCCAACTGATTGCACAACCTTCGATTGTAAAGATATAACCTGTGAGAGATCTTCTTCTATCAAGGTCTCCAGCAAAATCAGCATCAACATACCCAATGACTCCATCTCTAGTTCTTCCAAACTGTAAGCAAAAATTAGTAGTGCCTCGTAAGTATCTTAAAATCCACTGAACTGCTTTTCAATGTTCTTTACTGGAATTTGCCATGTATCTGCTAACTGCACCAACTGCATATGATAAATCTGGATATGAACAAACCATAGCATACATGAGAGATCCTACTACACTAGAGTATGAAACATGTGACATGTACTCAATCTCATCATCTGATTGTGGAGACAAAGCCGATGAAAGTCTGAAATGGGCTGCTAAAGGAGTACTAATAGGCTTAGCACTCTGCATATTGAACCTGCAAAGAACTTTCTCAATGTACCTCTTCTGACTTAGGTACAATTTACTTGTTTTTTTATCTCTGAAATCTCCATACCAAGTATCTTCTTTGCTGGTCCCAATCTTTCATCTCAAATTCTTCACTTAGTTGGGCTTTGACCTTTCTTATCTCTCATTTATCTTTTACTGCTATCAACATGTCATCAGCATAAATGAGTAGATACACAAAAGAACCATCACTGTTTTTCTTAAAGTAAACATAATTGTCAAAACTACTTCTTTTGAAATCATGAGAAGTAATAAAGGAATCAAACCTATTGTACCACTGTCTTGGTGACTGTTTTAAACCGTAAAGAGACTTTTTCAACAAGCAAACATAGTCCTATTTTTCTGAGACTGTAAAACCCTCTGGTTGTTGCATGTAAATATCCTCCTTAAGTTCTCCATGCAAAAATGCAGTTTTTACATCTAACTACTCAAGCTCCAAATCCTGCATGGCCACAATACCAAGCAAAGTTCGAATCGAACTATGCTTCACAACTGGGTTCTTCCATTCTTGGAATTTGAATGTAACCCTTTTTAACAAGCCTTGCTTTATATCTGGGTTCTTCAACTCCTGGAGTCCATTCTTTCTTTTTAAACACCTATTTACAACGAACAACTTTTTTACCTTTAGGAAGTTTCACAAGATCCCATGTTCTGCTTTTGTGGAGTGATTCCATCTCCTCTTGCATAGCAAACATCCACTTTTTTAAGTCTTTACAGCTAACCACTTCAGATTAATTAGATGGCTCTTACTTTGCATCTATATCTTTAGCCACATTTAAAGCATAAGCAACTAGATCAGCCTCGACATACTTCTTTGGACGTTTAATTTCTCTTCTAGTTCTGTTTTTGGCGATAGGGTATTGTGGTATAGAAGTAACTCTATTCTGAATTTTGTACTGGTTTGAGGAGTCGACTCTGTTGTAGATTATGGATTAATCTGATGCTCCACCTGTTTTTGATTTTCTTTATTGGAAGAGTATTTAAGAGATAAGTTAGGTAGCATAGCAGTTTCATAAAAAAACAACATCTCTGCTAATTACAACTTTTCTATTTTCAGGACACCATAACTTATACCCTTTTACACCAGCTTTATAACCAAGAAAAACACATTTAATGGATCTCGGTTCCAATTTTCCATTATCAACATGAGCATACGTAGGACACCCAAAGATCTTTAAATTAGAATAGTTAGTAGGATTACCAAACCATACCTCTTGGGGAGTCTTTTTCTCAATGGCAACCGATGGAGATCGGTTGATCAAAAATATGCAGTAGAGTTTGCTTCGGCCCAAAACGACTTTGGTAAATAGGCATTTGACAACATACATTGAACCTTCTCCATGATTGTTTTGTTCATTCGTTCTGCTACGCCGTTTTGCTATGGAGTATGACGAACTGTCAAGTGTCTCACGATCCCTTCTGACTTACACAATTTATTAAATTCACAGAACAGAACTCTAAGCCATTGTCTGTGCTGAGGTATTTTTATCTGTTTTCCCATATGTTTTTCAATAATAGTTTTCCAAGACTTAAATGCGGAAAACATATCTCTTTTTTGTTTCAGGAAGAACACCCAAACTTTTCTAAAAAAATCATCAATAAAAGTTAGGATATAATTAGCTCCACTTCTCAAAGCCACTCTAGACGACCCCCACAGATCAGAATGAATATACTCCAACATTCCCTTCGTGTTATGGATTCCTCTGGTGAATCGAACTCTCTTTTCCTTCCCAAAAACACAGTGCTCATAGAATTTTAGTTTGCAAATTCCTTGCCCATCAAGAAGTCTTCTTTTGCTCAATTCTATTATGTCATTCTCACTCATATGCCCTAGGCGCATATGCCAAAGTTTAGTAATATCATCATCTGACAAGGAAGAGGAAGCGACAGCTGCATCACCAGTAACAGTAGAACCTTGTAAAAAATATAACTTGACAGTCTTTCTCTACCTTTTCATCACAACGAGGGAACCATTGGAAAGCTTCAAAACCTCACTTTCAGCTGTTTTCCCATCTATTTTTCAATAATAGTTTTCCAAGACTTAAATACGGAAAACATATCTCTTTTCTATTTTAGGAAGAATACCCAAACTTTTCTAAAAAAATCATCAATAAAAGTTAACATATAATTAGCTCCACTTCTCGACGGCACTCTGGACGACCCCCACAGATCAGAATGAATATACTCCAACATTCCCTTCGTGTTATGGATTCCTCTAGTGAATCGAACTCTCTTTTGCTTCCCAAAAACGCAGTGCTCACAGAACTTTAGTTTGCAAATTCCTTGCCCATCAAGAAGTCCTCTTTTGCTCAATTCTGTCATGTCATTCTCACTCATATGCCCTAGGTGCATATGCCAAAGTTTAGTAATATCATCATCTGACAAGGAAGAGGAAATGACAGCTGCATCACCAGTAACAGTAGAACCTTGTAAAACATATAACTTGGCAGTCTTTCTCTACCCTTTCATCACAACGAGGGAACCCTTGGAAAGCTTCAAAACCTCACTTTTAGCTGTGTATCTGTACCCTTTTGAATTAAGAGTACTCAATGAAATTAAATTTCTATCCAATTCTGGAACATGTTGCACGTCACTAAGTGTTCTAACAACTCTGCCAAACATCTTAAATTTAATCGTTCCAACACTTGAAATTTATACGAAACATTATTTCCCATCAAAATAACACCTTTAGACATTGTTTCGTAAGTTGTAAACCAATTTCGATTGGGAATCATGTGGAATGTGCAGCCCAAATAAAGGATCCACTCCTCGCTCACTTTAGAATTGTTGACAGAAGCGACTAGAAGTTCACCATCGCTGTAGTTTTCTACAACATCAGCTTCCCCAAAATTTTTTAGTTGTTTTCCCTTTTGATTCGTAGCCTCTCTTTTGATCTTGTTCTATAGCTTATAGCACTCAGATTTAATGTGCCCTTTCTTATTGCGAAAGTTACAAGTTTTACTTCTATTTGAAGACTTCGATCTACCCTTAGATTTACCGCGATGACTTCGTTCCTGTGTCCTTCCACGATCATCATCAATTTTTCGTTATTGTCTCCCACGAATAATGAGACTATCTCTCTTAGAGTCGAGTTTAACCACAATATGCTTCATCTTATTATACGAGGTCAAAGAATCATAAACCTCATAAATTGTGAGAGACTCGCGACTATATAAAATCATGTCTCTAAAGGTTGAATAAGACAGGGGCAACGAAGAAAGTAGAACCAACCCTAAATCTTCTTTATCATACTGAACCTCTATGGCTTCCAAGTTTGAGAGAATTTCTTTAAACAATGTTAAGTGTTCGTACACAGACACACCTTCCTCCAAATGATAAGCATAAAGACGCTGCTTCATGTGCAACTTGCTGGTTAGAGTTTTCGACATACATATTTGTTCCAGCCTCTTTCATAATACAGCTACGGTCTTCTCCTTTATCACACCCTGTAAAATTTCATTAGAAAAATGCAGATGTAATTGTGTTAACACCTTTCGATCCTTACACTTCTTCTCTTCATCTGTTAATGTCGAAGGCATCTTATCTATCCCTAGCAGGGCATCCTCCAGATCCATCTACGTAAGAACTGCTTGCATCTTAATCCGCCACAATGCCAATCTGGTGTTGCGATCCAATACCGAAATTTCATGCTTCAAAAATGCCATTACCGTGATTGAAATGAACAACTCGAAATCTCGGATACGAATTTGTGAAAATAGAACGTTGGTAATGACAATATATCGCAAAGAAAAAAGAAATAAAAATAAAGAACATACAGATTTTTACGTGGAAACCCTTTTGGGGAAAAAAACCATGGATAGAGGAGAAGAAAATTCACTATGTCAAATTTGAATGACTACAATAGGAGTTTCGACTACATCTATTTATAAGTTGAAAAAACCTAATTCTAATCAAAGTCAAATATATTATGCTAATAAATGTTAAATATATTATACTCATAAATACTAAATCTTCTAGAAAGAAGATATATATTTTTTAACTTGACTCGCAAGCAATCTCTTAGAATTTGGATCACACAACTCTAATACGTTGCATATGTAAATCATATATTTAGAATACAAAAGTGTATTTATATAATAATATAAATATACAATTGACAGAGATAATAAAATATGCATAATAAAAATTAAAACGTATAAAATAATAAAATAAAACTTTGGTTGAGTGAGAATTTTAAAGTTTTACTAATGCAATTAATGTGGGTTCAAATCTCACAATACTCATTTTTTTTTAAAAATTTTAAAAATAAAGTTCCATTGAATAATGTAACTTATTTTAAATACAAAATAATATTTTTTTGTAATTTTCTTAACGGAGTTGATACCCAATTAACTTGTGACACCAACTCAATTAGAGATTTAAATAATAGTATATAATATATAGAGAGAGAGGGGGGGAGGGATCCACTAACATTAGTTTTACACCATTTTGTACCTTTTTGTACGATTAAAATCAACAGTTGAATTATCGATATGATTGTGCTTATTATGCATGTAAAACTTTGAGAAACGATCCGATATCTCTATTAAATCAATCTGAAATATTGGATATATTAGTATTTACTAAATAGTTGAATGTTTTTTTACATAAAATAAATAGTTACAAACCTAAGTGGTTTTACATCCTTTCGTAACTTTTTATACTATTAATATTTTAGTAATTTGTCATAGTTCATGCTCCATTCATATAGATCATGCATGTCAAAGTTTTGAATGGATTAAATTTTTTTAACTATTTGTTTTATGTATAAAAAATTTCAACCATTAAATATATAGTAACTAGTTACTTATCTCGTGTGATGCACGGGTTAGTTATTAATTATAATTTTTTTAAAAATCTTTTAAAAAAATATACATTTTCACAAATAATATAAAATAATATAGGCTAAATATCGTAACGCCCCAGACCCAGCCTAGGTGTCAGGACCAAGTCCAAAGAGTTACATTAACGTTACTAGAAATCCACGTTTATAAACACAAGTAAAAGGAAACCATTCAACAGGTTATAACAATCATAGTAATCAACCAAACATTCAACCATCCTAAAACATCATATTACTAGAGAAAACTGAAATTACTAATAATATAATTAAAGGGTGATAAAGTGAATTGACCAAGCTTCCACAATACCGACCCATTCAGGACTGTGAACCATCTGAAATTCAGTCAACAACTAAATTAGTTGTGAACCCAGTGTATAACAGAAATGGATTTAACTAAAGAATAGTTATAAAAGTAGTTCTCGAATCCCAAGTTTCAATCAGAATCAGAACATTCGGTACAAATTTAACGTATCAATCATATAGCAGAACAATGTTCCAGTTTAGATACAGAACATATAAGAATAAATGCAGTTATTCCTACCCTCATCCGCTACACACCATCTCTGACCATCCCAACACACCATTTAGGGTATTGAATACCCATCTAGCCCTACACACCGCTTAGTTTCGGTACGACACCTTTCAGAGTATTTGTAGCTTAGCTTCCAGACCAATAGACGAATAAGAGCCAGATTCATATACATGTCGTGGCCTAGCCACTAAATTAGAATAGATCACTTCCTTATTTACATTATTCCAACCCAATGCAATTGCAGATTACAAATGTCAAAAATGAATGCACAGACATTCAATTTCAATAAACATTTCTATAATCAGAATCTCAGTCTCAAATTATCAAATAGCAGTTAAACGGTCTAATTCAGATCATAAAAATACACTAGAGACTGCCTACATTCGTGTTAACAATGCTTATGGCCTTAGAGATGAATTCCAAACCTGACCTACACGCCCGTGTGGTTCCAAACGGCCTGATACATACCAGTGTGCCCAGCCGTGCACACGACCGTGTTTTCTGCCCGTGTGGTCCTAAATCACAAACAATGAGTCACACGGCCTGGACACACGCCCGTGTCTCTGACCCGTGTGATCTCTAAATCACAAACAGTGAGTCACATGGCCTGGACACATGCTCGTGTCATTGGCCCGCGTGAACCCTGCACTAACATGCCCACACAAGACCTAAGCACATGCCCATGTCTCTTGCCCGTGTGGCTCGTGGGTTATATGGCCTAACACATGGCCTGACACACGGCCGTGTGGCGTTGACAACCACGTTTTTTCAGCGTCCAAAATTCGCAAAAACTTGGGTTTCAGTACGCACCTGAAGTGGTTTTGATGTAGAAGAAACGTAGAAGACTCCCGAAGCCTAACAGAACCATCCAATTACACAATTAAGCCAGTAAATTGTCAACAATTCCCAATTACGCTGTAACAGCCTGATTTTCAGTGATGTCAGAAATAGTGGTTCGAGGCCACCAAATTCGACGAGTAAGCTCGTAAATTTTATTATTTAATATTTACGAGTCAAATATGGTTTAAAAAATTGAATTAGTAATTTATGTCTTATAATAAATTATTAGATTTGAGTGATAAAACTCTAGTTCAAGTAGTTTTAGAAAATGAGGTATCAAGACCTCGTTTTTATAAAACAAGCTGTAAATATTTTTATAAATATTTAAGGAGTTTCATTAAGGTAGTAATAAAGTTTCGTTGAAAAATTTTAACATTTCGAAAGCTAATTAATTAAAAAGGACTAAATCGAAAAAGGTACAAAACTTGTTAATTATAATAATAAAGTGACTAAATGGCTTTTTTAATAAATAAAGAAGGACCTAAATAGCAATTATGCCTAAATTAAAAGATGAGGCGGCATAACATGGAAAACAATAATAAAATAAAGCCATCAATGGCAAAATTGTAATTAAATTGAAATTAAAATAAAATAAAAGTGAAATTAGAAAATTTCTAGGCAATTTCTTTATTCTTCTCCCAATTTTCAGTTCAAAAACAAACATGGGAGAGGTCCTTGAGCTGGTTCTTCAATTTTTCTTCATGTGAGTTCAATTCTTACTTGTTTCATGTAATTTTTATGTTTTTGAGATTGTTACAATTAGGTCCAACTAAATCTTACTCTAGTTTTTTATTTTGTTAAAGATTTTGAATGTTTCCATTGATGAATATATATGATTTTAGTTATTAAATGATGAATTTTATATGTTGGTTGATATTTAAAGTATTTTATTCAGTAATTTTGATGAATTTTTTATTAGGGACTAAATTATTGAAATAGTAAAAATACAAGGGTTTTTTGTGAAATTATTGCAAAATTGGGCTGTATTTAATTCCATGAATATTCTTCTAGCATGGTTTTGCATTAAAAATGGTTAATTTGCATGATTTGGGTTTAGGGACTAAATTGAATAAAAGTAAAATTTTAGGGAAAATTTTGTAAAAATGTAAAAAAGACCAAATTGCATGAAATGGAATTTTTTTATTATTTAAATTAATAAATTGAATTAAATTATTAATTTAGATCAAGATCGGGTGGAAAATAAGGGAAATGAAAAATTACCAAAATGCCCCTGAATCTTGGTTTTTCTGCAATTTAGTCTGGTAAGTTCGTATGAACTATATTCTGTATAATTTTAATTAAAGTAAATGTTATTTGGTGATGGATATTATATATATGTGTTCTATTGTTGGAATTGAATTATTATTGGAAATATATTATCGAATTTAATACTCAGTTTGGATTGAACGCGAGATTTGAGTACATTTATAAATTGGTGTATGGTGGTATTAGAAAGAGACATCAGAATATTACCCAAGTAAACCAGGGTTCAGCATCTGTTGCGAACTCTCGTGTTTTACTTTCTGTTTGGAGTGATTTGGGTGGATCAACTCTCACGAGCTTCTGTTCAGCTCTTATGAGCTTCTGTTGGTGTGTTCTAGTGGACTAGCTCTATGAGCTTTTGTTGATGATGTGCTCTTATCCGTAAGTCGTTCTTCGTATGGAAAATCTCGATAAGGTAAATTGTTAAATGAATTTGAAAGATTTGTTTATTATTGAATATTGACCCGAACATAAATGAAAATAAGATATGTTGAGACTAAATGAGATACATGAGTTATGTACTCATGAATTGAGTATTGAATGGCTAATGCCAATGTATAAACAATAGTGGTTTGATATGTGAATAGCTATTTATATAGCGATTGTGTGAATTGGGACATTGTTAATCAAATAAAAGATGTTAGTATGTGCAATTTGAGTATTTGACACTTTGTTATTGAATTGAATTCAAGTTGATTGAATGGATTGAAATTGATATATATATTGAATGTATTGATTATTTGAATTGAAATGAATATTAGTTGTATTTAAAAAATAAATTGGAACCCTATTAACTGTATCGGGCTGAGTCGGATATAGATGGCATGCCATAGGATTGGAAGAGCTTAGGGATTTCTTCGACTTTGAGTTGATGAGACACTGGGTGTCAATTTACTACTTCGAATTAATTCGATAAGGCACTGGGAGCCAATTTACTTCTGTTTAGCTGATGAGACACTGAGTGTCAAATTATTACTTCGAATTATCCGATGAGGCACTGGGTGCCAAACTGGTGTGTTTGGTTGGATCCGTGTATCCGTCCGAGTCTAAGTTGTGTTAATAGAGGTAATTAAATAAAACGGTACTATGATTGATATTGGATGATATTGTATGAGAATTTAAAATGAGATTGTGATTTGAAGCATGAAAATGAGTCATATACATAAATGTACTAACTTGTGTATTAATGGTGGTGATTAGGCTTATGTCAAGCTTGAGATTATGATTAATGTATATACTTATGTCTAGTATTATACAAATGAAACAGTAAGTTCATAATTGAAATGTGATATGATGAAAAAGGGATTGATGAGTTGATTAATGTACTTATATATATGAGAAATTACGTATGTTATGGTTGAACTTACCTATGTTATGAATAAATATATTAATTAGTTAATTGATGTTGTTATTTAAGTTTATGTTTAATAAATAGAATGGAAAATAAGTAAAAGAAGTTATTTGTAGTTTTATGAAAAGGTCAATGATGGTGTATAATGTTTATAAAATCTTATTAAATTAGAAATGAATATATATATATGATGTTTATAGGCTTACTCATTTATAAGCTGGTGGTTATGTAGTTGATAAATCTTGAGGCATTTGTATAGCTTTATATTTAATATAAAAAATTTATTATTGAATTGGAATATTATGTTTATAGTTTGTACGAGCTTACTAAGCATTCATTGCTTATGTAGTTGTTTATCCTTTATTTCACAGATTATCGGAAGCTCAATTGGGTTGGAAGCTTGTCAGAGTTATATCACACTATCCATCGGTTCTATCGGTACTTTTGAATGTTTTGATTTGGTTATAATGGCATGTATAGGTTATTTTGGTTAAATGTTGGTCTATATGTGTTTTTGTTGAGATTAGTCATAAATTTGGTTTGTGTTTCGGTATTTTAGTATGTGCTTAATTTGCCTTATAATGTTGATGTGTGGGATAATGAAATACAAAATAGTAGTTGAAAATGCATATAAGGTATGTTTTATAACTTGGTGTGATTTGGTACTATGTTATAGTAACTGTATATGTATTTTATGCTATTGAATAAGTGGAACAACTGGTACCAAATGGTAAGTTTTAGTAAATGATTTACATGTTGTGTATTAATGCAATTAGACATAAAAGTTAGTTGATTACTTGGTTACATGGTATATATGGTTAAACATAATTGTATTGGTCATTTAAGATGCCTAAGGGCATATTGATTTTATGTGAATATACTACATGTTTAGGGATTGATTTTAGATGCTATAATATATATACACAATATTGATTGTAGGTTGACACCAAATTGGGTGAGAAAAATGGCTTATAAAATAGCCTATTTTCATCCACACGGTTAGAGACACGGACATGTGTCTCAATCGTGTGTGACACATGGTCAGGTGACACGGCCGTGTGTCCCCTGTGGCTTGTAAAGGTTAGCAAGTCAGTATGTTCACACGGCCTAGCACACGGGCATGTGGTTTGGCCGTGTGACCCCTGCAGCTTTGAAAATTTTTAATGTATTTCGAAAAATTTCTTGAGATTCCAAATTAGTCCCGACTTATTTCTAACGCGTATTTTGGGCCTCGAGGGCGCGAATAAGGGACAATATGTATGAGTTTGATAGGTTTTTGACATGAATGTTATGTTATATGAAATGATAAAATTTATGTCTGTTTGATCTGTAAACTCCGGTAATGCTCTGTAACCCGGTTCTAGCGAGAGATACGGGCTGGGGGTGTTACATGAGCACAGAAAGCTATGTCGAAATTTTCGACACAAAACCTTCAACAATTCCAGACTTACCAACAAATTCAACGGAGATTACTCGAATTATTGCGTTGAGGATCGTTGCTTTTGATATTCTCGCCTAAAAAGAAACCAAACAATCGCTTAAAAGAAGTTTAAACTAATCGAGTTGGAAACCACTCTATATAACTAATAGTAAGAACACGCGCACTTACTCGACAACGTAGTAGACAAATCGTGTGAACCAAGTAGCAATTGGACAATAAAGGAGAAAGGAGTAAAAAGAAATAAACGAAAAAGAAAAGAGAAGAACATGAAAAAGGAAAGAAAAAAAAGATAAAGATGGAAGGAAGAGGGAACGTTTAATTAATTAACCACCAATGTAATCCAAAATTTTGGCA
This sequence comes from Gossypium hirsutum, assembly GCF_007990345.1. NCBI lineage: Eukaryota > Viridiplantae > Streptophyta > Magnoliopsida > Malvales > Malvaceae > Gossypium > Gossypium hirsutum. Next base: position 58,926,939 of record NC_053442.1, read on the forward strand.
TTAAGCAAAAGCATTAAAATTAACTGGCAAAACTTCTAAAAACACAATTCAAACTCTTGACCTCGAACACATAAGCAAAGCATATAACCATAAATACAGAGACTTAATTACTATAAAATCCCACAATAAATATTCAAAATTTTAGGGCGTTACAAATATTGTATAAAATATTGTATATTGTGCAATCCGTCAATTGCAATAAATGAAAATTTTTTAATAAATTTTTGTAATGTTGTTGTTCATTTCAAGCTTTTCTAACCGTTTTTTTCATTAATTTTAAGCTGCCCATTGTACAAGTTTTGTACTATACGCCCCAACCTCACACTGCATTTTTTTTTTTACGATCACACTGTATCTATTAGATCACTCTCTCATAGAAGATTCCCTTCCATGATTTTAATGTAAAAAATTAGAAAATAAATGATGTTAAAGCAAATAACGCAAAATAGAGTTATAAATAAAAAATAGGAAATAAGAAAAATAAGGCCCACTGGTTTGATTTTTAATTGTTTGTTTTGTTTCATTGTCTCTACAAAAACTTATTTATAGGAAAAGGAGAATGGAGAATGGTGTACTTTAAATACTAATTTTATTTTATATAAATTATTCCTTAATTGTTGTGCTTTTATTTCCCATAGTTTTTATATATATTTCTATAATCAATATTAATAATTTTTCTATTACCTTCTACATTGGCATTAAAAAGTAGATTTATTTTGTATAATGTATAATGTATTTATTATTGTATATGACATTTCAAAGACAGAGGTAGCAAACAAGGTTCAATATGAAAGGAATTGTTGACATTATAAGTTGTAAATATATTTACTATATATTATTATGGTAATTAATCCGCTTAATTATAAATTGTGTTACTAGTAAATTACGATTAAGATAATAATGCAAATATGAAAACGTGTGTTGATGAGTTATTTAGAATGCTTAATAATTTGTAATTTGTAATTAAGGTAATAATACATTAGTATTAATAACGACTTAAAAATCATATTTAAAACTTTATTATGAAAACGATACTCACTTTAAATATACCTAGAAAAAGTAAGTATTTTGGAATTTTAAAAATTAATTTTCATTTATGCTTTATATATATGGTATTAATAAGACAAGAAAATTATATTTCAAAATTAATTATAAAAAATAATTCATTTTAAATATAACTTGAAATGGAAGTATTTTGCCACTCCTTTTAATATATATATGATATAGAGAATATTTTAAATCAATATGATAGAAATATGGGATCCATTAAAAATTTACAAGCATGACAAATACAAATACATTGCTAATACGATTGAATTGTTAAAATATTAATCGTACAAAAAGATATAAAAATGCTAAAATTTTACATCAATATAAATGAAACCCTCCTCATATATAAGTAATATAAATATAATTTAAATAGATCTAAATACCTTACCGATTTTGATAAAATTAAGCAAAGCCATATTTAATTGCTATATCAATTTTTTTTAAAATATTAAATAAAATTTGCCACGTTGTGATAATCTAGTATTTATAATTTATTTTCGAGTTCATTAAACAAAGATATATTACGTATACATTCAAAACAAATAAAGAAATAATCAGAAGTACATTAAGAACTAGTTTTTACAAATGGATAACACAAAAGCAATAGGAATTGAAAGAACATTAATCTCAGTCATCACATTTCTAAGGATTGACCCTCCACCGCAACACCTAGTTTTTAACAATAGAACCTACACTAGTGATGTTTGTTTATGAAATTCACATCCCAAGATGAAGCCAATCGGATCATCATCTTTCTCTTCATCAAGGCCGATGACCGAGAAGGGATGGTCTGTAGAACACATGAGTTTGTGCTATCTCAATTCGGTCTTTTGGATCATACATGGTTTCGTCCCTTAATGCATCAAGGATGGCTTGTAATGGGAACTCCCTGAACATTCAAACCAAGTTTTCCATCACCTCACACTTCTCAAACCATGAATAGGTTTGATAGATTAAAGCTCAAATCAACATATATCTGTGCATGTATGAATAGATGGAGAGACATGGGGAGCTTTAACTTGTATTTCAAAAAAGAAACATCATCTGGGGAGTGGTGGAAATGAAATCAAGTACCTTGTGATGACTACTTTATATAGCATCTTCAAGATGGGGCAAAACTCCACAGGAGCAACTGGTTTGTTTTCTTCGGGGTGTTGGACGCTTAAGCTGGACTGACTAAGCAGCTCATAAAAGCCTTTCACAGCAGAGACACCCTGCCATAGTAATGAGATTAATATCGTAAAAGGAATTAAATGATGGGATCAGATAGGATGCAAAGAAGACAAAAAGGTAGAATCTTGCTTTATTACTGAACAGCAATCTTATGATTATTTTGCTAAAGCATGTGGTTGAGATTCAAGGGAGCTGCAAATTGACGAAGAAATGGAGATGCTTACACCGACAAAACAAATGAAATGGCCATAAAAACAAATGGAAATTGATCTTTAACGGTTGAGGAATGGTATGGGATACTTCATCTACTTGAACATATCTAGGAGTTACTACTTGTATTACTGTTTAATTTATGCGACAGTTTTAAAGACAAACTTCCTCTAGTCTTCCACCGTCATTATTGAGATCAAAAGCAAGCATCTTTGAAGCAATAAAGACAAAGACATGCATACCAAAAGAATATAAATAACGGAATAGGTTTCCATATCACCATTAATTGAATATCATCTTTCCAAAAGTTCTCGATAGTGGCTTTCAAATCACTACTATTTTTTGATGATTTGCTTTAAGTCAGACGAGTATTAACTCAACTCTTTCCAAACTAACCTAAAACTGTTTGCTCAAAATATTACTTGGAACAGAAAAGTTCATACCTGAATCATACCCTTCCCCTTGATGCTATCACCCATTTCAAGGCTCAGTCCCCCTTTAGCCAACTGTTGCCCATACCAGGCATTACGACCTTTCAACAGGGTTACGTAAGTGTCGGCCAACAAAGGCCCAGCAAGTTTTTCAGGCTCTTCTGCCAAGAGATGAGTGATAAATATCATCTCAGACGTACACAGTGCAAAGTATACTGATTTGCTGGTGGCACTCTCATTGGTTAGAGCTGCTACCATCCCTGTGGAATCATTATTGTAGATTAAATATAAAGATTAAATTTCAACTTGTTGCTAAAATTGAATTTAAACTAATATAGTCCAAGATTAGTTGTTTGATCCTGTCAGAAAAGTGTTATACGTAGAAATAGTTGTAAACCCTTGGCATCTTGGAGACTATGGAATAAAGGTTATCAAGCAAATAGCTACCACTTCAAAATCACATTACCTACAACTACACAAGGAAAGTAGGACATTGGCTCAACACCTTTGTTTTTCTTTTACTGGGTGAATAGGTCTTATATTGATCATACATTAGCCGGAGTTGTGTTGATCAATTCATTCAATTGCATAACATTGTGTGAGGTGCAAGACTTGGCATTCTTGCCAAAAACTAGATCTTACCAGCTCCAATGGCATAGACATTCTTCAAACCACCCATAACTTCATGAGTAACCAGGTCACCATTGTCCCACACAATAAAGTGGGGCTGCCTTAAGAACTTTGCCAATGGTTTCCTCCACCTTTCAGCCCCACAAATTCGAGCATTAGCATATTCTTTATTGTAAATCTCTGAAGCAATATTAGGTCCTCCAAGATAGAGAATGTTCTCAATGGGGATTCCAGCTGCAAGAACAGGGGTAAGATTCATATTAATATGAATTTTATTGTGAAATTCAGAAAATAGGTTAAAACAATTAATGTGGCTATAGCCAAAAGTTCAAGAAACAAAGAAGGAAGCTTACTTGCTCGACTGATCATCAGGGTAGGAGTTATTATGCGAGGTTCAGGCTCCAACTCAGCTTCTATACCCTTTGCCAGAGATATGATTATGGGCACTGTTATTCTTTCTTTCCAATACCTTCTAATTTCCTCAAACACCACGCGAGTTTCAGTTGATGGCAAGCCATTAATTACAATATCAGCATCCCAAACAGCTTCTTGCAAGTTAGTAACAACCTTTAAAGGGCAAAGAGGAGTGTCAATCATATTCAAGCAGAAACCATCTTTCAAAATCTCATCTGCATACAGAGTCCTATCGCCTAATCTTGCCTCAACATACTTCAAGTAAGCACACCGCCTAATCAGTCTCCTCAACACATCCTCCCTCGAATTGATCACTTCAAATAAGTGTTCCGCTGTGGCCTTATCAACTATCTTTCCAGGTCTCCTCCATATTCTTATCAAAACCTTATCTCTCAGGTGACCATAACTGTCTTGCAGCAAAGCAGTGAAAACACTACCCCAAGCACCTGCCCCGACGCCAACAATTCTCAACGGATCGCCTTCCATTTTTCCCATCAGATGTCGAAGCTCATCAAGTTTCTCTTCTAAAGAACCATTAGAGTTCTGGATCAAGCCATTGGCACGAGAATTCTGATTCATTTCTTCACTAGTTCCTGGCATCTTTCTCTCTTAATTAAAATCCTATGTAAGAACAAATATCCCAAGCTTCTAATTCAAGAATTCTAGGTCTATGCCTTGGCCTGCGAGATTGAAACAAATTCTACAAGTTCAGGAAAAAAAAGCACATGCCTCTATAAACTGTTCAATCATCCAAGAAATTTCAACCAGCATGCATGTCAATTACAAGAGACCAAAACCAACTAATCAACAACAATCCAATCTGAAATCTTTAGCCCGCCTTTGACAGCAAATTTTTTTAAAAATCTGGATCATTAAAAAAAACCTCTCATCAAGCAAGAACCCACATTATATTTAATCCAACAAGGCAAAAGCAGACTTTGAAAACTCAGTCAGACTTTGGCTATCTACTATCTACCAAACTACCAGTAACCAACAAAAAAAGAGAGAGAAAGTGAATGACCCCCTTTTCTGTCGGCCTCTTCAACGAGGTAAGCATCAATTATGACATCATTTAAGCCAGTTTATGCAAATTAAAAAAAATGCGACGGAAAAGCTCAAACCTTTGATACAATTCAGACGAAATTACAAACTGGGTAGTCCAGAAAGAGATTGATAAGCTCAAAGAAAATGGAAATGATGAAGGCGGTTAAGTTGAAAGAGAGATTAGTCAAAAAAAAGAAGAAGAAAAAGAAAGGCGTTAGCTTCAAAGAAGAAAAAATATGTTTTGCAGTTTCAATGACAGCTTACCTTAGCATAGCTTAACTCGGTTCAGCACCTTTCTGTTAAGACGCTGTCTGGAAGGATCGCATTGCTGATTGATTTCACACATGTATATCGTGCAATTAAACTCTTTATTTTCCTTCCCTTTTTCCATTAAGGTTACTTGTAAAGGTAAAGTATATTTCTTTAATGTACTTATAAAAAATAATTTCTTAATTAAATTATATGCTGCTGACTGAGAAGGTAAGTGCTGATTGATTCTAAAACTTGATTTAATTGGTTTTATAAAAATTATAACCCTAAACCGAATCCAATGATTTTACCTGATTTAATTGGGAAAAGATTTTGCTTTTTTTAGTTTGAGGTTAATTTATGTATATATGCTAAAAAAATATTTAAAAAATTAGAATATTTTTTAAAATTACTGATTTATTTTGTTTTTTAAAAGAGAAAGAAAAACGCATATTGTACCATGCGTTTTGATTGCCATATCAATAAAAACGTGTTACATAGGGGTCCAATAGCCATAAAAATTCTTATATAAACCCCTCAAACCTTATTCTTTTCAACTAAATACTCCATACTCATTCTTCCTTCTTAAATTCTCAATTTTCAATCTTCAATCCTCAATCTTCAATATCCATTTTCCAATTTTATATTTTCAATCTTGAAATTTTAATTTTCAATTTCAAATTTATAATCCTTAGTCCACAATTATTTTTTAAAATTCTTTTTTTTTTAATTTTATTCTCTTCAATTTTATTATTTTCTTATAAATTTTAAATGGTATATAAATTATTTAAATTTAAGGTGCACCGGAGGTCATTAATGGACACTTGCGAGATGCAGGCTTTTTATACGCGGCTCACATACTCGGGGGGACTAAATTGGATCCCCCATTCATCAATGCTTTGATCGAGAGATGGAGACTGAAGACGTGCACGTTCCATCTTTCCTGCGGCGAGTGTACAATTACACTCGAGGACGTCAGTTTACAACTCGGCCTATCGATTGATAGGGATGTCGTTACGAGGCCAGTTGTTAGTGTCGATTGGAGGCCAACATGCGAGTAACTATTAGGGAATGTGTCGAACAAGTTTAGGGGTAGCCAGATCGAGATAAGATTGTTGGATGACAACTTCAAAACTATCGAGGCTTCAACGAGCGGCGTCGAAAAGGAACAATTCGCACGCGCATTCATCTTAAGGTTGATCGGGGGTCTACAAATGCCGGATAAATCTCACAATCTGGTGCATTTGAGGTGGCTACTACTACTAGCTGACTTGAAGGAATCGGTGGACTTAGTTGGAGATCAGCGGTGCTGGCGATATTGTACTGAGAAATGTGTCGAGCAACGGTTCCGGATAAAGCTAAAATTGACGGTTGCATTCTCCTTCTCCAATTGTAGGCATGGTATCAGCTACTATTTTTACGCCCCCGAGTGAAATTTCCTTACGAATTCCCACTCGTCATATGGTAAAATTGATTCCATAATATCATTGCCATTTTTATTTTTCATTGTTGTAATTTTGAAATGGCATATTATTTGAATATGTGGAACAACCCCGCGAGACACAGTGATATACCGACCGAGCTCAAGGATATTTGACTAGATCTAGATCAAGAAACTGAAGAAGAGGTTAGATTATGAATTTTAAAATTATATAATATGTATTCTAGCACTTGAAATTAAATATTACACACGTTCTAAAAATTATAAATTCGTAATGTAGTTTGTATAGATGCCATATGTGGATCTAAGGATTCAAGAATGCGTCCCAGTCGAATTTTTTGCCAATCTCAACATTTGGCACATCAAAGTGTCATTGGTCATTTTTGCAACGATCGAGATGCATAAATTCGATAGAGTCATACGAGAGTTCGGGTGTACGCAACGTATTCTGCCGCCACCCTAAGAGCTCGATGACCTCTACAAGATCGACTTATGGGGGAGACACAAGGAAGATTGGCCAACATTCTACAAGAAGTATATCGAGATGCGGGAGCGTAGGTACAATTTCTTGCCAACGCGTGAACTATTTCTTACACTGGAGTTAGCGACGTCTCCAGATTACATGGATTGGTTTAGGCATAATGGTAAGCCGTATCTACTGCCGGATTAAGAGAGGAGTAGATACATCACTGTAGGATGCCAAGATGAGGGCCCATCAATCATAGGTCGAGAGATGGAGACGCGACGGGATAAACATCTACTCCATCTGTATCGGAGGACTTGATTGACGTGCGACATCACAGTCAGTGTGGTTCATTTATTTTTTATTCTACCCAATTTTTTATTACAACCATCACATCACGCACAATCATTCCATACATCAACACATTCAACACCAGTTTATTTTACACAAGTACCACAATACACATCATCATTCTCTACATTAACACCTTCTCTAGGGATATATTATACATGACCATCACTCACCATGCCATATTACATGTCAATCCCGCCAACAACATTGATGCATTCGGTATCGCCTTCAATTCCCACCTTCTATCTGCAATTGGGTCAGGCAACACCATATAGTTGTTTGCCGATAGTGTCGTAAACACCTCCAGCATCGTTGTTTTATCGAGGTGGGTCATCCTCGCAACCACCAACTCAACCTAGGGGTGATCCATGATGGGCAGCTATGACACGATCAAGTTCAATCACGGAAGAATGAGACGAAGTCAACAATCAACCCTGATGTGTACGTCAAGGTGAATCCAAAGTCGACAAGTAACCGCCAAACTCAATAGTGCGATAGAACCTGTAACCTCTCAACCCGGGTCTAGATGTTATGGCCCAATCTAAGTGATCACATGGGGCCATGGAAATGACCAAAACATGAGTTGAAATAAACGAATTTAATTTTAAAAACACGTATTTAATATTTCTTTAGACTTCATTTGTTTTTTTAATATAACTTGAGAAGTAATCTTGTTTATTATTTGAAAGATGTTATAATTATTTTAAATTTTTAGATTTGATAAAATGAGTTTGTGGAAAATGAATTTTATTAAGAACACAATAAAACATTTCATCTTTATTAAAAACCCATACAAAATGTCCAATGTCCGCAGTTTAAAACAAAGTACCCATGCCACAGTTCAATAGTAATCTATAAAATAAAATACCAAAATAAAAGTTAAAATCCACGAAAGTCCTAAAAATTTAAAATAGAAAATAACCATAAAAAAATGTTTAAATTCGAGAGCCTCTCCGACGTCCGAATCTGAATCCTAACCACGAGAATTATTTGAAACACATAAGCAATAGGGGGTGAGCATAAAAAGGCTCCGTGTGAAATCAACACATAATAAATATACTTGCATACATAGAAACATACATATAACAATCACAAAATAATCATACATCATGAAGATCATGGAATTTAACACTAATTACAATGCATGAACATATCGATGCATATTTAAAATCGATGCACATTTTATAAAATTCCTACCCATCTCCGCTACACACCAATATCGAGTTCACCAAAACTAGTCCATCCAAAACACCATATATGGCCATGCCACCACTAATTTGTAGATAAACTACCACTGATAACACTGATGTGGACAAGCCACCACTGATATGCAGATTTATTGCCACTGCTTCCACCTTTCACAATATCTCACCCCATGCATGTGACATGGCAATTACACTTTTAATACATGTGAATCACTTTAACACTTAGGCATACAGATATGCTCACATAATCACATTTCACTAGTCATCACTTTTACATGTTTAATGATGCTTGTTACATTAGATCATAGATCTCAATATTCACATATTCATATATATAAAGATATCACATACTTGAATCACCAACTACACATGTCATCAGAATGAGATTTACACATACATCATTACTATAATGATAGTCACATCATATCAAATATCTCATACATTCCACAAAAAAAGTATTTTGGTTAGAGTCACTTACTTGGATTCTTTGTGTCGAGTTTTTTTAAACAACTCCACTTCGAATATTTTATATACTCACCATTATCTATAATTTAATTATTAATATAATAAAAATAATTATGTTACACATAATGAGTATAATCGATCCCACACCTTAGATTGTAGATCCAATTTGCCTCAACCCTTATTAATTGGTTTCACTCGATCTACCTCGCAAGACGATCTATCATATAATTAACACATATTAGTATGTATCTTTGAAAATTTTTCATCACTTTAGAGATCTATCACTAATAGTCTCATCGCTTACCTTCACGATCTTAGACTTTTGAAAAGAGAATTTCTATTGCGAAGTTAGGGGTTATCCCTACGATTATTGTTTGGTTCTTTAAAACAATATAATGTAGCATTAGTACTATAGTACATCAATAATTAATATTAACAAAATACCATTATGACTCATGACACTACAGCATTCGGCCATGTCAGGAAATTACTAGAAGAAGGATCTTTATGACTTAAGATGATCCATACTTACACTTTGATCAATTTAAATCGAACGATAAATCGAGAAGGGGCATTTCAGAGAATCGAGTAATCTAGAAAGTATCATTGAGATAAAAGAATAAGTTTGATTAATTCAAAATGAGAATCGACATAAGGAGAGGAAAAGAAAAAGAAAAGAAAGGTTTTTATCACTGACGGCAGTAGCTTAACGACAATCTGACGATGGTGATGCTATGTTCGACGATGGTTTAACGATGATGGAGTTTAGAGATTCAACTAAGGAGAGGAGAAGAAAATAGAAGAAAAAGTGAAGGAGGAAGTGGAATCGTGGTGGCACACGATGGTGATGGTAGGAGGGAGATGAGAAAAGAAGAGGAGCAGCAGCCACAAGAGGTAGTAAACGGTAGAAGGTTGTTTGGTTCACGGTGGAGGAAGAAAAAGTTTAAAAGGAAAGGTGGTGGTTGTTTGAAAAAATGGGGAGAAAAATGGTGAGAAAATGGTGAGAAATAAATGAAAAATGGAAGAAAGTGAGAGGGAGAGGATTATGGACGACAAAACCAAGGGAAGAGCTTGGTCAACTATGGCCAGGTTCAATGTATCAAGCTACAAGGTAAGAGGTGAGGTTATGTCAAGGAAGGGGGACATGGTGCAAAAAGAGAATCATGTACCCCCTGACTATGGTAAGTTTGACCATCAAATGGAGGAAACAAATCCTCCTCATTATGGTGCACAAGGTAGACGACAAACACGTTAAACAATAGAGAAAATTGTCAAAAAGATAAATGTAAGAGTGTGAACAATGAGGCTTGAACCTTGGACCACTAGGAAAGATAATTAGTTACTAAACCCCTTGACCATTAATTCCCTTATGTCCAATATTATGCATTTAATTTAAAACATAGGAGATGACAATTTCACTTTCACTTAAGTAATCAAAAAGTGGGATGTGACAACTCTACCCTTCTTAAGAGAAATTTTTTTCCTCAAAATTACCTGATAGGAAAAGGTAAGGATATTGTTGTCGCATCGCATCTTTCAAATCCCAAGTGGCTTGACTAGAACCCTGATTCCTCCATAAAACTTTTACGAGTAGGATCTACTTCCTTCAAAAAAATTTGACCTGTCTATCTAGATCTGTATCGGTTCCTCTTCAAATGACAAGTACAGTCGAACCTCAATCTCTTTAATCGAAACTATATAAGAAGGGTCAGACCGGTAAAACCTCAACATGGACACATGAAATACATTGTGTATACGATCTAACTCTTACGGTAACTCTAGTTGATACACCACTGGTCCCACTCTCTTAATGAAGTAATTTCCCCTTATGACCAAATCTTAACACTTTCTTCCAATGTGAAACATTTAGGAAGATTTGATTACCAACTCTAAATTCAATATCCTTCCTTTTCAAGTTCGAATATGATTTCTGCCGATATGATGCTGCTTTCTAACAATCCCAAATAAACTTCATAGCATTCTCAGTCTCTTGTACTAAATTCGGTCCCACCATTTTCTTCTCCCCTTACTCAGTTTCAACACAGAGGTGTCCTACTGTCCATAAAGATTTTCATAAGGAGTGATCTGAATGCTCGATTGAAAGCTATTATTATAAGTGAATTCTACAAGCGGCAAATGTTCTGCCTAACTACCTCGAAAATCAATAACATAGCTTCTCAGCATGTCTTCGAGAATCTAGATAACCCTCTTAGACTACCCATCAGAATACGGATGGAAATTAGTGTTGAAATTCAACCTTGTACTAAGAGCTTTATGTAGCTTCTTCCAAAATCGAAATGTAAACCTAGGATCCCGATCAGAAATTATGGAAAATGGTACCCCATGAAGTCTCACAATTTCGAAGATATACAACCTCGCCAACTTCTGTAATGAATAATCGATACGTATTGGCAGAAAATGGGCGGACTTGGTCAAACGATCAATAATCACCCAGACAGAGTCTTTCTTCAAGGGTGTCAAAGGTAAACCACTCACAAAGTCCATGGTGACGCGTTCCCATTTTCATAGAGGAATCTGAATGGGTTGGAGCAAACCCGAAGGAAATTGATGCTCAGCTTGACTTTTTGGCACGTCAAGCATCTTGCCACAAAGTCAGTTACATCATACTTCAATCTCGGCCACCAATACTGCTTATGAAGATCTCGATACATCTTGCTCCCTCCGGGGTGTATAGCGTAAAGACTACTATGTACTTCCCTCATAATGGACTGCCTCAACTTTGAATCTGGAGGTACACAATATCTTCTATGATAGCATAAAAATCCTTTAAAATTAAAGGCCAAAACCGAAGTCTTTCCTTCCCCGAAAAGTTTCACAGTAGTGCAAAAGACGTATCAGACAACTGCTTTAACGTAATCTTCTCTAAAAAAGTAGGTAATACTTGCAACTGCTCTTAACTTGCAAACTCAATCTAGCTACCATCCTTAAACAAACTCAATCTAGCAAATAATACTCTTAACTTGCCCATCGTCTTCCTACTCAAGGCATCGACCACGACATTAGCTTTACCCGGATGATACTCGATAGTGTAGTTATAATCCTTTAAAAACTCTATCCAACGCCTCTATATCAAGTTCAACTCTTTCTGGACAATGAGGTACTTAAGACTATTATGATCTGTATAGATAATACACTTCTCTCTATAGAGATAGTGTCTTTAAATCTTAAAGGCAAAGACTACTAGTGCCAATTCAAGGTCATGCGTAGGATAGTTGTACTTATGCAGTTTTAGTTGTCTCGAAACGTAAGCCACTACTTTCTTATCCTGCATCAGTACACATTCAAAACTCGTATGAGAAGCATCGCTATAAATCGCATAATTCTTACCAAATTCAGGTTGGATCAATACAGGAGCTTAAGTCAACATTGCCTTAAGCTTCTCGAAACTAGCATGTTGTTCCTCGATCCATTTAAATGGCACACTTTTTTTTAGAAACTTCGTCATTGGTGCAGCAATCAAGGAAAATCCCTTAACAAACCTCCGATAATACCCAGCAAGTCCGAGAAAACTTTGAATCTCACTAACATTTTTAGGCTGCTTCCAATCTAGAATAGCCTCAATCTTCATGGAATCAACTCGGATACCTTCGGTAGATACCACATGACCCGGAAACATCATTTCTCAGAGTGAAAGCTCACACTTGCTGAATTCGCATACAACTTTTTTCTCACGCAAGGTTTGAAGGATTAACCTTAGGTGCTCTTCATGCTCCAACTCAAACTTGGAGTAGATTAGAATGTTGTCGAAGAAAACTACCACAAACTGATCTAGATAAGGTTGGAAGACTCTATTCATGAGGTCCATGAAAGTGGCAGAAGCATTTGTAAGTTCGAAGGGCATCACTAAGAATTCATAGTGCCCATATCGAGTTCTGAAGGCCATTTTTGAAACATCCACCTAATTTACTTGCAAATAATAATAACCCGACCTTAGATCAATCTTAGAGAAAACAGTGGCACCTATAAATTGAACAAAAAGGTTGTTTGTCCTCGGTAATGGGTACTTATTATTTATAGTCAGCTTCTTCAACTGAAGATAATCGATACAAAGCCTCATCGACCCATTCTTCTTCTTTACGAACAACACTGAAGCTCCCCATGGCAATACACTCGGCCTTATAAAGCCACGATCTAACAACTCTTGCAACTGCATCTTGAGATCTTTAAGCTCTTTCAATGCAATGCAATAGGATGCAATAGACATCGGTTGTAACACCTCTAACCAATATATATATCATAAACACCACATCAAATTAAGATTAGATAATAATCTAATATACATCATGTTCTTTCATACTCATTAGCCGATTTTTTTTAGTAAAAACTTACAAGATATTTACTATGTTTTAAACTTACTAATATAAACTAATTCATAAATTAATCATGCCATAACCAATCAAGACATATAATCAAGTTACCAATCATACTAATTATCATCTATACCAAATAGACTTATACCATGGTCAAATCATTTCAAATCATTGAAACCAAACACATTGAACATTCAACCGAGAACATATAAAACTAAGCTTAAACATAATGATCAAGCCATTTTTTTTACTAAACCGAATTTAAGCATGGAAATTAGGCCATTCTCGCATGGCCATTTATATACATAACCCAAAATCAAGCATTTCAGTTATGCTATACATACCAAAAAATTTAATTCAATTTCAACAAAATACCGAAAGGAGTCGATAGTGTGATAGCCTTCTCTAACGATCCCCGAGCTCGTAACCAACTTTCAAAATCTATAAAACTAAGAATAATCATACACATAGTAAGCTTTCACAGCTTAGTAAGTCATAAGCAACATTAATTATATGAACATTCACACTAAATCAAATAGCCAAATCAATCCAAACTTTAATTAAATATACATATATCACACTCACAAGTTTATACGTTACCAAAAATGTATAGCTAAATGCACAATTGCACATAAACATATATAATTATCATTTTTAAATATTACAACTATATTAATAGGCTGAAATACTTATGTTCAATTGTGATAACACATAATTTATTTCTCACATAGCTTTAATTCATCAATTCAAGTATACAACTTACCTTAATTTCATAACATAGCATGAATACATACCTGAAACATTTAATTTGATTTCAGATTCTGTCTTTATATCACATTGCCCGTTGAACTATTCAGAATTAATATAGATACTCGGATAACTCGTAAAGATCGTCCAATGCCTACGTCTCAGACGAGGTCTTGCATGTAATCAATTATCGATGCCACTATCCCAGACAGGGTCTTATACGTAAATCATATACGATGCCAATGTCCCAGACATGATCTTACACGTAAATCATATACGATGCCAATGTCCCAAACATGGTCTTACATGTAAATCTCAAATCAATGCCATCGTCCCAGACGTGGTCTTTCTCAATATTGTATATAAAAATTCCTATGATTCATTAGGGCTTTTAAATGTCGCAATTAAATCAAATTAAGCTTGAAACAGGTCATTCCATGCGTAGTTAAAATTCAGCAACAACAACTCATCAATTATACAGGGCATTTAATTTATAAATTCATACTCAATATATATATATTATTTCAGATAGTGTAAAATCATAAACAATGCAAGTCCCTAAATCAGCCTAATAGCATCACATTCGGACAATGTTGTTAGCCCCAAAACGGATAGATTAATTAACACCAAATGGCAACATAACCACATCTAAATTTGACTGAAAAATCAATAAATTTGGACAGCTGTTTTTATTAAATAAACGACATAAATGGTAGTGCATTGCATAGTGAATTTAACACAATCAGACAACTTTAATTTAAGCTCCCTATCATTTAATTAGTGTATATAACATGTACAGACATTGCATTTATAGCTTGTTTCAATCAGCTTTAAAAAAATGCATTAAATGTTGAAATTTATAGCATTCAGACAACAATTCTCATTTTTTTGGACGGGGTTAACTTTTATAAATTAATATATATATTTTTCCTTATTTACAACAGCAGTAGACCAATTACACTAAAATTTGCTGCACATTCAATACAACAATTGCATGCTGAAGTAATAATCATCCATGCAGCAGATTTCAACAGCTCTTGTTTATTTATTCATTAAATTTTTTTCTTTTTCACTTCTAATTGCAGTATTTTGATAAAATATATATATAACATGTATATTGAGCTACTAAATTCTGCTTAGTAGTATTTATATTCAAACATTATTTGCATGTAATAAATATATTTTAAACATAAAAATTTTATAAAATTTTCTTCGAAGAACTTACCTCGAACGAAGACGAACGAATCGGAAGACTATTCGACAACTTTTGATTTCCCTCGTTCCAAATTTGATTTCCTCTTTTCTTGATCTAAATCAAAGCTTCAAAATGTGCCGAACCTAAACAACAACCATGGCTTCTTTTCTTCTCAACATTCGGCCATGCAAGAGATGAAATACTCCACTAACCTTTTAATTTGTTTTATTTATGTCACATTATTACATCATTTACAATTTTAACCTTAGTGATTTAATTTACAGAACACATAATGGTTGTCCTTTGCCGTCCATAAGCTTTAATAGTGGCCTAATTTCCCTTTAAGGACTTAACAATTAATTAACCATAGCAAATTAGTACTTTAATAATTTAAATGTCAATTTCACATTTTAAGCGATATAGCCATTTTTACAAATGAAGCACACAAATTGATAAATTAAATCATGAAATTTTCTCACATGTTAATTCATATACTATAAGCTCAAAAAATAATATTAAAATATATTTTTTCTAACTTGGACTTGTGGTCCAGAAACCACTGTTCGATTAGGGTCTAAACCGGACTGTTACAACTCTCCCCCCTTTAGGAATTTTCGTCCCCGAAAATCTTACCGGTGAATAGGTTTGGATAACGTTCTTTCATTGTATCTTCTGAATCCCAAGTTGCTTCTTCAACTCCGTGTTTATGCCAAAGTACTTTGACTAACGGGATTTTCTTATTTCGTAATTCTTTAACCTCACGAGCTAGAATACTAATCGGTTCTTCTTCATATGACATATCAGACTTAATTTCAATCTCGGTCGGACTAATCACATGCGAAGGATCGGATCGGTATCTACGAAGCATCGAAACATGAAATACATTGTGAGTCTTTTCTAACTCAGGTGGCAATAGCAATTTATAAGCAACCGGCCCTATACGCTCTATAATCTCATACGGTCCAATGAATCTCGGACTTAATTTACCTTTGCGACCAAATCTGAGTATTTTCTTCCACGGTGAAACTTTTAAAAACACTTTGTCCCCGATCTGAAATTCTATATTCTATCTTTTCAAGTCCACATAAGATTTCTGCCGATCCGACACTGATTTCAAACTATCCCGAATCACTTTCACTTTTTGTTCAGTCTATTTAATCAAGTCTACCCCGTGTATCTTATTTTCACTGAGCTCGGTCCAATATAATGGTGTACGACATTTACGACCATACAAAGCCTCGTAAGGTGCCATTTTGATACTAGATTGAAAACTATTATTATATACAAATTCAATCAAAGGTAAGTATCGTTCCCATGTACCTTCAAACTCGAGAATGCAGCACCTCAACATATCCTCAAGTATCTGAATGATTCGCTCAGATTGACTATTTGTTTTCGGATGGAAAGCTGTGCTAAAATGTAGTTTCGTACCTAAAGCATCTTGTAATTTCTTCCAAAATCGCGATGTGAACCTCGAGTCTCTGTCCGAAATAATAGAAATAGGTACACCATACAACCTCACAATTTGTGAAACATACAATTCAGCAAGTTTATCAAGCGAAAAATCAGTACGGACCGGAACAAAGTGAGCCGATTTTGTCAATCTATCAACAATAACCTAGATTGTATCTTTCTTGCTCGGTGTCAACGGTAAACCGGATACAAAATCCATCGTGACCCGGTCTCATTTCCACTCGGGAATCATAATTGGCTGAAGTAATCCAGACGGTACTTGATGCTCGGCTTTAACTTGCTGACAAATTAAACATTTTGAAACAAAGTCAGAAATGTCTCGTTTCATACCGTGCCATCAATAATGCTGTTTCAGAACGTTATACATTTTTGAACTACCCGGATGAACAGAAAATCGACTACTATGAGCTTCATTCAAGATCATCTGAATTAACTCTGAATTTTTTGGAACACATAGTCGATTTCTAAATCTCAAACAATCTTCAGCATCAACTAAAAAATCTGAATCAACTTTCAAATCACACTGGGCCCGTTTTGTAATTAAATCACATCGGCTTTTTGAGCTTCACAAATCTGTTGAACAAATAACGATTTTGCCTTCAACTCAGCTACTATCGCACCATCATCAGACATTGCTATATGCGCGTTCATTGCACACAGAGCAAACAGTGACTTTCGACTTAGAGCATCAGCCACAACATTAGCCTTTCCCGGATGATAGTCAATCACAAGCTCATAATCTTTTAGCAACTGTAACCACCATCGCTGTCTCAAATTTAGGTCCTTCTGAGTCATCAAATATTTCAGGCTCTTGTGATCAGAATAAACATGACATCTTTCACCGAATAAATAGTGGCACCATATTTTCAAATCAAAAACAATAGTGGCCAATTCGAGATCATGTATCGGATAGTTCTTTTCGTGCAGCTTTAACTGTCTTGAGGCATAAGCTACAACTTTGTCTTCTTGCATCAAAAAACAGCACAAACCATTCAAAGATGCATCACTAAAAATGACAAATTCTTTACCCGATTCTGGTTGAACTAATACTGGAGCTTCGGTCAACAAGGCTTTCAACTGGTCGAAACTTTTTTGACACTTCTCTGACCACTCGAACTTAACATCTTTCTGCAATAGCTTCGTCATCGGAGTTGAAATAATAGAGAATCCTTTCACAAACCGTCTATAGTAACCAGCGAGCCTTCAAAAGCTTCGAACTGCAGAGACATTTCTCGGAGGTTTCCAATCAAGTATAGTTGAAATTTTACTCGGATCAACCTGAATACCTGATACTGATATAACATGGCCCAAGAAACTGACTTCGCGTAACCAAAACTCACATTTACTGAATTTTGCATACGACTGTTTATCTCGTAAAGTCTGTAACACAAGTCTCAAATGTTCAACATGCTCTGCCTCATCACGGGAGTAGATCAAAATATCATCTATGAATACTACCACAAACTGATCCAGATACTGTCTAAAGATCCGATTCATCAAATCCATGAAAACAGCAGGTGTATTAGTAAGTCCAAAAGGCATAACCAGGAACTCGTAATGTCCGTACCTCGTTCGGAAGGCTGTCTTTGGCACATCAGAGTCTTTAACTCGCAACTGATAGTAACCCGATCTCAAATCTATCTTCGAAAACACTGAAGCCCCTTTTAGCTGATTGAACAAGACTTCAATACATGGCAACAGATATTTATTCTTTATAGTCACCTTATTGAGCTGTCGGTAATCAATGCACATTCTCATCATTCCATCTTTCTTTCTCACAAATAGAATTGGTGCACCCCAATGAGAGAAACTCGGTCGTGCGAAACCTTTATCAGTCAACTCTTGTACCTGTACTTTCAATTCTTTTAATTCGATCGGTGCCATACGGTACGGAGCTATCGAAATTGGAGTCGTCCCCGGTATTAACTCAATACCAAACTCTACCTCTCGAGTAGGTAGCAAACCCAGCAATTCTTTGGGAAACACGTCTGAATACTCACTCACAACTGGCATGGATTCAGTCTTCTTTTCGGTCACTCTACTATCAAGAACATATGCAAGGTAAGCTTCACAACATTTTCTCACATACTTCTGAGCCAACATCGAGGATATTACAGCTGGTAAACCATTCAGATCATTAGATTCAATCCGAATAATCTCATCATTCTGACACCGTAGATCAATAGTTTTCTGTTTGCAGTTTACAATAGCATCATGCAGGGTTAACCAATCCATACCCAGAATTATATCAAACTCGTCAAATGGAAACAACATCAAATCAGCCAAAAAACACAAATCTCGAACCATCAACGGACAATTCTTACACACTTTGTCAACCAAAACACACTGGCCTAGGGGGTTCAATACTTTAATTACAAACTCAGTAGACTCAACAGACAAAGTCTTACTGGATACTAAAGTTTCACATGCATATGAATAAGTTGAACCAGGATTGATCAATGCAATAACATTAGTATTATAGAGAGTGAAAATACCAGTAATAACATCTGGGGATGACGCCTCCTCACGTGCTCGAATGGCATAAGCTCTGGCAGGTGCGCGAGCCTCAGATCTAACAAACGTATCTTTAGTACCTCTCTGACTGCCACTCACAATACCCGTATTCCTGGGTGGTCTACCTCGGGCTGCTGTGTTGCCCGATCTCGTATTCTGAGCCAAATTTCGATCTGTAAACTCTAGGCACTCCCGAATAAAAAGATCTTTCAATCCACATCTAAAATAAGCTCGATCATGCAATCTGCAATTGCCGAAATGTCGTTTACCACAATGTTCACACTCGGTTTAATTTGATCTGACATTACCCACACTAGCTACTAAGGTAGCTCTCGAGCTCATAGGTGGTCTATCCCGATCCCGTCATGAATACCCCGCAGTAGCCTTTGAATGACTAGTATCATCTCGAAACTTCCTTGAGGTCGACTGAAATGACTTACTAAATGATCTTTTACAGGAATCTCGAGCTTCAAAGTCAGCTTTTCTCTTTTTTTTTCCCAAGCTCCTCAGCTTTACAAGCTCGTTCAATAAGTACCACGAACTCTTTTATCTCAAGTATGCCAACTAACAGTTTAATATCTTCATTTAGCCCATCTTCAAATCTTTTACACATAATAGCTTTAGTCGAAACACACTCTCGGGCATACCTACTAAGTTTCACAAATTTTCGCTCATATTCTGTCACTGTCATCCGACCCTGTTTCAATTCAAGAAATTCCTTGCGCTTCTAATCAATGAATCTCTGACTGATGTATTTCTTACGGAACTCAATCTGAAAAAATTCCCAGGTCACTCGCTCTTTTGGAACTACAGATACTAGTGTATTCCACCAGTGATATGCAGTGTCCTGTAGCAAAGATATGACACATTTCAAGCACTCATCAGGGGTGCAAGATAACTCACCAAACACTCGAATAGTATTATCGAGCCAGACTTCAGCTCACTCAGCATCATCATTATCAGTGGCTCTGAACTCTTCAGCCCCGTGTTTTCAGATTTTATCAACATGAGGCTTAAGTAATCTCAACGGATCACTCACTTGAGGTATAATAGGAATCCAAGATGGATTAATCGGGGGTGGGGCTTGTTGTGGAACCGGATTAGTTCAGATATATTGAGTAAACTAGTAGCTCATCATTTGGTAAAAAGCTTGTTTAGCCTCTCCCTTCTGGTTACTCAAGATCAGTCTAGAATCTACCGGCTCTGTCCCTTGCGTAGGAGCAGACGCTATACTCTCAGCATCATCGGCTACAGCTCGATCGGGATCCTTTACTATATGAGAACACATTTGCAAATGTCAGAAGTCATCACACTATCGCAGTAATATTTATGGCATGTATAGCTAGACTCACACGCGCTACATTAGTCCTAGAATCGACTAAACCGTAGCTCTGATACCAATAAAATGTAACACCTCTAACCAATATATATCATAAACACCACATCAAATTAAGATTAGATCATAATCTAATATACATCATGTTCTTTCATACTCATTAGCCGATTTTTTTTTAGTAAAAACTTACAAGATATTTACTATGTTTTAAACTTACTAATATAAACTAATTCATAAATTAATCATGACATAACCAATCAAGACAAATAATCAAGTTACCAATCATACTAATTATCATCTATACCAAATAGACTTATACCATGGTCAAATCATTTCAAATCATTGAAACCAAACACATTGAACATTCAACCGAGAACATATAAAACTAAGCTTAAACATAATGATCAAGCCATCTTTTTTACTAAACCGAATTTAAGCATGGAAATTAGGCCATTTTTGCATGGCCATTTATATACATAACCCAAAATCAAGCATTTCAATTATGCTATACATACCATAAAATTTAATTCAATTTCAACAAAATACCGAAAGGATTCGATAGTGTGATAGCCTTCTCTGATGATCCCCGAGCTCGTAACCAACTTTCAAAATCTATAAAACAAAGAATATTCATACACACAGTAAGCTTTCGCAGCTTAGTAAGTCGTAAGCAGCATTAATTATATGAACATTCACACTAAATCAAATAGCCAAATCAATCCAAACCTTAATTAAATATACATATATCACACTCACAAGTTTATATGTTACCAAAAATGTATAGCTAAATGCACAATTACGCATAAACATATATAATTATCATTTTTAAATATTACAACTATATCAATAGGCCGAAAAACTTATGTTCAATTGTGATAACACATAATTTATTTCTCTCATAGCTTTAATTCATCAATTCAAGTATACAACTTACCTTAATTTCATAACATAGCATGAATACATACCTGAAACATTTAATTCGATTTCAGATTCTGTCTTTATATCACATTGCTCGTTGAACTATTCAGAATTAATATAGATACTCGGATAACTCGTAAAGATCGTACAATGCCTACGTCTCAGACGAGGTCTTGTATGTAATCAATTATCGATGCCACTGTCCCAGACAGGGTCTTATACGTGAATCATATACGATGCCAATGTCCTAAACATGGTCTTACACGTAAATCATATACGATGCCAATGTCCCAGACATGGTCTTACACGTAAATCTCAAATCAATGCCATCGTCCCAGACGTGGTCTTTCTCAATATTGTATATCAAAATTCCTATGATTCATTAGGGCTTTTGAATGTTGCAATTAAATCAAATTAAGATCAAAATAGGTCATTCCATGCGTAGTTAAAATTCGGCAACAACAACTCGGACAATGTTGTTAGCCCAAAACGGATAGATTAATTAACACCAAATGGCAACATAACCACATCTAAATTTGACTGAAAAATCAATAAATTCGGACAGCTGTTTTTATTAAATAAACGACATAAATGGTAGTGCATTGCATAGTGAATTTAACACAATCAGGAAACTTTAATTTAAGCTCCCTATCATTTAATTAGTGTATATAACATGTACAAACATTGCATTTATAGCTTGTTTCAACCAGCTTTAAAAAAAATGCATTAAATGTTGAAATTTATAGCATTCAGACAACAATTCTCATTTTTTTGGACGGGGTTAACTTTTATAAATTAATATATATATTTTTCCTTATTTACAACAGCAGTAGACCAATTACACTAAAATTTGCTGCACATTCAATACAACAATTGCATGCTGAAGTAATAATCATTCATGCAGGAGATTTCAACAGCTCTTGTTTATTTATTCATTAAATTTTTTTTCTTTTTCACTTCTAACTGCAGTATTTTGATAAATATATATATAGCATGTATATTGAGCTACTAAATTCTGCTTAGCAATATTTATATTCAAACATTATTTGCATGTAATAAATATATTTTAAACATAAAAATTTTACAGAATTTTCTTCGAAGAACTTACCTCGGAAGAAGACGACCGAATCAGAAGACTATTCGACAACTTTTGATTTCCCTCGTTCCAAATTTGATTTCCTCTTTTCTTGATCTAAACCAAAGCTTCAAAATGTGCCGAACCTAAACAACAACCATGGCTTCTTTTCTTCTCAACATTCGGCCATGCAAGAGATGAAATACTCCATTAACCTTTTAATTTGTTTTATTTATGTCATATTATTACATCATTTACAATTTTAACCTTAGTGATTTAATTTACAAAACACATAATGGTTGTCCTTTGCCGTCCATAAGCTTTAATAGTGGCCTAATTTTCCTTTAAGGACTTAACAATTAATTAACCATAGCAAATTAGTACTTTAATAATTTAAATGCCAATTTCACATTTTAAGCGATATAGCTATTTTTACAAATTAAGCACACAAACGGATAAATTAAATCATGAAATTTTCACACATGTTAATTCATATACTATAAGCACGAAAAATAATATTAAAATATATTTTTTTCTAACTCGGACTTGTGGTCCCAAAACCACTGTCCGACTAGGGTCTAAACCGGACTGTTACATCGGTGCTGTCTTAGGCAGTACTCAATACCGAATTCAACCTCACGCTCTGGAGGTAAATAGGATAACCTTTCTGGAAAGAAGTTGGGAAATTCCTTTACCACGTGGATATTCTCCAAGACTGCACTATCTATCTTCGTATCTAGGATGTATGCTAAATACGCCTCACACCCTTTATGAATCAAATTATCTGCTACCAGAACAGATATCACATTCGATAAGAAATTTCGACGCTCCCCAATCATGATAATTTCATTTCCCTCTGGAGTCCTTATGGAGTCCCAAAATGAGGTCAAATTCTCCAAAAGGCAACTCCATTAGATCCGTAGGGAATACTTCGCTTTGGACTAGCAACAGACATATCTTGTAAATTTTGTTCACATGCACTAATTGTCTTAAGGGACTAAGGACAATTACATCACTTTTGGTTTCGTCTCCTTGAATTCCCTATTTATCAGCCATTTTACAAGACACACACGAGTGGGTAGATCCAATGTTAATTAATGCAAAATAGGAAATAGCATTAATGGTAAAAGTACCTACTGTCACATCAGCTGCATCTAGATCCTCTCCATGTCTAGTCGTATACACAAATGGTCGTGGTCTCATATATACCCGATTAGTACCCTGACTTGATGCTCGCTGCCTCTGATCGATATTACCACCTCGATTTTTACCCTAATCTCTACAGGGTTGCTATCCAGCTCTCTGATTTGGGGCTCAGTTCTACCCCTATGTGTAACACCCCTTACCCGTATTCAACTCCGGAATAGGGTATGAGGCATTACTAGAACACTTACACATGTAAACGTATTAAACCGAGTTACAAAATTTCATTCAAATTTAAACTCTTCAAATTTTTAACATGCTTTTATAATTCTCTACAACATATCCTCAAAATATTATATTCATAACAAATAGGGCCTACGAAACCCGATACTTACTCATGTAATTCAATGCTTCATTTCCATTTTATTCAATTCACAAATCTTTCATGTTCACAATTCAAATCAATTTCTCAATCCAATATATATATATTTCAATACCACAATAATTCTTTTAATTCAAATCATATCACTAGAAACTTCCATTTAATTCATGTACACTTCAATATCGTTAAGTTCAATACTAATACGTATTCACCATTTAACTCAACGTTTATGGATTATACCATTCATTAACACATTTATAAAATTCTTAGTATTACAATGAAAGCATCACTTAAGCTTAAATAACAACATCAAATCAACTCATCATCCCCTTTTTCGTTATTTTATTCTTTAAGTATGAACTTAGTATTTCATTTCCTTTCCACACCCATTTCCTACAAATATCACACAAAACAATAACATATCATTCAACCATATTCACAAGCTAGTACATTTAAACATAATTCTTTTTGGAATTAACCACATAATAAACCATTTCAAGTAAGTTTACATAATTTAAACACTACCACCCTTTCCATGATCACAAGCATATTCCCATATAGGCACTTACCATTTCAATGCATAACTTATAAATTTAACGTGGCATAATTCAGCCACCACTTGGCCAAAGCTTAAGCGTGTACACTACACATGTTAGCCAAATAAACATATAGCGTATGCATTATAAGTATGGCCGAAGTTCAAGACTTATTCATGTATCAAACTTACCAACATGAGTTAATCAATAAACCATTCATGGCCTTACTTCATACCAAATCATATACCAAATATACCACACTCACATACTATGAAACTTTATTTTCCCATATGAGCTTAAATCATGATCAATAATACGCAAATGTAAGCATCATTTCTATTTTAACGTTTATCGATTATAGTCGAGCATATAACCATTTATACACAAATCATTCATATATATAATTAATTTTCCTCCTCCTCCTCTCCATTCCACATTCTTTATGTATAAAACATACTTAAATAGCATTATACATAATTTCACTATTCACTTATATTTAAATTCAAAGCTATGTATTTGAGTCAGAGTCACTAAATCATTTTTATCCGAAGCTTCAGAGCTCAAAATTAAGATCTGTTAATTTTCCAAGAAACTAGACTCACATGTATTCTTACCATAAGATTTTATGAATTTTTGACTTGGCCAATTAGTACAGTTTATTCTTTAAAGTCACCCATATTTCACTACTCAACATCTCTAACCTCTCTTCACTAAAACTAAATTATCTCATTGTACAAAATTCAGATGATATTTCTGTTTGTTTCCTTTGAAAATAGACTCATTAAGGATTTTAAGAATATAAATTATAACTTGTAATTATTTTTTTACAATTTTTAATTATTTTCCAAAGTCAAAATAGGGGATTCCGAAATCAATCCGACCCTGCCTCACTAAAATTTAAATATATCAAAATTTATAAATTTTTTGCTTGCTCTGTTTCTTTTATGTAAAAATAGACTCCTTAAGATTTCATTTCATATATTATTCACTCTCTAATTCAATTTTCAAAATTTTTGGTGATTTTTCAAAGTCACACTATTGTTACTGTCCAAAACTATTTTGTTGCACATTTTACTTTTTCATAATTTCATTACTTCTTTGCATCTTACTCAAGGGTCGATTAAATATCGAACCCAATATTCATCATGTAACCTTATTCGATTCACATATATTTTCACTTATCCAATTTTCCCGATGAACACTTCGGAATATTAACCGTTACATGGTGGAATCAGCACTTAGCAACCACCTCATGTTCAAAGGATCTCGGTGGAATCAGCACTTAGCAACCACCTTATAATCAATGATATGGGGAATCAGCACATAGCAACCCCTTTTTGATCAATTATTCGAGGAATCTGCACTTAGCAACCCCTTACATTCAAAAAATCCCGGTCAAATCCGAGTGTTCAATCGGGAACCTTACTTCACAACATTTTACCAACTTTTCCAATTTATTCACATTTTGTAATCTACATCAAATATTTATTCTATATTCAATCATATCTCAACAATATATTAAATAAAATTAAAACAATGTATTATTCACATACAAACTTACCATCATGCTTTCAAGGTCAATTCCTCTTCTTTCTTGGTTTATAATAACACATTTAACTTATTTAACACTCAAATTATTCAATCTAGTCCTAAAATCATACTTTGGAAAAAATTACATTTTTGCCCCTAAAGTTTCACAAAATTACAATTTTGCCCCCAAAGCTTGTAAATTAAACATAATCCCTTATTCTTATGTATTATGACATGCTGAACATTTTTCCCTTCTATGGCAACATCGAATTCCTACTCTAACACTTATGAACATTAGGTATTTTTACCGATTATGTCGTTTTACTCGTTTTCACTTAAAATCGCTTAGCAAAAGTTGTTTAACATAATTTAAAGCTTCATATTCTACCATAAAACATCAAAATAAACACATTTCACCTATGGGTATTTTTCCAAATATAAACCCTAGATTAAATTATTGCTAGAATAAGCTAAATCAAGTTACCGGGACTCCAAAAACGTAAAGAACATTAAAAACGGGGATTGAAATCACTTACTATGGAGCTTGGAAGCTTGAAAACCCTAGCAATGGCTTCCCCCATTGTGAAATTCGGCCAAGGCTTGAAGATGATGATTTTTGGCCTATTTTGTCTTTTTAATACATTTTAATTACCAAATTGCCAAAATACCCCTAACTTAAAATTTTCCTTTTTCACTTATCTCATGTCCATTTTTGTCCACAATGTAATCAATGGTCTGATTACCATTTAAGGACCTACGATTTAAAATTTCATAACAATTGGACACTTCTAACATGTAGAACTCAACTTTTGCACTTTTTACAATTTAGTCCTTTTGGCTAAATTGAGTGCCCAAACGTCGAAATTTTCAAACGAAATTTTCACAAAATAATTCCGTAAAATTGTAGACCATAAAAATATAATAAAAAATAAATTTTTTTCTCGTCGGATTTGTGGTCCAAAAACCACTATTCCGACTAGGCCCAAAATCGAGTTGTTACACTATACTTGTATTTCATCATTAAGTTGTGGACAGTCTCGAATCTTATGGTCCAACGTCCCATACTTTAAGCATGCACCCATACTCCTCAAACTGTCCCCAAAATGCCTCTTTCCATAAGTGGCACAGTTCTAAATTCTACCTTCTGCTGCAGCAACATTCTGACGAGGTCGATCATCTCTAGCCTGCTTAACTAGGCGTTGAGCCTGAACATTAGGGCTCGATTATCTCTTGGCATGGACTCTCGCATTTTCCTTCTTCTCATGCTCAATGCGCCTAACTTCCTTACATATTTTGGTTTTCTCCACTAAAGCTTTGAAAACCCTCTCTTATTGTAAAACTACTTGCATCATCAACTTTGACCTTAGCTCAAACTCAAATCGAGTGCACTTATCTTGTTCCTCAGCTACCATACCCGGAGTATATCAGCTAAGCCTCAAGAACTTAGTATCATAATTAGCCATTGACATGTCTCATTGTCTTAGCCCAATGAACTCCAGTCTTTTGGCCTCAACGTACCTTGCACCCATATATTTCTTTCAGAAAGCATCCAGAAATACTTATGTTAATCGTTCAGCTTAGGTACCTCTCACTATGGCCTACCATTAGCGATAGGCCTCATCACATAGCAATGACACAATCCCCTTAAGCTTCTATTTAGGGGTGCACTCTATATTGTCTAAGATCCTTCTATAGCCTTTAGCCAGTATTCAGCTAAGTGGGAGTCGTCCCAGCAATGCCCAAAATAATTTGGCCCGACTCGAACAAAGTCTCTCAGCTGTAATACTGCGACTATTAGCTCCAGATTGGGCACCCACCACTCGCTTTAACACTTGTAACATGGCTTACGATACGGCCTCGTTCGCAGGCTCTTGCTGACTTTCCTCAGCAGTGGGTGCGTGTTCTACATTCTCAACTACTGGTTCAAGGGTTCACATCTGAGATGCGGACGAGTCAACTTGGGTCCCTTGACTCGGCTCTCCATAAGCTCTTATCCCTCGAGTCTTAAATTCACGAGTACTTATTTTTTAGTTTTATGGATGTTTGTCAATAAAGATTTTTTTATCACTTGAGTATTTTAAATCGCAATTTTATTCAGTTGATTTATACAAGTCTCAGTATCTATTACTTAGAGTTTGTCTCAATCTAAAATTTTCTATCATTTTCCATAATATATAGTATATAGTTTTCACATCTAAAGATCACTTACCTCGGATCGGTTTTGAGAAATCTTGAATTTTAATAACAATTCACATGTGGTATGTTTTCCCTCAAAAATATCATTTTTGTGCTGCATGAAGTTTTTCGAAAATATTTTTACCCATAGTCTGAGTTTTGAACCAGGCTCTGATACTACTAAATGTAACCCCTCAAATCGGGCCTAAACGTTATAACCCAATTTAAGTGATCACATGGGCCATAGAAATGGCCAAAACGCGAGTTGAAATAAACAGATTTAATTTTGAAAATGTGTATATAATATTTCTTTAGAATTTGTTTGTTCTTTTTTATTTTTTAAAATATAAATTGAGAAGTAATCTTGTTTATTATTTGAAAGATGTTATAATTACTTTAAAATTTTACATTCAATAAAATGAGTTTACGAAAAATAGATTTTATTAAGAAAACAATAAAACACTTCGTCCTTATTAAAAACTCATGCAAAATGTCCAATGTCCAAAGTTTAAAATAAAGTACCCATGCCACTGTTCAATAGTAATCCACAAAATAAAATTTAAAACCCACGAAAGTCCCAAAAATAGAAAATAAAAAATAACCATAAAAAAGGTTTAAATCTGAGAGCCACTCCGACCTCTAAATCCGAGTCCTAACCACGAGAATTATCTGAAATACATAAGCAATGGGGGTAAGCATAAAAAGGCTTAGTGTGAGATCAACACATAGTAAATATACTTGCATACATATCAACATACATATAACAATCACAAAATAATCATATATCATGAAGATCATGGAATCTAATACTGATTACTATGCATGAACATATCGATGCATATTTAAAATCGATGCGCATTTTATAAAATTCCTACCCATCTTTGCTACACACCAATATCAAATTCCCAGAACTCGTCCATCCAAAACACCATATGTGGATATGCCACCACTAATTTGTAAATAAATTACCACTAATTTGCAGATAAAATGCCACTGATAACACTGATATGGACAAGCCACCACTGATATGTAGATTTACCGCCACTGCTTCCACCTTTCACAATATCCCACCCCATGCATTTGACATAGAAATTACACATTTAACACATATGAATCACTTTAACACTTAGTCATATAAATATGCTCACATAATCACATTCACTAGTCATCACTTTTACATGTTTAATCTTGCTTGTCACATTAAATCATAGATCACAATATTCATATATTCATATATATGTATATAAATATATCATATACTTGAATCACCAAATATAACACATAAGCTATGCAACACATGTCATGAGAACGAGATTTACATATACATCATTATTATAATGATAGTCACATCATATCACATATCTCATACATTCCACAAAAAAGTATTTCGGTTAGAATCACTTACTTGGGTCCTTTGTATTGAGTTTTTTTAAACAACTCCACTTCGAATACTTTATATACTCACCATTATTTATAATTTAATTATTAATATAATAAAAATAATTATGTTACACATAATGAGTACAATCGATCCCACACATTAGATTGTAGATCCAATTTGCCTAAACCCTTATTAATTGATTCCACTTGATTTACCTCACAAGACGATGTATCACATAATTAACATATATTATTATGGATCTTTAAAAATATTTCGTCACTTTAGTTATCTATCACTAATAGTCTCATCGCTTACCTTCGCAATCTAAGACTTTGAAAGGATAATTTCCGTTGCGAAGTTAGGGGTCTCCCCTACGATTATTGTTTGGTCCTTTAAAATGATATAATGTAGCATTAGTACTGTAATACATAAAGAATTAATATTAACAAAATACAACTATGACTCATGGCACTTTACTATTCGGCCATGTCAAGAAAATACTAGGAGAAGGATCTTTATGACTTAAGATGATCCATACTTACACTTTGATCAATTCAAATCAAGCGCTAAATCGAGAAAGGGAGATTTCAGATAATTGAGTAATCTAGAAAGTATCATCGAGATAACAGAATAAGTTTAATTAATTCAAAATAAGAATCAGCACAAGAAGAGGAAAAGAAAAAGAAAAGAAAGGTTTTTGTCACCAACGACGGTGACGAAAGTGGTCCGACAGTGGGAGCTCAGCGACAGTTTGAGGATGGTGATTCTATGTTTGACGATGGTCCAACGATGGTGGAGTTTGGAGATTGGGCCAAGGAGAGGAGAAAAAAATAGAAGAAAAAGAGGAGGATGAAGTGGACTCGCGGTGGCACACGGCAGCGACCATAGCAGTGATGGGAGGAGGGAGATAATAAAATAAGAGCGACGACCATGAGAGGTGGTGAACGGTGGCAGGTTGTTCGGTTCATGGTGGAGGAAGAAAAATGTTAAGGAGGAAAGGTGGTGGTTGTTTGCAAAAATGGAGAGAAAAATGGTGAGAGAGAAATGAAAAATGGAAGAAAATGAGAGGGAGAGAGGGTATGGACGACAAAAGCAAGGGATGAGCTTGATCAACTATGGACAGGTTCAATGAATCAAGCTACAAGGTAAAAGGTGAGGTTATGGCAAGGGAGGGGGATATGTGGCAAAAAGGGGATCATGTACCCCCTAATTATGGTAAGTTTGACCATTAAATGGAGGAAACAAATCCTCCTCATTATGGTGCACAAGGTGGACAACAATCACATTAAACAAGGGGAAAAATTGTCAAAAAAAATAAATAAATGTAAAAGTGAGAACAATAAGACTTAAATCTTGGACCACTAAGAAAGATAGTTAATTACTAAACCACTTGACCATTAATTCCCTTATATCTAATTTTACGCATTTAATTTAAAACATAGGAGATGAGAGTTTCACTTTTGCTTAAATAATCAAAAAGTGGAATGTGACAGAACCCTAGGCGTGTCCAATGCCTACTCGGTTATTGCACACATTCGAGACACTAATGCTTACGTTATTTTGTAATTTTTAATTTTTATATACTTTGTTTTACATCTGAAATGTACAATTATTTACAATGTACAAAACAAATTTATTGAATTGGTTCGTTTTGTATGCAACCAAGTTATGAGTTTAAAATTTATAATTCGATTTGAATTTTACAATTTGAATAACTTAAATAATTCGGATAAATCAGATAACATATTTTACATGTAAATTTATAAAAATTCCAATAAAAATTCTAAAAATTTCAAAAAAAATTAAAAAATATATTTAAAAAATTAAAAAATTAAAACTTTCTAGAATAATAATTTTGGGACCTAACTAAGCTAATTAACGATTCAAGTTTATCATACTAAAGTTTTTTTTTTTGCTTTGGAAAAGTTTTCAAATAAATGTAGTTTAAAATTTATGTGTTATAACATGGAATTATTTATACTAGCACAAGATTTTAACTTGACATGTTTAATTTTTTAATTTAACTTGAACACTTGCACTTGATTTGATTGGACTCGAATTTCATTTCACTCGACTCGATTTGAAAAATTTTCAAGTCGAGTTAGGATGATAAAATATGAATCGTTAACTCGATTAATTCAAATTTTTTTCACTCAATTGATAAAATAGGACACGCGTAATTTCTACATTTTCCTCGATAAAGTTTATCCCGGGAATCTCGAGTTTCAGGGGCTTAGAAGTAATTAAGTTCAGTGGTTGAAATGGACAAAGAGAAAACGCTCCCTGCAGAAAGCGTTTTCACCTGACATGGTAGTGAAAACGATTCCTACAGGACGCATTTTCAAGCCAAGTGTTTGGCATGTCAATGGAAAACGCCCTTTGCAGGAAGTGTTTTCACTACCCTGTCAGATGAAAAAGCCTCCTACAGTGAGCGTTTTCTCTATGGCCATTTCAACCACCCCAGCTTGATTGCTTCTGAGCCTTGCAACCTGAGATTCCCGGGATAAATTAGTTCCCCTTTATACCCAACCCCATCCCCTATGTAAACGTTCCGTCTTCATCCCCTACTCACCACATCTCAATCTCCTCTAAATTGTTTTTTTTCTTCTTGCGTGTTAAAATTTTTGGGTTTAAAGATTTATTTCTCTCTCGCTTTGAGAGGGACGTAGTAATAGGTTTAAGTTGTGTTTGGGTTCATGATGATATCATGGAGCTCGGTAACCTACAAATTTCACCTACCCTGTGAGTATGGCGCCATCACCTCAGAAGTCGGGATCGCTTTGCAACTCGAGCCCTAAGTTGGCGATGATTATACCGTCTCAGGTTGAAGGGTAACTAAGGCTTCAAGTTTACAAAGGTTATGCTGTCAAGGGATAAAGCATGAATGAGGCCATAGTTGGCGGTGCTAATACGGGCACGAAAACGAGTCTTCTCATCGAAATAGAATCTTTTATAATACTCAAACATAAGTGCGAGGAAGGAAAACGCAAGGGGCTTTCCAGTGCAATCAAGTTATTCGTGTTGTCTATCTCCACCAAAAGTGGTGTCCTTGTTGCCTGCATAACCACCGTAAACTACATCCCCATTTATGCTTCATCCCCTAACAACATAACCTTTGTAAACTTGAAGCCTTAGTTACACTTCAACCCCAGATCGTATAATCACTGTCCATTGGGACTTTGAGTTGCAACATGATCCGGCTTTCTAGGAGATGGCTCCATACTCACATGACAGCTAAAATTTGTAGGTCACCCAACTCCATGACACCATCGTAAATTCAAATATTCCTTAAAACTATAGCAATGTCTATCTCAAACACAGATAATAAAAAATATATCTACAAACTTATAATTTCCAATTGCAAGAGGAAAAAAAATAATTTTTACCTAAGTGAAAACGTGTCCTACAGGGCACAAGCGTTTTCACTGATGTGATGCGTTTTTATGAGAGAGAACAGAAATGCATCCTACATGGCGTGTTTTACCTAATGCGACAATGAAAACGCGCCCTGTAGGACGCATTTTCACTTCTCTCTCCAAAAATAAATCGATAAATTTTTAGGATTACGGAATAGTTTCTCAAATAAAATTTTTTAGCATATATACATAAATTAACCCGAGTTTCGATTTAATTTTATTATATTTTGAGTATAAAATTTAGGATACAATTAGTATATTTTGAGTTTAGATAATAATGATTATTAAAATCTATAAATTTAATAGTCCTATAAAATCAATTATTTATATGGATTAATATTTGGTATAGTGGTAGTATATATATATATTATTTCACATGCAGTTTTAAAAATTTGTTATGTGTCTTT
The DNA here is from genome assembly GCF_007990345.1 of Gossypium hirsutum. NCBI lineage: Eukaryota > Viridiplantae > Streptophyta > Magnoliopsida > Malvales > Malvaceae > Gossypium > Gossypium hirsutum. Next base: position 58,960,624 of record NC_053442.1, read on the forward strand.
TATTAAAAATATTTTATTATATTCTATAGGACACTGTCAACCCCTAACTGACTTGTGAAGTCTAAAAAATTCACTAGCAGTGTACCTCTAATTATATTTTGATTTATATTTTAAAAATATAAAATTAATAAGGTTTTTTAAAATGAGTTAATTACCAATAAATATTAAATGTAGTGATAATACACAAATTATTTTCCGTAAATCATAAAACGAATATGAATACCTAGATAATAAAAACAAATTTAATAAGGGGAGTTAATTATATTTTGAATTTTAAAACCAAGAACCAAAAAATGTGATCCATACCCATCCAAATACAATGCAACAAAGGTGAAAGAAAAGAAGCCCAAGTAAGAACATCATTTGGGCCTTAGACGACCTAGGCTAGGTTTAGGTCATGAATAAATAAGGTACCTCTGGACTTGATGTTTCATGGTGGTAACCACACTTTGCTTGTTGCTCAATCATCTAACAAATTCTTTGATAACTTGACGTGATATATCCCATCATGATTTCATTTACAAAAATACAAATTGAAAAATTGAGCAACCATCTCCATCTCCATCTCCATCACGTTTTACTTTTAAAAGCTAGAGTTCTATATCAGGTCAAAATCGATCTCCATCGATTAGGCTATAATGGAAAGGGATTTAACATATTTTCTCCAAACTTTGTCAGATAACGCACAAGTCACGATCCCTTCCGATGATTGTGATAGTTTTACTATTATTATTCCTCCTATTTGACAATTGGCTGATAGTTTATTACTAATTGCAGTAATTGGTTTAAGTAATTGATTGGATTAATTAATTCTATTCACTGTTTATTTAAAGTATTTTATAAAACTTAGTTATTATTAAAAGTTGATATGTGTAAAATAATAAATAATGCTATGTCACATTTTATTATTAAATATTTATTTATTTATTTATAATAATTTAGTATTTATTGGGTGAAATTATTAAAATAAAACATTATTACCAAGTATTTAAAATATCCATTATGAAAATTAATTAGTAAATATTTTTAAAAATTTATATAAATAAATTTTTTAAGTTCCTTATTTGCAAATATTAACCTCGTGGAAATTGATAAATATTAATAGTGTATTAATATAATTGTAAACTATATTCTTAGTGATAATTATGTTATTTTTTAGTATGTAAATTAGTGATAGTTATGTCACATTCTGAATAAATTTGTCAAGTAACATATTTCAATTAACATAAAGTTGTATAAGAAGTCATTTTACATAAATAAATTGAAAATAAATTAAGAGTACATAAATATTCAAAAAATATATACATATCTCATTAGGTTTGAGAGCATGTGCCAAATTGAGTAATTTTTTTAGCAAGTATGGTCAAATATGTCATTCCACATAGCTCATTCTTAATAAGCTATGAAAAAAGTTCTCCATCTCTACATTTTTTGTTTTGGAGGTTTTAGCTCAACAAGTTCTTTCAAACTCTATTCACCAAACACTATAATTAGAGGGTTTGACTACTCAATCATGAGAAAAACCTTTACCACATTAGGCACTAATTTATTTTTAACATTTAATTAGATCAGGTAATCATTCAAATTGATCACAGAAGCTCGTTATTTTTTGTTTCCCTATAATTGGGACCGTAGAGCTCTATTCATTTATTCACTCGACCTTACTTTGAATTCAATTCATTTTTTTCTGCTTCAAAAACGGTTTTTTTTTGGAATGATTCGAAAAAAATGATTCTTAGAATTCTCCATTGATACAACATGCTTTTTTTTCCATCCACTCCTTTCAGGATCAGTCGTGGTCTTACAAACTCTACCTCCATTTGTGTCCAAATCAATTAAAAAAAGCCCAAATTCTATTTACCAAACACCTCATTATTAAAATTTAAATTTAATTCTTATATTTTAATTCAATATAATTTTATTTTTTATTTTTAAAATATTATTAGCGAGTTGAAATAGTTAAATCTTGATTAACATATTTGCCTCTATTTGTTTCTTAAAAATGCAATGACATAATGTTAAGGATGGTTTGAATTTCCAAGCCAATTAACGTACCAGTTGTTTTAGAATTTTGATTTGAATTTAACAATAATCCTAACAAATGTCAAAATTGGTGCCTAATTCATGCACCAATTTTTATCAATATTGATAATACTCTAAAATTGCATACTTTTATGTGTTAATTGCATATATATTTTGAGTATGGTCTTAGTAATTTGAGCTTTTTATGATTTTTTTATCTTGTAGGGACTAAATTGAAGGCAAAATGAAGTTTGGGGGGGAGAAAAGTGTGAATTTAAAGACAAAATAGGTCAGCATGCGAAATAGGGAAGAAATGATGCTAAAAATACAAAGTGCAGAATACTTGGGGCAAAAAATTCAAAAAAGAGATTTATGAACAGAAGACTCTATTTAAATTCGAATTTTATTTTTAGGATTATTGTTAGAATTATTATGATATTATTTAGATTTAATTTCAGATTATATCTTTATTTATCTTTTAGATTTTAAATAGGAACAAACTAGGTTTTCTATGTACTATAAATAGGGGATAGAGTGAAATGAATATGCACTTATCATTTCTGTAAAAAACTCATTCCCCCTAAGGCTCTAGCCTTTTTGTTTCTTTTCATTTTCAATAAAATTTTATTCCACTACACTTGTGTTTCTTTTCCCGAAAGCATGAGCCATTAAATTCATCTAGCCAAAGGTTATCGAGATTCCTCAAAAAAAGGTTCATGAGGTTTAGAATTCACACTTAGCCTTCTCAATGAGTATTCATTATTTCTCCGCATTACGGGACTGACGCTTCCGTCTATGTCCTTCCAAAAGTGATTTTTTCATCTTGTGCAAGGAACGGCTACTTTGTATGTTTTGGGAAGGTTGCATATTCGGTTCATTAACTTACTACGTTAGAGGTTGTCGAGCCCAAGAGACAAAATGGTATGACATTCGCCATTGAAAATGAAGATCTAGTGTAAGACCGTCCCACAAAAGTGAAGATTGGCTAGAGTCAGGTTCGTCTAAATCGTAAGGCTAAAATCTAAATGGAGCTGGTGGTCGTAGGCGTCCTCTTCCACTATAAATGGCTATAACTGGCTTATTCTGTCATAAGAATGATCATCTAAAAGCTTAGAATTAAACCCAAGGATGATCGAGATAACCAGAGGTTGGAATCTCTCAAATTGAAGAATCTCTTTCTTCAACTTTGTTTCTTTTTACAATTGCAATGTCAATTTATACAAACTCAACTTGTCCACATTTTTAATTCTGTTTTTCTCCTAGGTCAGATATTTTTCTTAGGCACTACTGTGCCCAGGATTTTGAGGAACAAGAAGTTGTAGCAATTTAGTCCTTGAGGATTTGACCCTATTTCCCTTATACTATTCTTTTCGTTATTTCATAGGGATAGGTTATTTTTTGTGCTTTCAACAACACACCAAATTTTGGCGCCATTGCTGGGGACTGGTAACGTACCAAAATTTGGTGTGTCGTTGAAACAACCAAAATAATCTATCGTTATGAAATAACGAAAAGAATAGTATAAGAGAAGTAGGGTCAAATCCTCAGGGACTAGATTGTTACAATTTCTTGTTCCTCGAAATCCTGGGCATAGTTGTGCCCAAGACAAACGTTTGACCTGGGAAAAAACATAATTAAAAATGTGGACGAGTTGAGTTTGTATAAATTGAAATTGCAATTGCAAAAAGAAATAGAGTTGAGAAAAGGGATTCTTCGATTTGAGAGATTCTAGCTTCTGGTTATCTCGATCCTCTTCGGGTTCAATCCTAGACTTTTAGGTGATCATTCTCATGATAAAATAAGCCAATTATAGTGGAAGAGGACGCCTACGAGTACCAGCTCCAGGAAGATTTTAGCTTTACGATTTAGACGAACCTAACTCTAGCCAACTGTCACTTTTGTGGGACCGTTTTACACTAGATCATCATTTCTTAATGGCGAATGCTACACCATTTCGTCTCTTGGGCTCAACAACCTCTGATGCAGAAAGTTAACGAACTGATTGTGCAACCTTCCCAAAATATACAAAGTGGCAGTTCCTTGCACAAGATGTAAAATCACTTTTGGAAGGACATAGACAGAAGCATCAGTCCCGTAATACGGAGAAATGATGAATACTCGTTGAGAAGACTAAGTGCAGATTCTAAGCTTCATGAACCTTCTTTTGAGGAATCTCGATAACCTTTGGTTAGATGAGTTTAGTGGCTCATGCTTTTGGGAAAAGAAACAAAAGTGTAGTAGAATAAAATTTTATTGAAAAGGAAAAGAAACAGAATGGCTAGAGCCTTAGGGGGAAGGAGTTTTTTACAGAAAGGATGAATGCATATTCATGTGACTCTATCCCCTATTTAAAGTACATAGAAAACCTAGTTTGTTTCTATTTAAACTCTAAAAAATAAATAAAGATATAATTTAAAATTAAATCTAAATAATATCATAATAATTCTAACAATAATCCTAAAAATAAATTTCGAATTTAAATAGAGTCTTATGTTCATAAATCTCTTCTTTGAATTTTTTCCCTAAGTTATTTGCATTTTGTATTTTCAGCACCATTTCTTTCCTATTTCGCATGTTGACCTATTTTGTCTTTAAATTCACGCTTTTCGCTCATCAAACTTCCTTTTTGCCTTCAATTTAGTCCCTACAAGATAAAATACCATAAAAAGCCCAAATTTATAGGATCTTACTCAAAATATATATGCAATTAACACATACAAGTGTGTCATTTTAGAGTATTATCATATTCCCCCTACTTAGCCCATGCTTGCCCTCAAGTACGGTTCCTAGCCCACTATGTAATTTAGATTTTACCATGAAAGAAGTATCACTTCAAAGTTTTATAAAAATTAGGCATAATGCATATGAAAATAAAGAAAACGTTTAGCTTGCTTTAAGTAAAAATGAAAAAGTACTCCAATTTTAACACACAAAAGTTAAATTGACTTGGATTATTTCATGAAAATTAGGTAATTTACAAAACTTACCAAGACACCCTATTTGTTCCATCCTTAGTCCCCAAATGAAATTCTTTTCTCATTTTTTTTCTTTTTTCTCTTAGGTTTTTATTTGTTTTTTTTTCTTAAGATTGTATTGACCCTTTTGACTTGAAGAGGGATGACAACCCAAGCACCCCACCCCGGTTACTCAGCCCAACACACTCCTATTTTATTATTTTTATTTTTTGGTTAAGAATGTTTTGGCCCCTTTGACGCGAAGTAGGATGATAACCCAAGCGCCCCAACCCAGTTACTCAGCCCAACACACTCTTAATTTTTTTTGTTTAATTCCAGTTAGTGGAGTTTTACGTAACATATCACACAACCTTTTTATGCGAAGTAGGATGAACCCAAGCACCCTACCTCCATTACTCAGTTAGTCACGTTTTAAGCTGTGCTCATAACCACGGAAACATAAGATTTTAGTTTATTTTTTAATGAAACAGAATTTCAATTTTGGAGGATTAGAAAAGATAATCAAGTGTCAAAAATAAGTTTTGGCAATTACTTATCAATCATGAAAATAAATTTAGCATACAATCGTATTAAGTGTCCTCATTGTATTTAGAATTAATCAATTTTACTATAAGCAAGATAGGATCAACTTCATTAATCATAATTATTTTAGCCGAATAGAAATAAAACAGCACAAATGAAATTAATATAGCAAAATCATAACTAACTCAGTAGACAAGAATCATGCTCGTACGTCAAACACTGGGTAATTCTTAGTCAAAATCTTGGGCATGAAAAGGGGAAAGATATACTAAAAATAAATAAATATGGGCAAAAACAAGCACAAGACAACAACAACAGTAACAAAATAATAGATAAAACAGTAAAAACAATAAGGAATGCCTCCCCCTACTTAAAACACATTGCCTTCGATGTTAAAAAATAAATATGCTAAAGAAAAAGGGTTTAGCAAAATTCCCCATGTAGTTACTGTTGTTCACATATAGTTGCAATAAGATTAGACATCTACTGGCCGGAGGTGTCCAGCCGAGCTTCAACGCGCTCCAAACATTGCTCGATGGTCATGAAAGATTGGTTTTGGTTGGGTACCTCTTACTGATTTTGCTGCCTAAAGATCCGTTCAGCTGGTGAAGCTCGGATACCTGGAGGGACAAAACGGAAGAAAGAAAGAGTGCCAAAAAGTAATCCCATAGAGTCGAGACAGTGAGCATCCAATGGATTGACTTGAAAAGTAATATGTAAGTCCAAAATAGAACCATTAGAGCCATGTAAAGAGAATAACAATTGTGTAACAAAAGAGCCTAAAATTAGAGGTCATTTGACATTTATAATATGCTCAAATTGAAGCGCATACCAATAGCCCAAATTTATCAGACGACTAGTGTACATACACCATAACAAAAATAATTTCGTCTTCGAGATAGTAGCCGACGCATCTCTCTGACTAGAAAAATTGTAAGCCAAGTAACGGTGTACATAACATAAGGCAAAGTTACGAAACCATAAATCTTTTGATGTTTTAGGGCTATATGTCATTTTGGCATTGTCTGTTAAAAACGCAAAGGCCTCGATAACCTTGAATTCTATTGAAAAAGTACACAAATTGTTTCATAGTCAGTGGGCATAGCATTGTCTTCTGTCACAAAAGTTAGTGCAATATTAAAATCAGTGAGGGACAAACTGTGTGTGGTCTCAAGTAGTCAAAATGATATAATCCCAAGTGTGCCCAACGAGAATTGGCCATGCCGTCGAAAATGGAAGGTGGAAAAAATTCTAAAATTAGTTCATAATAAGTGCAGTGAATGATATCAAAATTACCAACCCAACCAATATTGCAAAAATAATCGGTAACAATAGTGTCAATATGCAAAGCATTCAAAACAGACAGTGATAAACATTTGCAATACACTACTTGTTTGTGTCGTAAACGATTATAACTGTCTCGATCGACAGCTTTATCAAATGTTAAGTTACAATTTAAACGACATTTCAGTGGCAGAATATTCACTCGAGACGGTAGGTTCTGCCTTGGGTCGGTAACGGTTGATGGTCATTGTGACTCCTCGATGCGTCGAGCGTGTAGGACGTACATTGACGTCGTTGTCTGAGTTGGGCTTCGGCATGGGGTAAGCGGACTTAGTGGATGAGGTAGTGTTAGACGCGGCTGCTGGTTGGGCCGGAAGACCCTGAGGCCGTTGACGGGTCCAACAACTAGTGGAGGTAAGAGCCAAAGATGATGGTGGCGATGGGGGGTGTGAAGCAATCGGCAAAGGTGATGGTGGGGGAAGAAAATTTGGTAAGGGTGACGGTGAGGTTGAAGGGGAAGGTACGACATCGCGTGGAAGGGAGGGAGGATGGCAAGGTTCGATGTCGAGTGGAGGAGAGGGAGGAGGGGAATGTTTGGCGTTGAGTGGAGGGCAGGGAAGAAGGAAAGGTTCGGCGTCGTCAAAGTCAACGTGTTAGGGTATTGAGAACCAGCGTCGACAGTTGTTAATGGTGAATGGGGGTTCGGCAGCAGCGCAGATCCTAGTCTTAACTATGGTGGTTCGAAAGTTAGCTTGAAGGTAGAGGAGAGGGCTAATAGCGGCTTGAGTGAGTTTTGGGTGAATATGGGTGAAAAATTAGGGTTTAAAGGTGTAGGAGGAAAGATGTTTGGCTGTAAGGTGGGTGTTTGGCTATAGGTTTGGGTGTGTTTAAAGTAGGGATGCGCTATTCCTACTTAAATTAGGATAGAATATTGGGTTTTGCTAAAGCATACCCATTCATTCAAGATGCTATTCCAATTTTAATTTTTTCTCGTTGGTTCTCCTAGACATAAGAAGACAAATTTATTAACATGAAAATAAAATAAAATAAAATAAAATAAAATAAAAAATAAAAAATATATAAATTGGGTTGCCTCCTATTAAGCATTTGCTTTACGTCATTAGTTTGCGTCCTGATTAGTATTATGGAGGTTCCAGCTGAATTTTTTCAACTGTATGGGCTTGAAAATTCTCATAAAACGGTTTTAACCTTTGACCATTGACTGTGAACCATTTTACAAACTCTTCACTTTCTATTTCAACTGCACCATGTGTGAATAATTCAGTTACAATAAAGGGTCATTGCCTTCGAGATTGAAGCTTACCGGGGAACAATTTTAGCACGGAGTTGTAAAGTAACACTTTTTGTCCTATCGAGAAATGCTTTCGAGATATTTTCGTATCATGGAACAATTTTGTTTTGTCCTTATTGATACGAGTATTCTCGTAGGCATCATTACAAATTTTCTCTAATTCTTGGATGTTAAATTTTCTTGCTCGTCCTGCAGGTTCTAATTCCATGTTACATTATTGTACAGCCCGGTAAGCCTTATGCTCCAATTCTACTAGAAGGTGGGAAGTCTTGCCAAAAATAAGTTGATATGGGGTTATACCAATTGGTCCCTTATATGCCGTCCAATAGGCCCAAAGTGCATCATTTAGCCTAAGACTGTAACACCCCGACCCGTGTCCGTCGCCAGATTAGAGTTACGAGGCATTACCGATCAAAACCCGACTCAAATTTTTTTTAACTCAACCACGAAATTTCATTCCATATATATATTATCACATAACCAATTAAAATCAAACATGCATCTTTAATCAAGTTTCATATACTAACCATGTTTCAACAATTCATCCATATCATTATCATTTACCTAATCAAAATTTAATATCATAAATCAAACATTTATCCAAGCATTTATTTCATTTCAATTTACTAAATATAGTACATATTACAAACATAGGTAATCTACCCTGTTTGGACAGCTCTTATACATCAGAAATTGAGCAGCATATATATATATAAAATTGGACAGCATTTATACATCAAAATTTGATAGCATGTATATACAAAATTGGACAACATTTATTCACCAAAATTAGGCAGCATATATATACTAATTTGGACAGCACTTATACACAAAATTTGACAGCATGTATATGCAAAATTGGACAGCATTTATTCACCAAAATTGGGCAGCATACATATACCAATTTGGACAGCACTTATACACAAAATTTGACAGCATGTATATGCAAAATTGGACAGCATTTATTCACCAAAAATAGGTAGCATAATTAACACAAATTGGGCAGCATTTAAGCATAAAAATTTCATGAACATATACCACATTTTAGACCATTAAAGCATATGCATTAATACCGAATTCAAACCAAAGAGATAAGCCATTTTAGCATGGCTTTTAGATACATATACACATTGGTTCCAAAATAAATATTTTAACTATACTATACATGCCATATATTTGAGAATGATTTAGCAAAATACCAAAAGAAAATATCGATAGTGTGGCGAGCTTAGCTGACGATCCCCGAACACGTAGCGATCACCAAAATCTATACATCAAAACAATTATCCAACACATTGTAAGCTAATTTAGCTTAGTAAGTTATAAGCAAATATACTCTACTATTTAAACCGATATCTCAAATAATATTCAACCAATTCATACTATTAAATCATCTTACCTTTAGCCTACCATATCATAAAATAATTATTCACTTATTACTATGATTTAACTAAAATCAATATAATTACACAACCTTAAACATTTCTTCAAATTAATCACAAGACCAAATACATTATGCATTTCCTCATCATGTAATATAAAGAATCATATTATATATAAATATGATTCCAAATATAATCACCACATAGGTTTAATTCCTACAAAGCTTAACTTTAAAATACAACCATAATGGTTATTACTCAAGAATTCCAAGTATTTACTCATTTTAATAATCATGATTTCTCAATAAGACAATTACTCAATACTAATAGTTATTTGAAAATATTAATAAGTTCGCACACTTAGTGCTTAATAATCAAACTCACACACTTAGTGCTTTACCATTAAACTCGCACACTTAGTGCTTTACAATTAAACTCGCACATTTAGTGCTTCACAATTAAATTTCGCACACTTAGTGTCGAAAGTCAACAACTCAATACATCTTATTTCAATAATTTTATCACTACATGTATATATATACCATTCAATTCAACATAATTACTCAGATACTAATATGATTTTAAAACGATACAATTATATATGTGCTTAATAACTTACCTCGGATGTCGTCGACTAATAGATCGGCTACTCAACTACTTTCGATTTCGCCCGATCTAAATCCGATTTCTTGGTTTCTTGATCTAAACATATTCAAATAAATCTCATTTAAACATATTTTCATTCAATTTAGTCTAAGAACACATAAATGGGAAAATTACATTTTTACCCCTAATATTTCACATTTTCACAATTTAGTTCTTATTGCACAGAACACAAAATACACAAAATTTGGCCACACTCCCTAAGGGCCAAATCTTCCTAGTACCCATATAAGTCCATACATTTCATTTATTTCACATTTTAGTCCTTCAAAAATTTATTTTTTGTAATTTAGCCCTAATTACTCAAAATCACCAAAAAAATCCAATACAAAACATATTAATCTTTAACATATCTTTCATTTTTTTATCAACAACTATCAAAAAGCTCAAGCACTCATCAATGGAAAAACACAAAATCAGCATCAATTCACAAAATTAATACATGGGTTTTGAAGTATTCAAAGCAACGATCACAAAAACGTAAAAATTATCAAAAACTAAAATCAAACTAACCTTGAATTGAAATCCCTAAGATGGCCGAATGCTAAAGCTTGAAGAACAAAGTTTCTTTCTCTTGTTTACGGTGGAAAAAGGTGAAGAAAATGACTTTATTTTATAATATTTATGATATAATATACATTATTATTCTTTTACTATTTTAACCTTTGTAAAATAATATTTAAAACATATAATACATGGCTTTTTAGCCATCTTGCCGTCCACTATATTTTAAATGGGTTTATTGCCCTTTAAAGACTTCAAGTTAAAAAGCCATTACCAAATAGGTGCTTTACACTTTAAGTATCAACTTTTACATTTTATGAAATTTAGTACTTTTATCAAATTAAACACAAAAACGGCCAAATAAATTTACGAAATTTTCACACAATCAAATTCAAATATCACAGACACAGAAAAAATATTAAAATATTTTTTGGACTCGAATTTGTGGTCTCGAAACTACTATTCCGATTACGGTCAAAATTGGGCAATTACAAAGACTCCAGTCCTTTCAGTTAAGCCGAACCGTTTTCTCCAAATGGTCTTGATTTCTCGGTTTGAGACTTCCACTTGGCCGTTCGTTTGGGGGTGATAGGTTGTAGCTATACAGTGGTGAACTCCGTATTTTTCATAAGTGCTTCCATAATTTTATTGCAAAAATAGGTTCCATGATCGCTGATCAAGGCTCGATGTGTGCCAAACCTAGAAAAATAGTTCATTTTTAAAACTCCATGACTGTTTTAGCATTGTCATTCCGAGTAGGCTTTGCTTCTATCCACTTAGAAACATAGTTTACCGCAAGAATTATATACACATTTCAAAATGAGGAAATAAACGGACCCATGAAGTTGATGCCCCACACATAAAAAAATCTCACATACATGAATTGGGGATAGGGACATTTGATTTCGCTTAGTTATGTTACCTGTATGTTGGCATTTATCGTAAGAATTAAAAAAAATCATATGCATCTTAGAAAATGGTGGGCCAGTATAGCCCACACTCTAATACCTTATGAGTAGTTCGTTTAGGGCCAAAGTGTCCTCCATAAGCTTTGGTATGACAAAAAGTGAGTATAGAAGGTACCTCGGTTTCTAGAACACATTGTCTTATTATCTAATCAGATAAATGTTTCCATAAGTATGGGTCATCCCAAATATAATATCGAGCTTCTCTTCTAAGTTTGTCTTTCATGAGACGAGCTAACCCAGTAGGTAATGACTTGTAGCAATGAGGTTTACCATATTCGCATACCATGGGAAATACTCAAGTGGTCAGCCACTAAGTTTTCGTGTCCCTTATTATCTCGAATCTTGATATCAAATTTTTAGAGCAGTAAAATCGATCTAATGAGCATCGATTTCGCTTCCTTCTTTGCGATCAAATACCTAAGAGCTGCATGGTCAGAAAAAATTATCACTTTAGATCCCAATAGATAAGATCGGAATTTATCCAAAGTAAATACAATAGCCAAAATTTCTTTTTCCGTGGTGGTGTAGTTGCTTTGTGTAGCATTTAGGGTTTTTGAGGCATAACAAATGACATGGGGCTCTCTATCTATCTTTTTCCCCAACATGGCCCCTATAATTTGTTCACTTGCACCGCACATGATTTCAAAGAGATAGTTCCAATTTAGTGCTTGTACTATAGGAGCAGAAACCAACTTCTATTTGAGTGTGTCAAAAGCCTCCTTGCATTTTGGGCTGAACTTAAATTTCTTATCTTTTTGTAACAATTCGCACAGTGGTTCAGCTACTTTTGAGAAGTTCTTTATAAAGCGTCTGTAAAACCTTACATGGCCAAGGAAAAAATAGGTTTCCCATACAGTTGAGGGATATGACAAAGAATCTATAATGTCAATTTTGGCCTTATCGACCTCAATCCCTTTAGCTGAAACTATATGTCCTAGAATTAAACCTTTTTCTACCATAAAATGACACTTTTGTAATTCAAGACAAGATTAAATTCTATGCATCTACTTAAAATTATCGAAGGTTTTAAGGCATTCATCAAAAGAGTTCCCATGCACAATAAAATCATTCATAAAAATTTCGATAACATTTTCTACATATTCAGAAAATATACTCATCATACATATTTGGAAGGTGGCTGACGTGTTACAAAGCCGAATGACATCCTCCTGTATAAAAATGTGTCGAATGGGCATGTAAAAGTGGTCTTTTCTTAGTCTTCTGGTGTAATTGGGATTTGGAAAAAACCTGAGTATCCATCAAGATAGCAAAAATAAGTTTTTCCAACTAAACGTTCAAGCATTTGATCTATTAAAGGAAGAGGGAAATGGTATTTTCTAGTATAAGAATTCAACTTCCTGTAATCAATGCAGACACGCCACCCATTTTGCACTCGGGTTGGTACCAGATCGCCCTTAGCATTTTTCTTTACTGTCACACCTGTTTTCTTTGGCACGACTTATACTGGACTTACCCATCTACTATCAGAAATGGGATAAATTATGTTAGCATCCAACAGCTTAATTATTTCTTTTTTTTACCACATCCATCATATTCAAGTTCAATCGCCTTTGACTTTCTAACTTTGATTTCGTGTTTTCCTCTAAGAAATCTTGTGTGTGCATGTCAAGGGGCTTATCCCTTTTAAGTCGGCAATGGTCTAGCCAATTGCCTCATTATGGTTTTTTAGCACTTGTATCAAATTTTCCTCTTCGAACTTGGAGAGTTTATTTGAAACTATGATCGGCAAGGTACTATCTTCCCCCAAAAATGCATATTTGAAATGCTCAAAAAGTGGTTTCAATTCCAAATCTAGTGCCTGCACAACAGAAAGTAGAAGTTTAGTGTTCATCAGAGACAACAATTCATTAACAGATTCGTAAATAAATCCTAAATCAAAATCATCAAACAATGTTTCAAGTTTATCTTTATAAGGTGATGCAAAAGTTTTTCCTACTAATGAGTTAATTATGTCGACACGATTTACGTTCAAGATTTCACTTGGCTGACTAATAGCGTCGTAAACGTTAAACTTCACAATCTCCCTGTCAAATTCCATCGTGAGGGTTCCCCTATGTACGTCAATCTTAACGCTAAAGGTACTAAAGAAAGATCGTCCCAACAAGATGTTCGAAGACTCAGGAGTGTTATCCTCTTCTATTTTCACTACATAAAAGTCTGCATAAAAGATAAGTCTGTTGACTTTCACTATTACATCCTCAAGGACTCATTCAAGATGCACAATAGACCTGTCTACCAATTGAATGATAACACCTATTTTCATAAAAACAAAAATCACGTTAATTGATTCATAAATGGAAAAAAGACATTATATTTATGGAGGCTCCTAAATCACATGCAAATTTTTTTATTCTTAAGTGGCCTATTTTGCATGGTATTGCAAACATGCCCCTAACTTTACACTTTACTGGCATTCTCCGCTGCAACACCGCAAATACATTTCTACGAACACTTACTCTTTCATTTCCAATTGATTTTCACTTGTTGGTGCAAAGCTCCTTAAGGAATTTGGCATATCGTGAAATTTGTTTAATGGAATCCAATAACGGTATGTTAATCTCGACGTTTCTAAATTTTTCGAGGATCTCTTTGTCCTCGTTACCTTTTCAATGTTTGTTCAATGGTCCTGGAAACGATGGTTGAATTTTGGGCAATGGAGGTTTCGTTCGAACCTGTTCATCGTTCTCATTCTTTTCCTGGACGGAATATTGATTAAGATTTTTGCTAGGATTTGGTTCCTGTTCTTTTCAAGTTCGCAATGTCACTGCATTTATGTTTTGTCTTGGGTTAGGTTCCGTTTGTGACGGCAGCTTTCCTTGTGAGTTCATTTTCTCAATTGATGTGGTCAACTCTCTTAGAGACGCATCGATTTTCTATTGAAAATCCTTTGTTTCCTTTTGGAAATCAACAATTTGCCATTTTATTTACTGTTGAAAATCAACAGTTTGTCATTGAATTTGTTGTTGGAAATCAAGCACATTAGCTTCTAATTTATTGATTATGGTTTCTAGAGAGGTACCTAAATCTCACGTTTGTTATGGAAACCAGTTTTAGTATGGCTGGTTATACTATGGGTTAGCCCCATAACTCAAGTTAGGATGGTCCTTCCATCCTGGGTTATGTATTAGCGTAAGGGTCATATCACCTTTGGGGTGGTCCAGGAAAGTTCCCCACAGCATCCAAATGGCCTATAGTATCGTCACAAAAATTAGGGCATACGTCTATTGTATGTTTGGGTACTGCACAAATTTCACATAGTCGGGCTAGTCCTGCTTTTTCTGCAATAAGAGAATTCACGATATTAGTAAGTTTTTCAATTTTGTCTTCTAAAGTTGAAATACTTAGCTGGTGAACCCTTCTAGTGGGTTCAGGACTGGCTAGGAATTGCTGTGTCTTTGCAGCCATTGTGGATATCAAGTCCCTTGCTTGTTGAGGGGTTATGTTGGCTAATGCCCCTCCACTGGCGGTATCTATCATATTCATTTCTATGGGCTTCAAGCCCTCATAGAAGTACTGGAGCAGAAACTGTTCTGTTATCCCATGTTGTGGGCAACTTGCACACAACTTCTTGAATCACTCACAATAGTCGTAAAAAGACTCCACATCACTTTGTCTTATCCCAACAATCTCCCTCATTAACTCAGTTGCACACGATGGTAGGAAAAATATTTTGAGAAACAAACGGGAAAGATCAGTCCAAGTTGTGATAAATCTAGGAGGTAGATAAAATAACCATTCCCTAGCAGAATCCGCTAGGGAAAAAGGGAAAGCACGTAATTTGATCTGATCCTCAGTTACACCCTAAGGTTTCATACTAAGGCAAACCATATGAAATTCTTTTAGATGTTTATGTGGATTTTCATTTTTCAATCCACGAAAATTCGGTAGTAACTGGATTAATCCTGACTTCAGTTCAAAATTAGTATCCATAATAGGATACGCAATGCATAACGGTTGTTGTGCTAGATTCGGGTTTAAGTTAACCCTAACGTTAGGCACTTTTTTGGTGGATCGACTCCTATTATTTCATTCTCCAATGTTTGAGTAGGGTTTTCGTTAACCCTAGACCCAACTTTGTCGACTGCTTCTATTTTAGACGTTGGGTTACTCTGAGTTTCTACTACCTCTGACTACTTTTTTCGTAGCTTCGTTTCTTTGCCATTAGCTCTCGCAATCTTTTCTATTTCTGAATTGAATGCAAGATATCTTGGGGCAGATATGGTCATAAGCAAAAGAAATAAGATTAGTACGTTACCAGTCCTCGGCAACGACGCTAAAATTTGGTGTGTCATTGAAAGCACCAAACATAATCTATCCCTATGCCTAGGATTTTGAGGAGCAAGAAGTTGTAACAATCCAGTCCTTGAGGATTTGGCCCTACTTCCCTTATACTGTTCTTTTCATTATTTGATAGGGATCTGTTATTTTTGGTGCTTTCAACGACACACCAAACACAAAAATTACTATTATCATCTTTCAATTGTCAAGCTTTATTAAATGTGACCATGCAAACTAGTATAAATAGGTCTTAGTTCTAACTTTCGAGACATACAATTTTTTAGGATGAAATAGTTAGTGAGTGCTAATTTGAGAGAAATTGTATAATAGCTCTTGGATATATTTCGAGTTGTTTCAAAACACCTGTAATCTTTATCTTCTTTTTATGGTGAAATTTCTTGTTGTTTTTGCCTGTGGAGGTAGGCTTTAAAGTTGAACTATGTAAATCCTTGTGTCTCTTTATTTGTTTTTTTTTCACACATTATTTTTTGTGGTGTGTCATATTTATTCTTGATAAATTTGTCTTATGGTCGTATTAATGTACTTGGTCCATCCATCATCAACACATAATGACTTTTTTGACCCTCCAACTTTACATAAAAAAAATCGTTTAAGCCTTTAAATTTGTATTGTTTGTTAAATCACCCCAAAATGGATGAAAAAGTTATCTGCTAGCTTTGCTTGCGTAGCATACATGTGGGTTGCCACGTCAGCAATTAATTATTTTTTTAAAATTTAAAAAATTCAAAAATTCAAAAATTATTTAAAAAGTACAACAATTATAAAAAATAATTTTAAAATTTTAAAAAATTAATTAATTACTAATGTGGCATACATATGGATGTCACATTAGCAAAGTTAATGATTGTTAATTTTTTTATCCATTTTAAGATGATTTGACAAATAATATAAATTTAAAGACTAAAAGAGAAAAAAATTAAAAGGAGATTAAAATAATTTTTTTTATAAAGTTAGTGGTTAAGGACATTCGTAACCACTGTCTACACGAAAGACTATGGATTAGAGTGAGGCAAAAGTTTGGGCAGGACTTGTCAGGTAGGTTCCTAATACTTCCATGTTTTATTTAAGGCCAATTTTTAAAAAAGTTTTAATTGAATTATTGATTTATTTAAAGAGTTAAAAATGAAAATTTTCAATTTAATTAAACGTATCAAAATCTTAAATTTAATGTTTAAAATTTTAAGAATAGCTTAAAATAAATTTTAGTGAAACATGCAAAACCCTCTCTCATATACCCATTTATGGTAAAAATTACATATGTATTAAAAGTATGCATCAAAATTAAATAAAATTTTAGTTAAAATGGTTAAGTTGAATATTTAAAAATCATAATTGTTTAAGTTTAATTCTTATAATGTGTGAGTTTTTAAGAATTTTATATAAAAATATAAAAACATCTTCAAAATAATATTGAAAGTTGGTTGAATTTTGCTTGCCAAATATTGTTCCATATATACATCAAGTTACAATTATACTAAGGGGATATTGTAGAAAACTAGAGATGGACACCAAAAAATTGCTTACAAAGTTCGGGTCCTCTTCTTACATCAATAAGGCCTTGCTCAGAAAGTAATTAACTATAAATCAATAGTACAACACATAATTTAAATTCAACTCAATCATTTAGTTGTAACCTCACTCCTATACATTTAATTAAAAGCACTCTCCCAAGTTTGAGACCTTTTTTTACATCCGTGGGGCCTTGCTTAGAGAATAATCCACTATGAATCAATGGTACAATATGCGATTTAATTTCAACTCAATCACCAAGTTGTAACATCGCTTTTATACATTTAACTAAAATCACTCTCTCGCTAAGATTTTCCCTAATGAAAACTTAGTTATATATTGATAGAACAGTTTGAATATATTTGTAACACCCCTAACCAGTCTCCGTCGCCGGATTAAAGTTACGAAGCATTACTGTGCAAAACAGAACATTTAACTTCAATACAAATCAATAAATCAATTTAATATTTATTTACAAAAAATCATTACAATCATAGCAAATATACACATTTGGGCCTTAAATCGAGCCTTTGGGACCCTAAAAACAATTTGATAGCAATCGGGGATCAAATTGAATCAAATCAAAAATTTTGGAAAAACATGAAAAATTGAGAAATAGGGGTCATACGACTATGTGACATAGCCCAGACCGTGTGGACATCCGAAGTAGGGACACATAGTTGTGTCCCAGCCTGTGTGTTCACCCATGTTATTATTCGAAATAGGGTCACACGGTCTTGTCGCAGGCCGTGTGCCAGACCGCGTGAAATCTGCACCTAAAATAATAATGACACACGGCTATGTGAGGTGACTGTGTGTGGCACACGGCCGTGTGATAGCCCGTGTCCCAGGCTGTGTGCTCCAAATTTAGCCCCTAAAATAAGCCACTTCAATTCCTATCCTTGCCCAACAAGATACACCATTTACACATACATTCATTTGACCAAAACACTCTTTAAACACACTCAAAACATGCCAAATCAATCAACCTATGAATTCTAACCAATATGTCATTTAAATGTACTACAATTCACACCAATTCATTTTATTCAAAAACATATCATACCTTAAACATACATCACTACAACCACACATCATTTAGCCACTTCAATCACATATAAGCATGTCTTAAACCATATATTTACAACGCATCTAAAAGTGATGAAAAGATACATATTGCCAAAACATTGCGAGCCCAAACAAAAATATATACACAAAAGGCATAACCAAACTAAGTTGACCAAATAGCATATTAAAAAACTCTCACTACCATAGCCATTTATAACCATAGCCAAAATAACCAAAAACTACCAAAGTGATTGCTGAAGAGTGTGATAAGGCTCTGACAAGGTTCCAACCGGTCGAGCTTCCGATAATCTACAAAATAGAGGAAAACAACTATGTAAGCAACTAGTGCTTAGTAAGCTCGTATAAGAAAAACTCAAACTTACTGTTCCTTAACATTTAATCATTCAATCATGCTCATTAGATCATATAAGTACTTCACTTTCCTATTCACAACAATCCACATATTTAGTAGATAACTTAAAAATATAACATCAAAGAAACATGATATATATCATGAAATGAATTGCATCCATTCATCTTTCTCACATGTTTGATTAGTAATATTTTCCATCCATTTGAAAATACCAAATTTACCATTTCATAAGATCATTAACAAAAATTAATTTGTATTCATGCTTTTCCATTAGTTTTTACTTACCTGTTGAATAATATAGAATTACGTCGGATACTCGGGAATGCTCACACATAATGTGTCTTTTCATGTAACAATATCATTTTCAATAATGCTCACACGAGCTGTGAGTCGGGATGTTAGCTACACGATGTTGCTCACACGAGTTGTGGAGAATCCACAACAAATGCAGGACCTCAACCATCGCTAGGACATCTAAGACCAACACCCGAAACTGTATAATCCCTAATGACATGTCATTTGTATCCTAAGAATTCTTAAGGTTCAAACGGGATTATTAAACTATCAAGTATTCAAACTATATTATTATTGTCGTTTCAAATTAAATCTAACATACCATTAACTAATAATCAATCCAAACAATAATTAATAAGTATATAACTCATACGAACTTACCTCAATATCTATGGTTGCAAAAACAAAGTTGAAGACTAGTTTGAAGCTTTAGCTTTCCCCGATTTAAGTCCGGTTGTTGCGGATCTTGATCATGCATAAAACTCAAGCATGGACGAATGCTCCTAGCTCCCTCTAATGGTGTTTATAGTTTTGGAAATTGTGAAAATGAAGGACGTGATGAAAATTTTGTCATCTTTTGTTTAATTTTTTAACTTAATTATTCAATTACTTAATTAACCTTTTAAAAACTAATAAATTACACCAAAACCAATCCAATATCACCCACTAACTTTAAATATGGTAAAATTTCCATCTAAATCCATTAATTTTCCTTTCGAAAGCTATTTTCCCCTTTTAACTAATGGAAATAAACTTTTGTACCTTTTACAAACTAGTCCATTTTACTTAATTAACTAACTAAACCTTAAAATTTTCTAATGAAAATTTAATATGACCTTAAAATAACCTTATAGACATTAAATAAACATTAAAATATTAACTCACTCGTCAAAATCGTGATCCTGAAACCATTATTTTCGGTACCATTAAAAGCGGGTTGTTACAATATTACGAAAACACTCACTAATGTTCCTCAAAATGAATAGATTGAGTTCTTTCTAAATCCACATACTAAACAAGTCTTCAATATTGTATCCCTAGTTAGGGATGTCAATGGAGTGTGCTAAATTCACCACTGCTCCGTAGTTGGCATGCTCTACTCCACCACCCACTCCGCTTCACTATGGATCTATAATTTCAAAAATCACTACCACATCTATGGATGTTGGATACATCTATCCCTACCTTGCCCTGCCCCATCCCACCCCATTCCGCTCCACTTCAATTTAATTTTTGCAAGTTATCTTTAAATTTTCAATCTTTTTAAATGCAAGTAAATATTTAAATATAATTCTTCAAAAAAAATTAAAAACATAAAACATATAGATTTTCTATAAACATATTACAATTTTACCCTTTCAATAATTATATAAAAGGATAAAATGTTAATTTAATATAGCAGAGTAAGGCAGAGCGAGGCAAGCAATTACCATAACCACTTCGTACCCACTATCTAAAAAAATACATCTTGCCCTACCCTACATCTACTTTTGAAAAGAGAAAAAGCCCCTCCATTTGGAGCGAATTGGTTCTGAATCCATCAAGTGGTTCGAGTTTTGCCATCCCTAGCCTAAGTAAATTCAACTAGTATAATTTGATTGAATCATTAAGATTTTATCCATATCTGACATCTTTAAGGAAAAAGATAATCTTGAGATATTTTCTCCAGATTTTTCTCAATCACATGTCTATTTATTTTTGAAAAGACAATTGCACTAAGCTTCTTCAAGTTGTCCTTGCTTTACTAAAGATCTTCCTTAAGTAACCATGAAATATATTGCACAATATCACTTAAGAAAATGCACAAAAATAGTCACAATAATCAAATCAAAATATGCCAACAAAATAAACAATTTATCTCGTTTTGCTAATTTTCCCTTAAGTAGCATTTGGCTTTGTAGTTGGCAATTATAATTGGCACTAACAACCACTTTTAAGGTTAAACAAGTCCATAGGAAGAGCATGTGTCCAACTTCATTAAGTGATTTTCAATCCATTTTGATATGCCAAGATCTCACCAAATCAATTACCTTAATAGAAGAATATTGAGATAAGTCTTCACAAAGTCAACCCACATATTCTTGTGATTGTATATATTAATTTATAGGGTAAGTAGATCATACTAGGACACTTGTAAACTAATGCTGCTTGATCCAGTCTCTTCAATTATAATCTCATAAATTGCTGCTAAAATCACCAAAGATATACAAGTAATTAATCAAGATACGTTGGTAAAAAATACCAACAAATAAGCCAAATTTTATCATATTACCAGCCATGTCTCAAGTTACAATTGGCGTCATAATTGATAGGTAAAACTGTCACTAACAAATATAACTTATTCTATAAAAAAAGAATGAATTTTTAAGTCATTTCTCAACTTAATTATTACCCGATTAACTCATGATACAATACTAATTTAATTGGAGATGCCAGGACACTAATTCAATTGAAAAGAAACAACCAAACTAAATCATATTAGTAAAATTATTTAGGTAATTTAACTTTCTTAAAAAATAAAATAAAATTTCACTCTAGATTTAAACTTTGGCACCTCAAGAGACAACCGTCTCAACCTTTTCAACACAATTAAATTCTAGGGGTAAAAGATAAATTTATTATTATATTAATTTATAATTTTTCAAAGGACTTGCAAGGTAATTTTACAGTTTTTTTGGGGTAAGGCTACTTCTTACCTCTTAAATACTTTTAGATTATTTTTGTTGATATTACGAGTTAATTAAATACAAACTCAATTCAAAAAAAAGTTCATATCACATAATGTATAATAAATTAATATTTGTATAAATTTCAGAAATATAGGGACTTGTTTTGAACTTACACGAAATTGGACTTGTTTTTTGTTTCTTCAAATTTTTCCTTAAGGATTGGATACCGACAATATATTTTGTACATGTGCAATACATACGTTTGCTTCAATCAATGATTTCTTGGTTTTCTTTCCTTTCCAAACTGATTAACTAAAAGCAATAGGTTAAAATATGTTATAAGTTCCTATATTCTTAATAAATTTAAATTTTAGTCTTTATTTTTTTATTTTTAGAAATTTAATTTCTCCATTTTTCATATTTCAAAATCTAGGTTTAACGGTTAACCGTGTTAAAATTATTTTGTTAAATTTAGGTTCATTATAACGTCATTTTTTAGTTATATTGCTACCAATTGAGTATTTTTTTTATTTAAAAAATATCACATCAATAAATTTAACAAAAAAATTAATAAGTATTAATAATTTGACCTGAATTTTTGAAATTAGAAAAGCAGAGAAATTAAATTCTTAAAAAAAAGTAAAATAATTAAATTCTAAATTTATAAAAAAAAATACAAGGACTTATGACATAATTTAATCAAAGCAAAAAAAAAATAGAATAGAAATAAATAGTGGTCATTGGGTTCTTAATATTTGGAGCATTTCCGGTTAGTTAAAGAGTTGTTGAGAAGTTGATGAATGTGCAATTTCTTATTTAAAATAAAAATCCTTAAATTAATATATTTATATTTATAAATTTATATTTAATATACTAATAATACAAATATAAAAAATTCTTTAAATAATATATATAATAGTCGATTGAATCTTAGTTTAATTAGCATAAGCATTATTGTCAATATAGGAGAACGAGAGTTTGAGTGTACTGAAGAGCATTATTCTCCTATTTATGGGTCGGGAGGGACTATAAATAATTATAAATATTATAAAAAAAATATGATCATAACTTATAATGACATCGTTCAAATATATGTATAATATACATAAAATGAGAGTCACATATAAAGTTTGAAAATTCCCAAACCTCAACCCTATTATTGAATTAAATCTTGCAATTTCAACCTACTATAATATGACATAAATAGTTCTCAAATCCAATTAATCTATATATTAAGTTCCACCATAATTAATTTCCACATCAGCATTTTTATATTAAAGTAATTAATTAAATATGTAATTTGATTTTTGAGAAATATAAAGGGAAAAGGTAATAAAAAATAGGGATAAATCTCAAAACTATACATGAACTATGGTTTAATGTACAATTGTATATACAAACTTTGATTTTGTGCAATTTTATGCATGAAATTTTGATTTGATCCAAAATTTGTAAATTATTAACACAATTATTGATATAACATCATTTTATATTTTTATATTGCGTACATAAATAATTATAGTTATCCAATATAAAAATTAATTGATGTATTATTTCTTTAAATATGTATGATTAAAGTAAAATTAAAGTTTTTAGTATACATGTGAATCCCAATTAGAGTTTTACGTGTATAATTGGACCAAATTGAAGCTCATGTATATAGTTGCACATTAAATCAAAGTTAATGTATAATTTTGAAGATTTATCCCTAACAAATAATAAAATTTGTTTTTTTTTCCTTAGCGCCTCATGATATTCCCACCATTATGAAGAAGGTTTTTTTTCTGAAAATCTACGACATTAGTCTTTCTGGCTTTGTTAGATTTATAATTTAGTCCCTATTTTAATTTATTTATTTTTATTGAAATTATTATTTTTCCATATAAACAAAGCCAAAAAATATTTTACGAGATAAGCCTCGATCGTTAAAAATATAAAAGATGATTGCAAATAGAAATTTTGGTTTTAGAATTTTTTTAACGATACATACAAACAAAAATTAGTGAATTATTTTTTTTCATAAGTAAAATTTATGCTTTTACATTATTTAAAATATTATTTCTAAAGTTAAAAAGTATTAGATATATTTTATTTCTAAAATTAAAAATTAAAAAAAAAGGTTTAAAACTTTATTTCTAAACCTGCTTATATAATGTATGTTAAGATTTTGAATCATTAATTATATAAATACACAATACGGTTTTATCTTTCAAAATTTCTTCCATGTAAATAAAGGTTACAAATTCATTTTATTATATTTTAAATCAAGTATTATTTCATTAATAATTTTAATTAATATATCGTTTTATAAAACACGCGAACAAAGCAGACTTGGGTTTTTTTTAACTAGTATTAAAAATGTTGGCACAAGCTTTGCATGAAGTGGATGGAAAGGGAAGAAGGTAGTAGCATAAAATGCTCTACTTTCTTTATATTAATACATTTCGTATTTTATAGACTGATGCTCAACTTTTCTTTTATTTAAAACAATGTAATGTCTAGTTCTTTCCAAATTGGTCCTTTTTTTAAGTATTTTTTTTATGTGTATGCATATCAAAGTAATTTTTGTTATGAAATCTAATAACCCTAATTCCCAATAATACAAACTCATAGGCAAACTCATAAAAGAAAGTATTTGAAAATGAAGGCTAACTGATTGGGGGTGAGTTAGTCGGGGCGAGCTGTTTGCATGGGAGAGAGATAAAAACTAACAAACAGTAGATATGGAATATATTCCATCACGAATAATACATGTTGGAATAATTACTATTACAATTAATTTAAAATTCATATTTTTTCAAAATTAATTAATTAAATTAAACACCAATGTTTTCTAGTTAAGTAAAAGGGAAAAAAAATCGGCTTGCTGAAATCCATTGATAACTAAACTAACAAACTAGAGTCGGGCACGATATATCCCACAAGACTGGCTGGCTGACAGGCAGGCAGTCAGGCACGCAGGAAACAATCAAAACCATCCATCCTCTCTCTTCCTTTCTCCCTCTTTCACTATCATTACCACCCATTTTTTAACCCATTTCTTCCCTTTCAAAGGTTTGTATCTATTCCGCAATAATCAAACATATACCATGTTTCTTCTTTTCTTCTTATACTAATTCATCTTGTTCCTGTTGATATCTAAAGGGATACTTTGAGACCAGAAAGGAGAACAACAATGAAGGTGTACGAGGAGAGTGGTTGCTTTGATCCTCACTCCCTCACAGATTGTCAGGAACTGATGGGGTTGCCAGGGGCCACCCCCACCAACTGTCACAACAGTTTGGAAGACACCCTCAATGTCTCTTCTTACAATCACCATCACCATGAGGATGCCTCCGCCGCCTTGGATATGGAACCCCACCAACACTACTTGCTTGATAATACTACCAACAATAATTCCCATATGATTCCCTATCTAACTCAGGACCTTCCTTATGATCAGTCCCATTGGGAAAGTTTCAATGTGGTGCCATCTTCTTCATCCCCAGAAGCTGCCGCCGCCGCCGCCGGTGCTTACACTCCTACACCTGACCTTCTCGGCCTTTTCCATTTACCTAGATGCTCTTTCCTCCCTAATCCCTCCATTTCCTTTGAAACCACACCTGGCTCCCCTTCTGTTGTGTACGACCCACTTTTCCATCTCAACCTGCCTCCTCAACCTCCTGTTTTCAGGGAGCTGCTGCAGTCTCTGCCGCATGGCTACACCGTTCCAGCTGATGACAAAGATGCCGCTGGGATTGGAGGACTTTATCATGATGGGGACAATGGCATAATTCAGTTCACCAGGGACATCTCTATGGCAGGCCGTGCCAAAGACAGGGATAAAGCTGGCAAAACCACCAAACACTTTGCCACTGAGAGGGAAAGGAGAGTCCATCTAAATGACAAGTACCAGGCTTTAAGGACCATGGTCCCTAGTCCCACCAAGGTACATAACCAACCACTTTATCCTTAAACAGCCTGTTTCTTTTACGATAATTGCACTACCAAAGTTTCATTCTTTTGGTGTTTGCTATTTTGCTTCTTTGGTGGTGGGGGAAACATAAATTTCATTGCCTATAACCAAGAATGATAGAGCATCCATAGTTGGAGATGCTATAGACTACATCAAGGAACTTCTTGGAACTGTTCGTGAGCTTCAATTACTGGTGGACAAAAAGAGATGCGGCCAAGACAGGAGCAAAAGGCTTAAGACTGAAGATGCTGCTAGTGCTGCTGATGCAGGGGATGTTGAGTTCAAGTCTTTAGGTGATCCAGACCAATGCTATAATACTTCCTTGAGGAGTTCTTGGCTTCAAAGGAAGTCCAAGGATTCTGAGGTTGATGTACGCATCGTTGATGATGAAGTTACCATCAAACTTGTTCAAAGAAAGAAGATCAACTGCTTGCTGTTTGTGTCCAGACTCCTTGATGAGCTTCAGTTGGACCTCCTACATGTTGCTGGTGGCAACATTGGTGACTATTACAGCTTTCTCTTCAACACCAAGGTAAACACCTCCCTTACACATACATATTGTTTTATCCAGCATATGTATGTTTGACAATTTTGAGTATATTTTTGTTGGAATGGTCATAATTCCATTGCTCCTGTCCGCGATGCAGATATACGAAGGCTCTTCGGTTTATGCTTGTGCCATAGCCAACAAGCTCATCGATGTCGTGGATAGACAGTATGCAGCTGCTCCACCAACTAGTAGTACTTCTCTCTAGTTTAGCAGTGATGGAAGGGGTTCCATGTTTTATGTTTCTGTTTCAATGGAAATGAACAACTTCAGTTGTTGAGTTATCAAGCATTTCTTTGAATAGTACTGTTAATCAAGGATTCCATGATGCTACTTTTTTCAAAGTATTGATATATAGATGCACTAGATATGGTTTTTTATTTCGGTAGTCTAACTGTTCATTATTGCTTTAGTTTTATACCACCAGCAGGGGTTAGAAATTAAGAGAAAGAAACAAAAACAATTTGACAAACTGTGATCCTCCATTGATTTTCCTGGTGATAGCAACCCACAGTTTTAGTGGTTAAAGAAAAAGGAGAAATTTCTATAGGAACAATATTCCAAAGTGAGGTATGTTTAATCATTACTGTTTTTATTCTGAATTGCTTTGAAATGCCAAAACAATCAATTCTTTCACTTTCAGTTGTGAAATGGATGTTGAGGAATGATGGGCCATATTTCTGAATTTGCTGAATGACTGTTTTTCACTTGACTTAGGTAGGTCTCTCTTCTCTTTAAGGATGTGAATGTTCCACTCATAATATACGTAATGTATGCATACATAATATTTTCTTAGGTACGTCTCTGAGGCCCTTCTTTTGCTTAATTTCGGATTATCAAACCACAAATACTCTGAGATGGGCTCATAGGATGGCCCCTGTTACATTCTTGGTATGGGTAGATGCAATTAGCCCATACACGAAACTGAATTCATTCATTCAATTGTTTACGTAGCATCTAGTGTTCCAAACCAACACAACAACTACGAATGGTGATAAGTAATATGATGTTTCTCGTCTTAAATTATATTATTTATATGTATATTTAATTTATTATTGATTTTGGTCATAACTTGAGTTACAGATTTTCGTGTTGGACCTATGATATATTGATTCGAAGAAAATTAAAAGATTTATCTGAAGTTGTTTCACAGAAGAAGACGTTTAAAAATGATCTGAAAGTTTAATGTGAAACTAACTGAAAAACCTAAAAAAAACTCTACTTTATTTTATTAAGGACACTTTTGTATTTTCTACATCATCTTATTTTGTTTTCTTTATTTTATGGTCTGAAAGTAAATAACCAAGTTACGTTGGTCAAATATACCAACAAAAAAGACAAATTTTATTATATTACCAACTGCGTCTCTAGTTACTGTTGGCGTCGTAATTGATAGGTAAAACTGTCATTAACAAATATAACTTAATTGTTACCTGATTAACTCATAATTTAGAGATGTCATGACACCAATTGAATTAAAATAAAACAAACAGCTAAATTTATATTAGTAAGATTATTTAGGTAATTTAACCTTTTAAAAAAAATAAAATTTCACACTCTAGATTTAAACTTTGGCACCTCAAGAGCCAACTGTCTCAACCTTTTCAACACAAATAAAATATAATTAACAAAGTATTTATTTATTATTCATAATATTACTCTTTTTCAAAAAAGTAATTGCTTAAATATTTTTATTCTTTTCACCCACACAACCGGAAAAATTTAAGTGGGTAGCAGAATTAAATTATAGGGGAGGTAAAATATAAATTTATTATTATATTAATTTGTAATTTTTTAAAGGATTTGTAAAGTAATTTTACAGTTTTTTGGGGTCAGGCTATTATGATTAGACACCAATTTTTTGTTTAAATTTCAGAAATACAGGGATTTAGTAATAATTTTTAACTTACACGAAATCACAATTTTCCTTAAGGATTGGATGCCGACAATATATTTTGTATATATGCAATACATACGTTTGCTTCAATCAATGATTTCTTGGTTTGCTTTCCTTCCCAAACTAACTAACTAAAAGCAATAGGTTAAAATAAGTCCCTACACTCTTGATAAATTTAAAATTTAATCTCTATTCTTTTACTTTTAGAAATTTTATCTCTCTATTTTTCAGATTTTAAAGGTCCAACTGTTAATAGTCTTAAAATTATTTTGTTAAATTTAGGTTCATTAAAACGTCATTTTTTAGTTACATTGTTACCAAGTGAGTATTTTTTTCTATTTAAAAAATGTCACAACAATAAATTTAACAAAAAACTTAATAGTGTTAACAATTAGACCTGAATTCTTGAAATTAGAAAAGCAAATAGACTAAATTCTTAAAAATAAAAGTAAAATAACTAAAATCCAAATTTATGAAGAATACAAGGACCTATGAGATATTTTAACCAAAGGAAAAAAAAAAGATTATAAGAAGCAAAACAGATAGAGAAATAAATAGTGGTCATTGGGTTCTTAATATTTGGAGCATTTCCGGTTAGTTAATAAGTTGTTGAGAAATTGATGAATGTGCAATTTCTTATTTAAAATAAAAATCCTTAAATTAATACATATGTATTGTAAAATGGATGTTTATATAACTTCCATAACCTTTAACAATTTTTTTTCTTCCAACTCCAGTAACCCTAAAAATTTATAGGGTATCTTAATTATATATTTGTAACTTATGGTGATTGAGGCTCTATAAATAGAGGTCATGTATAAGCTTTTTGATATCCCAAGGGAAAGTTGAATCATCATTTCATTTCTTTGTCTTTCTTTCTCTCTTAATATTTGTATTCTTCTTTTAGTTTTATAATACGTTATCAATACAATTTTATTCGAGAGTAATATATTCTTAGTTTGTGTAAAAATTTTGTTGGGATCCAAGTATTGAAATTTAACTATTTGGTTTAAGAATCATTAGAATCATGACTATTTGATATTTGTTTGGGAATGATCTCTTTCTCTTCATTACAAAGGATGCTTATAATCACTATTTCTCATCCATGGCAATGTAAGAAGTATAATCAACTTTTTTTGAAATTTGATTTGATTTCTATTAAAAATTTTAATTTATATAATTCTCTATTCGTATCTCTGTGAATTTATAAAACCTTTCACACATTTAGTTATTGGGATTTTTATGTGCAGATAAATAATTTTTTTATTTTTTTGGTTCATTTTTAATAAAAATTGATTGGTTTAATTTTAATTTTGATTAAGATATATGATTATTACGGAATGGGAGTAAAAATATTAACTTGTTATGAATTTTGAGATATTCACCCTGTCTGGATAGTTTCATGATTATTGTAAAATTTGAAATGAAATTATGCCATAAGAGGTGGAGGTTAGAAAATGTTTATATTTAGACTTTTTATAGTTGTAAATTTACTTTAATCTGACATTATAATATTTTGTATTTTGTTGCGTTATGGTATATAAATTTTTTTTTCTAATCATAGTGATTTATTACTAACATGAATTTATTATTTGTTATGTTTAATATATGTTTTATTTATATCTATTCATTTTATTTTTACATGAATAAATAAAGTTTTTGAATACCAAAAAATTTTATCGTTTATGTTAAAAAGAAGGACAAAAGTGTATATTATTTAAAATAAATTAAACATTCATTAAGGTTATATAATAAAATGATTAGATGCTTCTAAAAAGCTAATAATCTTGCATCAAACTGTAAAAGACTTTTTAAGAGCTAATATTTTACCTCTTTGTGATGCAAAATTTTATAAAATATAATATTATTTTTCAGATCAAGAAGATATATGTTGAAGGAAACCTTTATGTGTTTTACATTAAAATCATATATAGAAATAACATGAGATACTTGTGTATTTGTATTATATTTATTCCCCAAAGGAATACATTACACTTATATGATTGAAATATGTAATGTGCTCCTACAATAACAATATTGTGAAAAATACTTTAAAAAATATTTTGAAACGATCTTATACCTTCTAGTGGCTAAGTAAAATAATAAGTTATTGATGAAAAACCATGAAATTCTTCCCATTAGTTCTGCTCCATTCCTCGAAGTAAATGTAGCAGTACATAACAATTATGAAAAATGAAAACATAAAGATCATGGTTGTCGTTGTAATTGAGGATGTGGTTGGAGTCGTACTAATAACTGTTATCATGGTGGTTATAATACTGGTACTTCTAACCACTAGAAGAAAGAATAATAATGAAAAACAAGAAAATGGTGGTCAAAATATTTGAAGGTTACTGAAAATCCATACTACCAATGTAGTTTGAAAATGCGTTGGTCACATATCTGTCCTACTTTTAAACATCTAGTAAAATTTTATCAAAGAATCCATTAAAAAAAAGAAGGGAAACAATATAGAGACAAACTTCGTTATCTAAAATGATGTAATGGATAATAATTTTTCGACAAAAGATGAAAATTTTTATTATGATGCTAAAGCTAACCATGCATACAAGGATGATGATTTTAAAGGTCTTAATTGTAACAGTCCGTTTTCAGTGAAATCGGAACAGTGGTTTCAGAACCACAAATCCAAGTCCTTAAGAAAAATTATTTTAACATTATTTCATGGTCTGCCATATGATAAGAATATCGTATAAAAATTTCATTAAGAAAAATTTTACCGATTACATGTTTAATTGATAAAATGACCAAATTGCATGAAATGCAAAAGTTGAGTTCTAGTAGCTATAAGTATCAAATAGCTATGGAATTCAAAATTTGAGGTCCTTATATGGTAAATAAATCATTAAGAGAAGTTAGTAGATAAGTATGATGATTCATCCATGGAAAATTAAATAAAGAAAAAGACTAAATTGGAAAGTAAAAATAATTAAAGATGATAGTAATAAAATAATGAAACTATTATCATATGATCATCTTTCCCAAATTATTTTACATGGAAACCCTAGTTAGAAGAGTTTGAAGGTAGCAAGCTTATTTGGTTCAATTAGGTAAGTATTCAAGTCTCGTTTTTAATGATTTTTATGTTTTCGAGATCGTAAAAGCTTAATTGAGCTATCTCGACGATTAATTTGTAAATTTATCAAAGTATTAGGGTTTTTTCATGGATTATACATGAATTATGAATTTTTATGGTGGAAAATGAAAGGTTGTTGATAGATAAACAAATTTTGTAAAGGGAATTTTGATGAAATTGTGATTTAGGGACAAAATTGTAAAGATGTAAAATTCATGGAAAAATTCTAAATTTTATGAAGTAAATAGGCTGTTAATGTTACATGTAAAAATCGGCTAGGCTTGGAATAAGGATTAAATTGCATGAATTTTATTTTTCGAGCCTAGGGACGAAATCATAATTAAATAAAAGTATAGGGACAAAATAATAATTTTTCCTAAAATGTGAATTGGATTGAATTGAATATGAATTGTATTAGATTGAGCTAAATTTACTCGTATAGATCCAAATAGATCAAATACGGAATTGGATCGAGGAAAAGAAAAAGTATCGAATTAGTAGATTTCAATTCACGAACACTTGTTAATGTAAGTTCATGTGACTAAATTGAGAATTCATGTGTTAATTGAATTATATGTATGTGATTGAATTGTTACTATGTATATGAAATTAATCTTATATCCGACAATGTTTGACAAACATTAAGTCCCGATTGAATAAGTGAAATTCGATAGATACAAGGTTCCCGTATTGGTTGTGGTCTTGCATATGTTGTGGACACACCACAGCTAGAAAGAGCATCCCGTTATTAGCCCTCTCGAGCTTCCCGTTATATGGTTCTTTGAGCTACCCATTAATAGCTCTTCGGAGCATCTCGATTGGTCGTGATCCTGCATGTGTTAAGGAGACACCACAGCTCTTATAAGCGTCCCATTATATGGCTATTCGGAGCTTCCCGATTAAAGGCTCTTTGTGAGCTTCTTGATTAATGGCTCTCCGGAGCTTTCCGATATGGCTCGTTTGAACTTCCCGATATATAGCTATCCGGAGCTTCCTGATTAATGGCTCTTCAAAGCTACCCGTTATTGGCTTGCATGAGCTTCCTGAATATGGCTCTTATGATTTTTCCATTATACAGCCCAGATAAGCTTTCTGTTTTACAGCTCACATGAGCTTCCTGTTATGTGGCTTGAGAGAGAGCTTCCCGTTTATGTGCTCGTACGAGCATTCCCAAATATGAATTGACAGACTACAGTTTTGTAAACTTCAAGTGTACTACCTGTGTATCCATCGATATTTCAAATAAATTCAATGGGCAAAGTTCCGACATGGAATAATCTGAACTTGAGATGAATTATTATGGAAATTTATACGTTATATGAATATATGATATGGAAAACATATGTATATGAAAATTGTTACATGATGAGCTCATCATTATTTCTTAATATTCACATGAAGTACATGACTAACATGTTTCTTAAGGTTATATGTGCTTAGGCAAATTGCCAAATTTATTTGGATGCATTTTGTATGCTTATTTAATTGAAAATGATTGGTAAGTAAATTTTCTGTTATACGAATTTACTAAGCATTAAATGCTTACTCTGTTTTATTTTCTCTATTTTATAGTACTCGGAGGCTCGTAAAGGTTGGAAGCTGGTCGGAGTCACATCACACTATCCCTCGAACTTTTCTATATATATATAGTAAACTAATTTTGGTTATATTGGCATGTATAGGCTAAATATGACCAATGATGGCAATGTAAATGTTTGGCTGTAACTAGCCATTGGGATGACTTGTGAATGACATATTTTGATGAGTTTATATATGGTCTTAATGTGTTTGATGAGTCTTTGAATTGGTTAAATGATGGAAATTATACAGACTCATTATTAATTGATTTGAGTTAGTATAATTGGTAAGATATGCATGTACGTGAAATGGTTCAATTAGGGGAAATTGAATACTTGGATATATAGGATGTTATAATATGTACTAAACTTGGTTTTTGCATGATTTGAATGATTGACATTGCCTTGTGAATGTGTTAAAGTGTTGATGTAGGTGGAAGACAACTTGGGTGAGAAAAGTGGCATTGGAAATGACTTATTTTCGTCCACACGGGCAAAGACACGGTGTGTGTCTCAACCGTGTGTGACACACGGCCTAGCACATGGGCGTGTGATCTAGTCGTGTGTCCATTGCCGTGTGACCCATGCACTTATTTAATGATGTTCACACGGCCTAGCACACGAGCATGTGGCTTGGCCGTGTGACCCAAGTTAGAGAGTTGCACAGGTTGGACATTGCCATGTGCCTTATTTTGAATGCCCAAACGGCCTGAGACACGGGTGTGTGTCCTCTGCACCTTGGAAAAATTTTAAAATTTTGCGAAAAATTTTCTAAGTACTCGGTTTAGTCCTAACTTGTTTCTAATGTGTATTTTAGACCTCGAGGATTCATATAAAGGACCTTATGAATAATTTCTGATATGAATGTTAAGTAATATGAATTGTCTGTATTTGATCTGTATATTCCGGTAATGCTCCTGTAACCTTGTTTCGGCGACGGATATGGGTTAGGGGTGTTACATTAATGGTATAGCTCGTTTGTATGTTATTAATTTTCATTCATAAGAAATAGTTTTATATATTTTTTATGACTATTTGTAATATTTTTTAAACAATGTTTTCCTTTAAAGAACAATATGATTTTTTTTTTGTCCTTTCGTTAAATCCAAGAATAAAGACATATGTCACATAGATTTTGCTACAACATATTCTATTTTTAAAGGTAAAAGGTTATTCTCATTTAATATCATATTAAGTAAATACTAAAGTAATAAAAGGCTACAGAAGAGCTATGATAATATTCTTTCAAGGGTCGAATATATTATAGATGATGCATTGTTTTCATCTAAGTCTCAAATAAATTTAGCTTTATAGATATTTGCTGAAATAGATATCATATCAAGAACAAATGAGAAAAAAAAATATTGAATATCTATAAATTGAATGTGAAAAGAAATATATTTGGGAAGACTACCTGTTTTTTCATCAGGTTTATATTATACACATTAGTAAAATTGAGACACATGTTACTATAAACCAGAAGTTTGTAGAACCACATACTTTTATTATTTGGCATGACTGATTAGGTCATCTCGGATAATATATGATGAGAAAATTAATCAAGAATTCATATGGACTTTCATTAAAGAACCAAAAGATTCTTTAATTTAAAAGAATTTTCATGTGTTGCTTGTTCTCAATGAAAATTGATTATTAAAAACTCACTAACTAAAGTTGAGATTTAATGTCTTGCATTTCTTAAATGAATATGGGTCCATTCTTCCACCATGTGGATGGTTTTGATATT
Source organism: Gossypium hirsutum (assembly GCF_007990345.1). Lineage (NCBI taxonomy): Eukaryota > Viridiplantae > Streptophyta > Magnoliopsida > Malvales > Malvaceae > Gossypium > Gossypium hirsutum. Next base: position 58,995,309 of record NC_053442.1, read on the forward strand.
ATATGATTTTGGTAGATGTATCTACAAAATAATCACATATGCGATATCAACTCACAAACTATCGTTGTCGATTAGGATAAAAATTAAACATCCTGTGGCTTATGTTCACGCAGAAAATGATTTAGCTAAATTGTTTATCAAACGCCTCCAACCAATAGCTAGGCCATTACTTATGAGAACAAAACTCCCTATTACAATTTGGGGATATGCTATTTTGCATGCAACAGTACTTGTGCGCATCAGGCCAACAAATTATTATAAATACCCCCATTACAATTGGCTTTTGGTCATGAGCCAAATAATTCTCATATTAGAATTTTTGAATGTGCAGTACATGTTTCAATTGCTCCACCAAAATGTACAAAGATGAGTGAGTCCTCATAGGAGGTTGGGAATGTACATTGATATAAATCTCCTTCTATTAATAAATATCTTTGAGATATTAATTGGAGATTTAGTTATGACATAAGTTGCCAATTATTATGAGATAGTTTTCCCAACATTAGGGGGAGAGAATAAAAAACTGGATGAATAAAATACTTAGAATGAATTATCATTATCTAAAATCCTTGTAAAAAGCAACGTGAACCAGAAGTTCAGTAGATAATTTATTTTACAAATAAACTATCAGATTCATTTACTTACTTAAAAGAGAATTACAAAATCTCACATACCAGCTGAAAATGCTCCAATACAAATTGATGTCCCAACAGGGTAAACTGTTAGTGTAAAAGAAAGTAATCCATGCCTGAAGCATGAAAGACCAGTCAGTTCCACAGATAAAATTTCTCGTAAAAGGAAAGGAGAAAATATCCAAGATGGTCGACCATATTGTGAAGACAAGTGCCCAAGAAGAGGCCAAAGATATAACTAATAATAATAACCCAAAAGAGGTTCAGGTATTTGAAAATGGTGATAACGAAGAGATCTCGATAAATTATGTTACTTCAAGAAAAAAATGGAACTGAAAAATATCATTGTCGACAACAATTTTGCTTATAATGTTTCTATTGAAATATCAAAAGAAAATGAGGATCTTGAGCCTAAATCTATTGAGGAATGTAGAAATAAAAAAAGATTGGTCAAAATGGAAAGACACAATTCAAGCACAATTGAATTCACTTTCTAAACGTGAGGTTTTTGGATACATGTAGTTCAAACACCTAAAGATTTAAATTATGTAAGATATAAATGGGTATTTGTGCAAAACGAAATCAGAAAAATGAAGTTGTAAGATATAAAGCACGACTTATAGCACAAAGATTTTCACAAAAGGCTCAACTTGATTACGAAGAGACATATTCTCCTATGGTGGATGCAATCACATTTAGATACCTTATTAGCATGGTAGTACGTGAAAAACTTGACATGCGTGTAATGGATGTTATTACAGCCTATTTGTATGGTACACTTAATAGTGAAATTTATATGAAAATCCCTGAAGGATTTAAAATCCTAGAAGGATATAGAGTTTCTCAAAAAAATTGCTCGATTAGATTAAAGAAAAGTTTATATGGATTAAAACAATCTGGACGTATGTGGTACAGTAGTCTTAGTGAATATTTGTTAAAAAAGGTTATAAACACAATCCAATTTATCCATGTGTTTTTATAAAAATGTCTGGATTAGATTTTGTGATAATTGTTGTTTATGTTGATGATTTGAATATTATTAGAGCTCTTGAAGAGCTTTAAAATGTAGTAAATTATTTAAAGAAAGAATTTGAGATGAAAGATTTTGAAAAAACAAAGTTTTGTCTTAGCCTGCAGGTCGAGCATTTAAAAGATAGAATTCATTTCCATCAGTCCACTTATATGAAAAATATCTTAAAGAAATTTTACATGGATAAAACACATCTATTGAGTACCCTAATGGTTATATGATCGTTGGATATGAATAAAGATAAATTTTATCCTTGTGAGAATGATGAAGAGTTTCTTGGTCTTGAAGCACCATATCTAAATGCTATAAGGGCATTGATGTATCTTGCAAACAACACAAGACTTGATATAGCTTTCGTTGTAAACTTGTTAGTAAGATTTAATTCTTCTCCAACACGTAGACATTGGAATGCGTCGACTCAAAGATGTAATGTGATGTTCTCATTAGGGAGAGTCAAATACACGTTGCATTCTTTTCTTTTAACCAAGGTTTTGCCCCATTGGGTTTTTCTAGTAAAGGTTTTTAATGAGATAAATTGTAATAGGAAACTGTGTACTATTTTTCCTTCATTAGGTTTTTATCTGATAGAGTTTTTCCTAATAAGGTTTTAACAAGGCACACTTTTATTGATGGACATCTAAGGGAGAGTATTGTAAAATGGATGTCCACATAACTCCCATAACCCTCGAGAATTCATTTTCTTGAAATCCTTAAAAATTTATAGGTTGCGTTAATTGTATGTTTGTAACCTATGGTGATTGAGGCCCTATAAATAGAAGATTGTATTGTATTCTTTTTTTAGTTCTATAATAATATCTATATTTATAAATTTTCATTTAATGCATTGATAATATAGATATAAAAAATTCTTTAAATAATAAAAATATTAATTAGCACCCACAATTAATAAAATATAAATGAAGGAGGTTTATATGGTTTAGTTTTTTTTAACTTTTTAATTACCACACGTTTTTTTTAAACTTTTGTATTATGATAAATTATTATTTATAAATTAAAATATTTTTAATACAAATACAATTTATGAATATTGTAAATAATAACTAGAGTATTAAAATGTTAAAATTGTAGTAGGGTAGGATTACAATTTTTAGCATTGATGGTTGGTTAATATATATTATGTTAATGTTTTGTATTAAAAATGTTGGCACAAACTTTGCATGAACTGATTGGAAAGGGAAGAAGGTAGTACCATATAATGCTCTACTCTCTTTATATTAATACATTTCGTATTTTATAGACTGATGCTCAACTTTTCTTTTATTTAAAACAATGTAATGTCTAATTCTTTTCAATTTGATCCTTTTTTTAATATTTTTTTATGTGTATGTATATCAAAGTAATTTTTGTTATGAAATCTAATAACCCTAATTTCCAATAATACTAACTTATAAAAGAAAGTATAATGGAGGTTGAAAATGAAGGCTAACTGATTGGGGGTGAGTTAGTTGGGGCGAGCTGTTTGCATGGGAGACAGGTAAAAAAAAAAAACAGTAGATATGGAATATATTCGATCACGACTAATACATGTCGAAATAATTACTATTAGAATTAATTTAATATAAAGATTTGTTGAATTTTTAAATATTAAATATTATTAAATAATGTTTAAAAAATAATAACGATTAATTAATTAAATTAAACTCCAATGTTTTCTAGTTAAGTAAAAAATGTTATATTAAAGGGAAAAAAATTGACAGTTACAAGGAGGGACTTGCTGAAATCCATTGATAACTAAACTAACAAACTAGAGTCGGGCACGATATATCCCACAAGGCTGGCTGGCTGACAGGCAGGCAGTCAGGCACGCAGGAAACAATCAAAACCATCCATCCTCTCTCTTCCTTTCTCCCTCTTTCACTATCATTACCACCCATTTTTTAACCCATTTCTTCCCTTTCAAAGGTTTGTATCTATTCCGCAATAATCAAACATATACCATGTTTCTTCTTTTCTTCTTATACTAATTCATCTTGTTCCTGTTGATATCTAAAGGGATACTTTGAGACCAGAAAGGAGAACAACAATGAAGGTGTACGAGGAGAGTGGTTGCTTTGATCCTCACTCCCTCACAGATTGTCAGGAACTGATGGGGTTGCCAGGGGCCACCCCCACCAACTGTCACAACAGTTTGGAAGACACCCTTACTGTCTCTTCTTACAATCACCATCACCATGAGGATGCCTCCGCCGCCTTGGATATGGAACCCCACCAACACTACTTGCTTGATAATACTACCAACAGTCATTCCCATTTGATTCCCTATCTAACTCAGGACCTTCCTTATGATCAGTCCCATTGGGAAAGTTTCAATGTGGTGCCATCTTCTTCATCCCCAGAAGCTGCTGCTGCTGCCGCCGCCGCCGCCAGTGCTTACACTCCTACACCTGACCTTCTCAGCCTTTTCCATTTACCTAGATGCTCTTTCCTCCCTAATCCCTCCATTTCCTTTGAAACCACACCTGGCTCCCCTTCTGTTGTGTACGACCCACTTTTCCATCTCAACCTGCCTCCTCAACCTCCTGTTTTCAGGGAGCTGCTGCAGTCTCTGCCGCATGGCTACACCGTTCCAGCTGATGACAAGGATGCCGCTAGGGTTGGAGGACTTTATCATGATGGGGACAATGGCATAATTCAGTTCACCAGGGACATCTCTATGGCAGGCCGTGCCAAAGACAGGGATAAAGCTGGCAAAACCACCAAACACTTTGCCACTGAGAGGGAAAGGAGAGTCCATCTAAATGACAAGTACCAGGCTTTAAGGACCATGGTCCCTAGTCCCACCAAGGTACATAACCAACCACTTCATCCTTAAACAGCCTGTTTCTTTTATGACAATTGCACTAACAATGTTTCATTCTTTCGGTGTTTGTTAATATGTTTCTTTGGTGGTGGGGGAAACGTAAATTTCATTGCCTATAACCAAGAATGATAGAGCATCCATAGTTGACGATGCTATAAAGTACATCAAGGAACTTCTTGGAACTGTTCGTGAGCTTAAAATACTGGTGGACAAAAAGAGATGCGGCCAAGAAAGGAGCAAAAGGCTTAAGACTGAAGATGCGGGTAGTGCTGCTGATGCAGGGGATGTTGAGTGCAAGCCTTTAGGTGATCCAGACCAATGCTATAATACTTCCTTGAGGAGCTCTTGGCTTCAAAGGAAGTCTAAGGATTCTGAGGTTGATGTACGCATCGTTGATGACGAAGTTACCATCAAACTTGTTCAAAGAAAGAAGATCAACTGCTTGCTGTTTGTGTCCAGACTCCTTGATGAGCTTCAGTTGGACCTCCAACATGTTGCTGGTGGCAACATTGGTGACTATTACAGCTTTCTCTTCAACACCAAGGTAAACATCTCCCTTACAAATACATATTGTTTTATCCAGCATATGTATGTTTGACAATTTTGAGTATATTTTTGTTGGAATGGTCATAATTCCATCGCTCCTGTCCGCGATGCAGATATACGAAGGCTCTTCGGTTTATGCTTGTGCCATAGCCAACAAGCTCATCGATGTCGTGGATAGACAGTATGCAGCTGCTCCACCAACTAGTAGTACTTCTCTCTAGTTTAGCAGTGATGGAAGGGGTTCCATGTTTTATGTTTCTGTTTCAATGGAAATGAACAGCTTCAGTTGTTGAGTTATCAAGCATTTCTTTGAATAGTACTGTTAATCAAGGATTCCATGATGCTACTCTATTTTCAAAGTATTGATATATAGATGCACTAGATATGGTTTTTTATTTTGGTACAGTCTAACCGTTCATTATTGCTTTAGTTTTATATATATACCACCAGCAGGGTTTTTGCTATAATGAGTTGAAATTTTGGTTAGAAATTAAGAGAAAGAAACAAAAACAATTTGACAAACTGTGATCCTCCATTGATTTTCCTGGTGATAGCTACCCACAGTTTTAGTTGTTAAAGGAGGAGAAATTTCTATAGGAACAGTATTCCAAAGTGAGGTATGTTTAATCATTACTGTTTTTAAGTAGGCTCTCTTTGTTTCCACATTCTGAGTTGCTTTGAAATGCCAAAACAATCAATTCTTTCACTTTCAGTGATGAAATGGATGTTGAGGAATGATGGGCCATATTTTTCTCTGCACTTTCTGAATTTGACTGGTTTTCACTTTACTTAGGTAGGTCTCTCTTCTCTTCTAAGGATGTGAATGTTCCATTCATAATATTATGTTCATAATGTATGCTATGCATACATAATATTTTCTTATGTAGGTCTCTAACCACAAATACTCTTTTGGGTCATGGAGATGGGCTCATAGGATGGCCCCTGTTACATTCTTGGTATGGGTAGATGCAATTAGCTCATACATGAAATTGGATTCGTTCATTAATTAGCATCGAGTGTTCAAAACCAACACAACAACTAGGAATGGTGTTAAGTGCGTAATTTTCTATTTATTCTTGGCTTGAATTATATTATTTATGTGGGTTATAATACTATTTATATTTATATTTTATTTATTATCGATTTTGACCATAACTTGAGTTACAGACTTCCGTTTTATGCCCATAATATTTATTCAAAGGGTATTGAAAGATCTATCTAAAGTTGTTGCACGGATGTAGCCCAAAAACGTCAAGAAGATGTTCAAAATTGATCTGAAAGTTTGGTGCGAAAATAGCTTAAAAACCTAAAAAAAAAATTTATTTCATTAACGACACTTTTGTATTTTCTCTATTATATTATTTTTGTCATATAAATAGACATGATTAGGTTAAGATTAGGGAGACTCGGGGCTAGCCATTCTTAGTTTTATTTTGTTTTCTTTATTGTATGAATTTTAAACTCTCTTTTCTAGTTGAAGTAATATTTGAAGTTTGATTCTACATGTTTGTGTGACATCAAATTGATCTTAATCATTACTTGTTTTTTTAGTAGTTACATGCCTTTTGGTTTAATTACAATTGTTTAAGTTTGTTAAATATCAACAGCTATTTGATAGCTTAGAATAATTGCTTTATCAATTAGATAAGTAGTCAATTAATTGGTTTCTAATATTTGTGATATCTGTATAATTATTTGTGTAGTGTAGGCACGAGATGTAACTTAAATAAAGTTTGATATTGTGATTATTATAGGGTTGTTTATCAATAAGAAAAGTAATTAATAACGGTTGTCTTATTTATCGAGAACCTAAGAAGAGATTAGGTTACTAGGAGATTACCGATGATTATAACCAATTTATTAAAGAACATTGGCATTTATCTTTATATCAACTATAAAACCCTTGAATTAATCTGATAATTTACTTTGACTAGAGTTTTTCTCAATCATTTTCTTATATTTTATTTTCTTATTTTGTTTTACTTTTAATTTTAGTTTTTAATTCTAAATCTTCTCATTTATTTTTATGTTACTTGTTTGTTAAAAAAATAAAATTATTATCAGAATCTTACTTGTCATTTTCTACTAATTCATCTTCTTCGACTAGATATTATTTTCGACAACCGTACAAATGGCTACCACAAGCTAATAACCAGAATGGAAGAATCAATCATCTAAAGGTGCTTTCTTGCACCCAATTAGGCAACGAACACTCAGAGTTAAAGCTAAGATCCTTTAAGGTTCGCTTCGATTTGACAGGACCCGGCACACCCTTTAGGCTCGGGGATCTCTGCTGATAAGCACTACTCCTGCTGCCATTCATCTTATAACTGCTTGGCACTTCACTTGTAATAGAAGATATAAGACACAGTTTGTTCTTATATGGTGAGTAGCTTTCAGACTGAGTTTCAAAACTTCCAGGCCTTACCTTTGGTGAACTCAATGATCTTACCTTTGCCCTTGCTGATTGTGTAGCAGCCATGTAAGGTGGAACTACAGGAGAGGTTGGAAAAGAATTGTCTTCTCCCAAAGAACACTGCTTCTTATGAAACGATCTTCGTGGAACTGGTACTACCGGAGACTCCAATCCTTCCGAATTATAATGATATGGTCTCGGAGAAGTCTTCAGCCTTAGATGTTTAGCTCTGTTTTCCTCCATGGGCTTGCGATTCGAGGTCCAAACCGAGTCCAAATCTTCAAGTTCTTTACTTTTAGTGACTTGAGTATCCACCCATTCGTCTAACCAGTACTTTAATCGTCCATTACCTTTGTTTAGTTCTGATTCAGCTGACTTCTGCAAAAAGAAATTTCAAACTCATCAGAACAATGCACTAGGAAAGAAAAAGACAGATTCTTGAAGCCAAAGAGGGTTTACCCTATGAACATATGAGTATTCCTTTATCCGTTCTCTTTTGATTGCAGCTTCTTTCCTGCTTAAAACCATTGCTTCGGCCTCTTCCTTTGTCAAAATGCTATCATCCCATCTTCTTTGACTGTTTATATCCACCTGCAATTTTTTGAACATTCATGTCAAAACCATGACATGAAAATCCTCAATCGCGATATAGGAGTTTGGCATATACCTTAATAATCTTGTCTTCCAATGTCACCAACTGTTTGGTCTCATCATATTGCCAAGTACCTTCTGCCGTTTGGAATCTCATTGCACTAACCTGAGACTGAATATTCACAATTGATTGTAAGCATTTTAGAGTATTCATTGCTTGTCGTCTCACAGCCGATCCGCGGATGATTGCTTGAAGCCTCACTATCCCCTTCAGCGCCCGCAAAGCTTTCCTTGCCTACAAGTTTCTCCAATATCAACTTCATCATCGATGCAATTTTTGTTCATAATAGTTAGCCAAATTCTCAGCTCAGTTTTCTTACAAGAAACTAGAACGACAAATCACTAAAAAATATAGCCAAGGGAAAGAAGGAAGGTCAGTAGAGTGATGAACTTACCAGGTATCCCCGAAAGGTAGCTTGGATTTTTGTGGCAGCAAGTTCTTGAACATCCAGGGCTCGTTCATCTGTTTCTCCATCACATATATGGTTAGAATGAAGGGTACCATAGGGTGGAACAGCCTCGGCCGCAACCTGAGCGGCTGCAACACCTGCTTCGGCGGCAGCAGGTGTGGCAATAGCCACAGTTACATGCTCATCCTTTGTCACGTCGTTTGGTGGTGCTGTCAACCTCTTGGTCCTTAACCTTCCAAACATCCATTTCCTTTTTTTCTCCTTCTGACAAATAGATAACATCCATTCATAAAGGATAAAGCAAAAATAAAAATAAGAACTGGGAAACAGCAGTAAATAGCAAAAAAAAAAAGTTACCTTCTCTGTTCTTGCAATTGTCTCAAAGAGAAAAAACTTCTTCACTAGATTGAACCAGCTCTTTTTCTTAGCCATTGTAGATCTTTCACTGCAGTAAAAAAAAAAGGGGGTTTCTTTTCAAGTTATTTTCAGTAATTATGAAACTTAATGCAGCTGAAAATGGAGGAAATGTACAAGATGAAGCATAATATAAAGAAGACCGCTTGGGAAAGGTGCAGTGAATTCTTACCCATTTCCTAAAATCCCGTGATCCGGAGAGTCAAACAGGAATCACCGCTTCAAAAAACTTGGATAGGATTGCCGGGGATTTAGATCAACCATTGTTTATTACAACCAAGAAAAGTGGGGGACTTGATCACATAAACTGAAGAAACCCCAAAATATTTCCTTGAGAAACTGAAGCCACAGACACCCAAAAGTTTGATTAAAATCTAGCCATGTACAAATAAAGATCTGTCCAAGGATTCATAGTTTTTCTTCATGATGAGTTTCATCTGTTCAAAGTTGTGGGCCTTCCAAGCAACCACTGTATGACTAATAAAAATAAAAATAAAGCTAAGCTATACAGTATTTCATGGAGGGAAGCTCTCAATGAATTATGAGAAAGACTCACTGTCTGAGCTTCATGGCATGGGGCCTTTCCATCCTTTTCCAACTCCCCACTTTTTCTCAAGTCCTAACAGACATTTGAACATGTCTGTTGGGAAGGAAATTACTTTCTTATCCCTTCACTTATTCCCTTTTCTTTAACATTGGAGTTGAGTTTTGAAATAAGATTACTAAACTTGCTATAGGTTATAGCATTTAACCTAAAATTTTAATTTAAATTCGTATATAAAAATGTACTTAATATAAATACATTAATATTTTTTAAAAAATTTAAAAATTGTACCTATATTTAAAAAGTTATTTCGTGAGATTTTAACTCGATTAAGTGTATCCGTTTAAATTAAAAAAACTTTAAGACTATCTAAATACTTTGGTTGAAATTATATATGAAAAGCCTAACATGATTTCCTAATTAACACCTTGAGTTTTGCCTTTCTCTTGATAAGAGTAAGGGCATGATGTGATACACTTTCCCTTTGCCCTCAAAGGAAACTTATCCTTCTTTTTAGAAACATATGGACCATTGCCTTAAAGCACAAGTAGTACACTGGGATACTATTATATAAGTTAAAATATATTGGAGGAACCTATATTAAATTAGTTTCTTTATTATTAAATAAATTATTTTAATCATTGTACTATTAAAAAGAATTACATAAGTTTAACTTGTAACAGAGTTAGCATTTATTGTATAGTCAATTGAGTTTTAGTTCGATTGACATAGGCATTGTTGTCAATACAGGAGGATTGAAGCGTATTATCCTCCTAGTTAAAGATTTGGGAGGTGCTATGGGTGATTCTAGGCATTGTCTCAAAATAAAACAGATATGATCAGAATTATTAAAAAAACATTTATTATATAAAAATATCTTGATTTTTTTCAATTGTAATTCAATTCCAAATAAAAGATTTCATTTACAAAACCATAAAACTTTAAAAAATATTAACTCTATTAAATAATGAATGATATTTTTTAAATAATAAATATTAACTCTATTCTAATTTGTCCTTATTTTATTCTTTTTAATGGTATAAATTACATTGATCTATTTAATGGTAGTTGGACTAATTCAATCAAGACTATATAATAGAAAGGTCTTTCAAATACGTTCACCTTATTATATATGCATATATTATAAAAAAATGTTACTTAAAACATAAATGAATGTCAAATATAAATATATGTATTAAAATATTATTTTCAAATTCAAATATATATAAAATTATATATTTCTAAGAAAAATGAAGAGTATATTAATTTGAAGAAGTGGAAGTGAATACATTTGACACACAAACCAGAATTATTGTGGAAAGTGGGGGGATTATGTATTGTTGGGATGAGAGAATTTAGAAGAAAACAGAGCAGCCTTGAGTTGTGGAGGGAATGACAGCTGTGAAAGGGCCCAAATGTTGAAAGAATGAAAGAATCCACCCATCACTTGTAATGGTCTGTAGCATCATACTCATAACCTTCTTTTATCAAAAGAATAAGAATAATTCTTTCCTTTTCAGCCTCTCTCCTCTTCCACTATAAACCATTATTTTATTTCTTCTGTTAAGACTTCAGATATATAACGGACTATTTTAAGCTGAACTTGTATATAGTTCAACTTAAAGCATGATCCAGATTTTTGTCAATTATAATCATACACCCAATTATATATATGTCTGCAATCAGAGGATGGGGTTAGTACATAAAGTACTAATTATGGTAAATTTATAGTGAGTGGAAAATGCAGATCTAACAAATGTTAACAACATGGCTTTCACATGCTCTTTTGTATTACCTAAATTATTGTTATCACTATTCACTAAATCAATACCCACTAGTTTTTGCTACTCACTCTTCATTTCTTTGAGATACTCCTATTTGATATTAATAATTAATACATATTTAGATATAGGTATTTTTGAGAGACATCGACTCTGTTATTAGGCGAAGTATTTAAAGTGTCGTTTTTTGAGCAGTCGATTCGGACTTTAAATAGTGGAGGTATTTTACTTGAGGTGTTTATGCTAGATTTTAACCTTGAGATTTTGTTTCCTAATTTCGAGAAGAGCTCAAAGAGGCTCATGAAGTTTATCATCAACGTTTGGATCCACTAAAGAAATGTTTTATAATTTTGGTTTGGTGAGATTCGAACCCAAGCCCTTAAAGGGTGAGAACACTAGCAGATAAACTAAGATAAAGTATATAAGGCATTGATTGATGGTTCGATCTCTCATAAGCACAAATATATAATTAATATTCTAACAATACTGATATATCTCCTGTGAGTTTGTAGGACAATACGAAAGATACATAGGCTCTCGAAATACATGAGAAAATGGATTCAAGCCAAAGTGCGAAGGTAAGGAGCAGTCATTATTGACTCACAAAATTCATGATAGGGCTTGGACATCAAGCCCCGTCATGAAAACTTTTGAGAGCCATCTATTTTGTAAGTTAGAAGCTTGCCCACTTTGACCGTGCTTGGACCAGGACGACATAGTTTCCACACTTGCTTAAAAAGATTGAAAGTAGGAACCCAAGCATTAGCACATGTTCTTTCAGGCTTTATTCTTGATCCATGATGGTTGATCCAGAACAGGCATTTTACTAAGCAACACCATCTAATTGCCTGCATGGAGTAACTCATATCTCTTTCTTTTTTGCAACAGGATAATGAAGTTGGAAACTGCCACCTTATAACTTTTTAGCTTTTGTGCATCAAAAGCATTGATTGAATTGAACAGGTTGGTGTGGTTCTATGATTACAAGAACCAACACAAAAGAAACATTTCAACTTAATCCAATAACTATAGCATCACTGTCGTACTTTTTCTTTCAAACTCTCTCACACACCATCAAGGAAAAACTTTACATTAGCAATCTAGTGTAGAATACAAAGAATATAACCCAACAAAAATGTTCCTCCATAGAACTGATTTAGCTCACAGAACAGTACAATAAACATAGTGGTTTGCCTCCTTCAAATAGCCAAAAAACAAAAAAAACCTTCAATCTTCAAATTTTATCCTCTCATGTTGTTTGTGTGGAGTGTGTCTTGTATTTTAGGATGAAATAGAGTCAACATCGCTACGAGGAAGAATTGTCGTCCTGACGAGGCGACATACGACGTCATGGCGTGGCAACGTGTTCCCGTATAAATCAAGTTTTCTTCTCCTGATTAAATTCTAATTATTTCTCCCATTCAAACTCTAATTACTCAAGGGATATTTTAGTGTGATTAACTTAGCCTATTTAAAGGGGTATTGTATCCCTATTTCAATAAGGTAGTTAAAGATGTAGTACTACAAGGTTTTTCTTTTGGGGGTGACAAGATGTAGTCGTAGATGAATTTTGGTGAGAGTTTTCGTGGTAGCTATTGAGAGAATTTTGTACCTCTTTTGAGAGAACTCTATGAGAATTAGAGTTTTGTTTTCGGGGGTTGGGTTTGTACGTTTAATACATTTAGGTTTATTTTCTCCATATTGGAATCTCGTTTATTTATTTATTTAATAAAAAGTTGAAGCCTCTTTTGCCCTTAGTTTTTATCCTCTTCAGAGGAGTTTTTCATATAAAATTTGTGTGTTTGATATTCTCTATTTTTCTATTTCATTGTTTATTTCGATCGATCCCTAACATTTATAATTTAAATTTAAATACTCAATTTAACATTTGACCCATTAACAAAGGATATTTATCGCCTCTCCAAAGTCATGGGGTCATTCACAAGCTATACCTATTTATATGGTAATTTAAATAAATGTGTGTGAATGTGTGAATTTGAGATTATTTAGTATAAAAAAATTCACTAAATTCAAATTCTTCTCCTGAACTAGTTAAGTTTTAACTTTTATTGAATACAAATTAATTAAGAAAAAGTCTATACAAATTTAATAATATATAAAATATAAAAAGCTATATAAATTAAGGGTAACTTTCCATAAATTAAAAATTAAAATATTTATCATTCATCTTATATATAATATTTAAAATCAAAGTCTCTACCAATAAAAGGAAATTATTATACGTGGAGGCCTAAATTTTGATACATGGCAACTTCAAATTCTGACATGTGCAATATAAATCAATTATATAAAAATAATGAATGCATTTGTAATAAATATAGAGAATAATATCAATTTTAATGACTATTTTACTAATAAAGCCCATTTCTAATTTTATTTACAGAAATGGATCACTTTTTTTTCATTATTTACCGGAACGGGCCGAAAACTCCAAAGCGCGTCCATGTAGGAGCGTTTTAGGGGGAAATTCCAGCAAAACGCGACCCTGAGGTAGCTATTTTGCCATGTCAGCACAAAACGCGCTAACGTGGACATGCTTTGCTGACGTGGCAAAATCGCTCCCTCAGGGATGCGTTTTAGCCCGTGTTTTTTACCAATAGTCATTTAAAATTTTGACCGTTGGGGGACCCAATGGTAAAAAAAACTACAAAAACCCCTCCTATCTTTTTCCACATAACAGTTCTTCCAAATTTCTCAAAAAAGCTCTCAAATTTTTCCCTAAATTTCTCAATGCTCTCTTTAATTAATTATTTCCTTTATTTTTTTAAATTAGTATTTCTTTTTATAATTTCAAAAATATTTGATCGTGTTACCAATGGCCGGGGAATTAATTTGTCTCGATCATAAACATATCTTCGTCGGACAAATAAAAATGGTAAGGATTAATTTCAATTTTTGAATATTATTTAATATTTTTTTCATTTATGTAATTTTAATTTATAATTTTTTATAACAACCTGTAGATCGGGTGTTACAATGTTATATTTGTAATATGTTTGGTCCTCCATCACCGTTGATAGAAAATTACTTGAGGGATGCGGGTTTTTAGCACGTGTCCAATATAGGCCGAGGGTGAAAGTTGGTCCCAAAACTCATCAGCGCGTTCATAGAGATATGGAGACCCGAGACGCACACATAACATCTTCCATGCGGAGAGTGTACCATCACTTTGGAGGACGTGCAGCTACAATTGAGATTGCCAGTGGATGCGTCTGCACTCACCGGGTCTGTTCAGTTTGCTGATTGGGGAGCCATATGCTACGATCTTTTGAGTACGATTCCGGAAAATATTTACGGAGGTCAGATCGAGATGGGCTGGTTACGAAACACATTCCCGAAGCCGGGGAATGATTCGACTGAAGTAAAAAGAATACGATATGCTCGGGCGTACATCATTGAGATGATTGGAGGTTATCTGATGCCGGACTTGTCACGAAACCTCATACATCTAAGGTGGCTACTGAAACTTGTTGATTTTAGAGCAGTTGACAAACTTAGTTGGGGGTTTGCCGTATTGGCAACATTGTACCAGGAGATGTGTAGGGCGACGCCACCAAATAAAGCCAAAATCGGAAGTTGCCTATCACTACTATAATCATGGGCTCGATTTCGCTTTCCATTTTTACGTCCTCGAGTGAACCATCCATATACATTCTTACGCATAACGAGGTAAAATTTAGATTAGATTTTACAATTATTACATAGATTTAAAATATAATTTTATGCTAAAACTTTATTTCATTAGGTGAAACCATTCAGCGAGTTATGTTGGAATACCTACCTCTCTTGAAGATATACGACTTCTATTAGACCAACGGTCGGAAGCGCATATAAGTATTAAATAAAATATATATACATAACATAGTCGTTTCATATTTAGTATTTAGTATTATGTATATAACTAATATTTTTATCACGTTCATATAGTTTCAATGGGCACATATAAGGATCCGGCAATTCGGGCAGTAATTCCGGATGAATTCTTTTAAAATCTGAACATTTGGCATGTTAAGGTCCCATTGGTCAACTATTCTACTGTCAAGATGTACTAGATGGATAGAGTGTTGCGGCAATTTAGATTCCGACAATCGATTCCCGTGACACTTGAGGTGCTCGATGATGAGCACAAAATCGACTTACGGTAATCAAATATGAATTGGCCGATATTCTTCTCGGAATATATCGAAATTTGGAAAAATTTGTATGATCATATACTTACTCATGAACCAATCATCGTTCCAGAGTTAGCGTGTGCGCCGGATTACATGCCATGATTTAGGATCCATAACAAGCCATATTTGCTCTCAGAAGAGTAGAGACACCAGCAAATTTATGTCGAGAGGGAACGACAGGGCCCTTTAAATCCAATGAGAATGGATGACGGTACAGGCCCGTCAATAGCGCCCACACAATCACAGGGCCCAATCCCTCAAGCGATGACACCCACACCACAGCCCCTTCAGATTATGCCAGGTGCATATCCTAGCCCTTATATGTATTCTAACCCTTATATGTTTCCTTTTCCCAATCCTATGTCAGGTTGAAATACACGGCCCGGTGCATCTCCTTTCCCAATGACTGTGACTCAACCGATGATATATAGGCCATCGTCGTAGGAGGGATCGCACGAGGCACCGTCGGGGAGCTCATCTTATTACCAATCCCCATCGCCTTATGGGATTCAAACACCTCCACCGTGTGTGATACAAACACCTTCGTATTCTTTATTCTATCAAGGTTGGTCATCCTCCCAACACCCACAACCAGAACAACTACAACCCCCGTCGAAAGTTGAACCAAGAAGGAATCCAGCACGTAACCGTCGACCACCCCCATGTGGCACTGATTTCAACCGGCACATACATTGATTTTTTAAAATATATTTGTACAAACTATTTTTATATTATTTCATTTAATAAAATAAAAGTTGTTTTGGACCATTTTACCAATAAAGGCCCATTTTTAACTTTATTTATGAAAATGGGCCAATTTTTTCATCATTTACCGGAAAGGGCCAAAAATTACAAAACACGTTACGTAGGAGCATTTTTGGGGGAAATTTCAGTAAATCGCATCCCTAAGGGAGCGATTTTGCCATGTCAGCACAAAATGCGCTAACGTGGATGCACTTTGCTAACGTGGCAAAATCGCTCCCTCAATGATGCTATTTCACTCGTGTTTTTTTAGGGTTAAAGCTATTTACATGTTTAGTCCCTAGGGTTTGTGGGTTTAGGGTTTTAAGGTTGTAGCGTTAGGGTTTTATTAAAATAATTTAGAGTTTTATTTATTTAGGGTTTAAAAAATAAATTAAGGTTTAGAGTTTTTTTAAAAATTAATTAAATTAGGTTTTAGGGATTTTAAACAAATTAATTAAATTAGGGTTTAGAGTTTTTAAAAAAATTAATTAAATTAGGGTTTAGTTTTTTTTAAATAATTTTGTGTTTAGGTTAAGGGTTTAGAAAAAATATATTGACAATAAGGATTTTGTTTTTTCTCTACAGTAGTTTCAGAAAAATTAATTTTAAGAAGACGGTTCTAATAAGATAATGTCAAAAATGCTTCAAGCAGGATGCACTGTCAGCAAAATTACTGAAAAAAACTCCAACGTGGACACTTTTTTTCTACAGTAGTTCCTGAGAAAATAATTTTTAGAAGACGGTTCTGAAAAAATAGTTTTAAAAATGCTTTAAGCAAGATGCACTGTTAGCAAATTTACTGAAAAAAGCTCCCACGTGGACGCTCTTTTTCTACAGTAGTTCCTGAAAAAATAGTGTAAAAAACACTTCAAGCACGATGCACTGTCAACAAAATTACTGAAAAAAGCTCTCACATGGACACTCTTTTTCTACAGTAGTTATTGTTTGGCCTTAAGCTATAAATGAGTCAAATTTCATTCTCAGGTTGCATAAGTTACAGCAAGAAAAATTAGATAGGCTAAGCAGAATAGAAATTGAATATGAGTGAACATATTAGTGTTGTTATTTACTATGATGATGAGGTCCGTGACACCGAGAACGACGTTGTTTTTTTATCGGAGAATACAACGCGACTGGTTTTTAACTAGAACATAGATTTGACAGAACTTCATAAAAAAATTAGGCGCAAAATCTTTGAAACGACGCCAATGAGAGTTTCGTCTATTAAGTATCGATTTTGTGCTTCGATTGATCCTGTGACATATGACTCATTTGATATCAAAGGTGGTAGTAGCTTGGAGGTGATGGTACAGACTTATCTCACTAGTGGATCACTATATCTTGAGTTATATGTACCATTTTCATCGCCAAATGAAACATTTGCGACTTCAACATCTAATGCTGCTCGAGAGAAATACACGAACCCTACCCAATACTCCGTTAGTAGGAGGCAAAACACGAAAGTGCCCATGTTTGGTGGCAGTATGGAATACACAATTCTTGCATGACACTCGGTCAGTAGATGGGACATGCACATCGGTGGGTCAATGTTCGATGCTGGAAATACGTACTGGGAATGACATCAACTTCTAGTGATTGGCAATTCATATTTGATTAGAGTCATTACAAAATGTCCATAAGAAAGGATGATATACTCCCTATGACGTCCACCGGCGAGGGGACCTCGTGCGTTGCAGATGATGGTGGGTTGGATGATGAGTCTAATGTGGATCCACCCTGAGAGCTTGGCCTCGATGGTGCAGAAGTTGCATTACTTTCTGAACCGGAGCCTGTTCCAACCGAACCTGAAGACATTGAAGGGTGTTTAGATGAAGAAGAAGAAGGTCCATGATTCAGGGCGTAGTCGCCTCCAGCCCACATGCATAATGTCGATCTATTGGCAGATGATGCGTTAGAGTTTCCAGATCCACCATAAGATGGCACAGGATGACAGTGGGAGAATCCTTCCAATTGCGTTTGCAATAACACCGAGGGAGTTAGGTGATGACTAGGAGAATCATATACTCATGCAATTGCAGTTTGTCAGAATCTCCGCTTGGATCCCATGAGATATGTCGACGAAGTGTACAAAATAGAATACATGTACAATGTGTGGAGACACGTATTCCCACCAGTCCCAGATGAACGAAAGTGGCTGTCTGTATCGCTTGCTAAGTTTAAGTTGTTACCAGACAGAGAATTGCGTCGCAAACCAAAAGGTTGACCTTGATCGAGTAGAATACGTAATAATATGGATATCTGAAAAATAACAAACCAACAAAAGTTGTGCGGATAGTGTAGGAGCCTAGGTCATACAATTCGAACATGTCCAAATTGAAATAGTTGATAATTGCTGTAATGAAATTATGTTACATTATTTCTATTGTCTTATTCAAAAGAACTTTTATTTTATTAAAATTATTAAAATAATTTACTATCAAAATATTCAAAACAACTTTTATTTTATTAAATCAAACAATATAAAAATAGTTTGTACAAATATATTTAAAAAATCAATGTATGTGTCGGTCAGAATCAGTGTGACATGGGAGTGGTCGACGGTTACGCTAACTCTAGAACGATGATCGATTCGTAAGTAGGTATATGATCATACCGATTTTCCCAAATTTTGACATATTCTGAGAAGAATACCAGCTAATTCATATTCTGTTACCGTAAGTCAATTTTGTGCTCATCATCGAGCATCTCAGTTGCCACGTGAATCGGTTGTCAAAATCTAAATTGTCGCAACACTCTATCTGTCTGGTGCATCTCGACAGTAACATAGTTGACCAATGTGACCTTAATATGCCAAATGTTTGGATTTTGAAAGAATTCATTCGGAATTACTACCTGAATTATCGGATCCTCGTACGGTATCCATTGAAACTATATGAACGTGATAAAAATATTAGTTATATACATAATACTAAATACTAAATACTAAATACTAAATATAAAACGACTATGTTATGTATATATATTCTATTTAATACTTAAATGCGCTTCCGACCGTTGGTCTAATAGAAGTCGTATATCTTTAATGGCAGTAGGTATTCCAATATAACTCGCCGAATGGTTCCACCTAATTAAATAAATTTTTAGCATAAAATTATATTTTAAATCTATGTAATAATTGTTAAATCTAATATAAATTTTACCTCGTTATGAGTGGGAATGTATATGGGTAGTTCACTCGAGAACGTAAAAATGGAAAGTGAAATCGAGCCCATAATTGTAGTAGTGATACGCAACCTCCGATTTTGGCTTTATTAGGTGGCGTCTCCCCGCACATCTCCTGGTACAATGTTGCCAACATGGCAGACCCCCAACTAAGTTCGCCAGCTGCTCTTAAATCAACGAGTTTCAGTAGCCACCTCAGATGTACAAGGTTTTGTGACAAGTCCGGTATCAGATAACCTTTAATCATCTCAAAGATATATGCCCGAGCATATTGTATTCTTTCTACTTCAGTCAAATCATTCCCCGGCTCCAGGAATGTGTTTCTTAACTAGCCCATCTCGATCTGACCTCTGTAAATATTATCCAGAATCGCACCCAAAAGATCATAGCATATGGCTCCCCAATCAACAGATTGAACAGACCCGGTGAGTACGAACCTATCCACCGGCAATCTTTATTGTAATTGCACGTCCTCTAAAGTGATGGTACACTCTCCACATGGAAGATGAAATGTGTGCATCTCGGGTCTCCACCTCTCTATGAACACGCTGATGAGTTTCGGGTCCAACTTACACCCTCGGCCTATATTGGTCATGTGCCAAAAACCCGCTTCCTTCAAGTAATTTTCTATCAATGGTGATGGAGGACCAGGCATATTACAAATATAACATTGTAACATCTGATCTACAGGCTGTTATAAAAAATTATAAAATAAAAATTAATTAAAATTACATAAATGAAAAAAATATTAAATAATATTCAAATTTTGAAATTAACCTTTACCATTTATATTCATTCGACGGAGATATGTTTATGATCGAGACAAATTAATTCCCTGGCCATTGCTAACACGATCAAATATTTTTGAAATTATAAAAAGAAATACTAATTTAGAAAAAAAATTAAAGGAATTAATTAATTAAAAAGAGTTTTGAGAAATTTAGAGAGAAATTTGAAAGCTTTTTTGAGAAATTTGGAAGAAATATTGTGTGAAAAAAAATAGGAGGCAATTTTTGTAGTTTTTTTTTACCATTGGACCCCCCAACGGTCAAAATTTTAAATGACCATTGGTAAAAAACACGGGCTAAATCGCATCCCTGAGGGAGCGATTTTGCCACATCAGCAAAGTGCATCCATGGCAGCGCATTTTGTGCTGACATGGCAAATTCACTCCATAAGGGACATGATTTGTTGAAATTTTCCCCAAAAATGTTCCTACGTGGATGTGTTTTGTAGTTTTTGGCCCTTTCCAGTAAATAATGAAAAAATTGGCCCATTTCCGTAAATAAAGTTGGAAATAGGCCTTTATTGGTAAAATGGTCGTTGTTTTGAATATTTTAATAGTAAATTATTTTTATATTTTTAATAAAATAGAAGTTCTTTTGAATAAGACAATAGAAATAATGCAGCATAGTTTCATTTAAGCAATTATTAACTATTTCGATTTGGACATGCTCGAATTGTATGACCTGGGTTCCTACACCATCCGCACAACTTCTGTTGGTTCGTTCTTTCCCAGATATCCATATTATCACGTATTCTATTCGAGCAAGGTCGACCTTTTAGTTTGCGATGCAATTCTCTATCTGGTAACAACTTAGATGGAGTAAGCGATACAGACGACCACTTACGTTCATCTGGGATCGATGGGAATACGTGTCTCCACACATTGTACATGTATTCTATTTTGTACACTTCGTCGACATAGCTCATGAGATTCAAATGGAGATTCTAACAAGCTACAATTGCATGAGCGCATGGATAACGAAGTGCGTCAAATATCCTACAGTCGCAAGTCCTATTTCTCAGGTGTACATGATATTGTCTGTCGGTAATACACTGGTTTGGTCTTTCGAACTCCGTCACACGAAACCATAGGTTGTCGCGATCATGACACACTGTGTACATGGTGTTGGCCCGCACCTTAGTGTAATACCCCAAAAATTACTACAGTAAGAAAGTAATATAGTATCCTTGATATAGTAAAATAAGGAAATAAAGTGACAAAAAGGAAATTTTGAGTTATGTCAACATTGGGAAGTATATTATGACATATTAATTCAAGAAAGCATTAAATCACAAAAGTGAGAAAAGTTTTGTTGCCCAAGAGTAAATACTTAAAAATTAAGGGGTTAAAATATAAATATAAAAAGTTTAAGGATCAATAGTGCAAATATTTTAAGGGTGGAATGATCTAGAAACTAAGGAAAATGGATGAATTAGGACCAAATTGAATAGGTGAAGAATGATGAGGGACTAAATCGTAATTTTACAAAATTAAGTGATGACTCAAGGATGGAATTTTAAAATATCATAAAGGGCAAAATGGTCAATTCGAAAGAGAGAGAAATCTAGAAGGCAATGATGATATTAGAGATATTTTGATGATATTTTATAATTATTTAATTAGATAAATATTATTTTATTAATATTTTAATGAGATATTTTATTATTATTTTATTTAGTATAAAAGGAAAGAAAGATGAAAAATTTTCATCATCTTTCCATGCACCCACGTGAGAAGAGAAGATAAGAAAGAAATTTTCTTTTATTTACAATTTGGTCTTTTTACCAAAAATTTACCATTTTCACTTAGAATTCAAAAGAATTTTCATAGCTATCAAGAGAGAAAAATAATAATGAGACAATGGGGAGCTAGAATATCAAGTTAGATTCTGAAAATTTTACGGTAGAAAGATATTTGAGTCTAGTTTCAAAAACATGAAGCGAATCTTAATTTATAATTCTGTAGCTCAAGATATAAATAATTTCTTAACTATGACTCAAGTGGACAGCTTTGATATGAACATAAGTAAATAATAGAATTATAGATAATATTACATATAAGCATGTTATATACATTAAGGATGTGGAATGGAGAGGAGGAGGAAAATATATGAATATTCAACTAGCATGGGTTTTCATTAAAAATGGCTAATTTGCATGTTTTAGGCTTAGGGATAAAATTGAATAAAAGTAAAATTTTAAGGGTAATTTTGTAAAAATGTCAAAAATGACCAAATTGCATGAAATGAATTTTTTTATTGTCTAAATTAATATATTGAAAGAAATTATTAATATCAAGTGGGTTTAGAGCTTTAATTTTGTTGTATGATGATATTATAAAGTGATTTTGTTAAATATTGATGTTAGGATCAAATTGTGAAAATGGTTAAAATATTAGGGTTTGGTATTAAATTTCTATTTTATTAAGGGCTGTTTGATAGTCTAGAATATTTGGATAAATTATTAATTGAGGAAAATTAGTTGATTTGATAGATTAATTAGTTAATGGACTAAATTATAAAAGTTGTAAAAGTTGGGGTAATTATGTAAATTTATAAAATTGAAGGGTATAAATAGTGAAATGAATTGGAACTGAAATATATGCTAATGAATGAGTAGTTTTATATTTTAGGTCAAGATTTTTTAGATACTTGTGAAAAATGAAAAATAGCTGAATAGTCCCTGACTGCAATTATTACAATTCAAATTAGGTAAGTTTGTATGGTTAAAATTTAATTTTTATTTATTAAATTGATGAATGGTATTATGTATTTTTTCATATTTATTACTGAAAACAAAATTATTGTTAAATTATGAAATTGAATTAAATGTTCAAAATAAGTGGAATGCGGGATTGAGTACAATCGTTCTGTGGTAAAGGATGAATTCACGGATAATACCATAACTAAGTTATGGAACTATGAACATAAGACCATGGTTGGACCATGGCAGTGTTTATATGTAAGACTATAGTTGGGCTATGGCATTCTGATGATAAGACCATAACTGGGTTATGGCACTATGAACGTAAGACCATGGTTGGACCATGGCAGTGTTTATATGTAAGACCATAGTTGGGCTATGGCATTCTGATGATAAGACCATAACTGGGTTATGGCACTACAAATGTAAAGGATGAATTGATGGAAAATGTAAATGATGAATTGACGACAAATTACCCAAGTAAACCGAGGTTCAACATTTGTTGCGAACTTTCGTGTTTACTTTCTGTTTAGCTCTCATGAGCTTCTGTTCAGCCTTCGGGCTTCTAAAAATGATGTACTCATATCCGTAAGTCGTACTTCGAATGGTAAAATAACATGAGTTGTTTTTTAAATGATATATATATGAAGAAACGGTAAGAGAATGATATGTGTCATGATCTGTATATATATCAATATCTTGAAATGTTGATACATGGAAATTATGTAAGTTGTGATGAGTAATAAACTCAAGTGTGATATGTTGATAAAATAAGTTTATCAATGTTGAATTTATGTACAATATGTTCAAGTATGCTAGCAAGTGTTGTTGTTGACGCTTAGACAAGTGCCAAGTTACTGGTTAAATGGTAATATGTTTATTATATGATGCGTTGAAAGGGTAAGTGCTCAAATGAAAATATACTTGTGGTCATGAAAGAGTGGTAAGTTTTAAGTTATGCAATTTCTTATAAAATGAGTTATCGTGTGATTAATTCAAAAAATGTCTTTGTTTAAATGCACTAGCTTGTATCTATGATTGAATGATATGCTTATGATTGGTGTGTTATGCATATAGAATGAGTGTGGAAAGTAAAGAAACACAAATGAAAATAAAGAAAATTTGGAAGAGTTAAAGTTGTTTAAAATCCTACTATGCTAGGAATATTATGTATAAGTGATACTGTAGATTTATTCTCTTAGTGAGTTGTTAAATATAACTTCATGAGTATTGTGGTAGCAATATTAGGTTATTCTTGATAAGTATAAATTTCATATTTGAAAAGGAACTATTATGATTAAAGTTTATACGAGCTTACTAAGCATTCATTGCTTATGTATTTGTTTTCTTCTACTTTTCAGATTATTGGAAGCTCAATTGGGTTGGAAGCTTGTCGGAGATATATCACATTATCCATAAGTTCTATCGGTATTTTCGAATGTTTTGATTTTGGTTATAATGACATGTATAGGTATTTTGTTTAATAATGACTTATATGTAGTGTGTTGAGTTTAACCACTTATTTTGGCTTGTTTTGAATGTATAATTATGACTTGTTGATATGTGTAATGTTGATTGTAGATAGACACAAAATTGGGTGAGAAATATGGCTTGTAAAATGGCCTATTTTCATCCACACGGGCAGAGACACAGGCGCGTGTCTCAATTGTGTGTGACACACGTCCAGGTGACACGACCGTGTGTCCCCTATATATTAAATTTGCACAAAATAGAATGCTCACATGGCTTAGCACATGGGCGTGTGACTTGGTCGTATGAACCAAGTCAGTATACTCACACGGGCACGGACAAGGGCTGAAATACAGTCATGTATCCCTATTTTGAATACCCACACGGCTTGGGACACGGGCGTGCCTCTAAACCGTGTGAGTCACACAGCATGACCACACGGCCGTGTGACCCCTGTAGTGTTAAAAACTTTAAATATTTTCTAAAATTTTTCTGAGTTTTCGACTTAGTCCCTATGTGTTTCTAATGCGTAAATTTGGGCCCCGATGGCCCATTTAAAGGACCATATCATATGACCATATCGTAAGCTGTCGTCGTATGCTTGTGTCCACTGATCGAAAGGTATGTTACAGAGGTATTCTGCACCTTGATCATTAACTGACCACAAAATCGTCAACATCTCATGAAAACGGTCATTATTGATCTCGTACCCTGTCAATATAAGTTGATAGCGAAAATTACATACCATTCTTCCATTCAGAATAAATTGAATATTACAAACAAAATTATATTAATAGAGATTAAATACCTATGTTGGTCACTTGCCTTCGTTAAGCAATAGACTGATATTGCCCATAGTAGTTGGATGCAACGTGCCTTAGACAATACCGATGGTGTGTGCGAGATCTCATAGGCTTCCTTATCACTCAATTGCTGCTAGTATTCTAGTTCCCCGATCTGATATAACGTAAATATCAGGTTGGAGACAGACATGCTTCCTTAATCTAGAAAGAAAGAAATCTCAGTCATCATCTGACTCCCCCGGTGTTATTGTAAACGCAATTGGAAAGATTCTTCCACCGCCATCCTGTGCCACAACTAGCAATAGTCGATGGGTATATCTACCATACATAAAGGTACCGTCAATTTGTACCAATGGCTTGCAGTACACAAATGAGTCTTGACATTGCTTAAAGCTCTAGAACATACG
Source organism: Gossypium hirsutum (assembly GCF_007990345.1). Taxonomy (NCBI): domain Eukaryota; kingdom Viridiplantae; phylum Streptophyta; class Magnoliopsida; order Malvales; family Malvaceae; genus Gossypium; species Gossypium hirsutum. The sequence continues at coordinate 59,020,843 of NC_053442.1, forward strand.
TTTGAACACTTGGCATCCACGGAGCAAGCGGTCATTGTAGTATGCATGACCCATTTCAAGGTCTATTACGCAACCTAGGATGTACCTCTCCAACACCTAACACCACTGCCACACCTCATTATATGAAGTGTCCCACCCACTATGCATCTTTTCCAATGCCTTTTACTTAGCTATCCAAGCCTTGCGGTAAGAGGGTGTGTACCTCAATTGGCTACGAATATTGGTAATTAAGACCGACACAGAAGTCCTGAGATTCACCTTCACAATCGGTAGTATTAAGCTAGCTATCATATCTGAACCTATCAACGAAGTACGTTAAATAATGCAACATTAAGTAATAACAGTATTATTCAAAAACCCTAAACACCCAGTGACACTATACTGACAACATAGGTATGTGGACCTTTGTACTTTTTTTATCTCCCACAAGCCTATCTTTTTCCTAACCGAAGCCATGATTTTCCATGAACATGTACCGTATTGCACTGTACACTTGTCCCTGAACTTCTCAGATTTGGATTTAACCACGTAGTAATTAACCCCGTTCATGATGCTATGTTGTTTCAATGCACCAAGAAAACTATCCTTACTAGAAAACTCCTTACCAACTTCTAATTCACCTGAATCCAATGACAAACTTGTATGGACATGCCTTTTGTGTGGTCGATATGGAAACTCCAACGCATCATCTGCCGATAGATCGACATTATGCATATAGGCTAAATGCGAGTACGCCCTGAATCGCGGATCTTCTTCATCATCATCTGAACCCCCTTCACCATCTTTAGGTTCGATTGGAACAGATTCCGGTTTAGAAAATAATTCAATTTCTGCCACCAAGCACTATTTCCAGCATTGAACTCCGGTTTAGAAAATAATCCATATCTCGATATGGATCCACTTCGGACTCATTATCCAACCCATCATCATCTGTAACGTACAAGGTCCCCTAGCCGGTGGACGTCGTAGGGAGTATGTCATCCTTTCTTGTGGACGTTTCGTAATGCCCCCAATTAGATGTGGATTGCCAACCATTAGAAGTTGATGTCATTCCCCAGTACGTATTTCCAGCATTGAACATCGACCCACCAAGGTGCATGTCCCATCCACTAACCGAGTGTCGTGTAAGAGTTGTGTATTCCATACTGCCACCAAACACTATTTCCAGCATTGAACATTGACCCATCGAGGTGCATGTCCCATCCACTAACCGAGTGTCGTGTAAGAGTTGTGTATTCCATACTGCCACCAAACACGGGTGTTTCCATGTTTTGCCTCCCATTAACGGAGTGTCGAGTAGAGGTCGTGTTTTCCTCTCGAATAGCATTAGATGTTGAAGTCACAAATGCTTTATTTGGCTATGAAAATTGTACATATAACTCAAGATAAGGTGATCCACTAGCAAGATGAGTCTGCACCATCGCCTCCAAGCTATGACCACTTTTGATATCAAATGAGTCATATGTGACAGGATCAATCGAAGCACAAAATTGATACTTAATAGACAAAACTCTCATTGGCGACGTTCCAAATATTTTACGCCTAAGTCTTTTACGAAGTTCTGTCAAATCTATGTTCTAGTTAAAAACTAGTCGCGTTGTGTTCGCTGATAAAAAAATAACGCCGTTCTCGGTGTCACAGACCTCACCATCATAGTAAATAACAGCACTAATACGTTCACTCATATTCAATTTCTATTCTTCTTAGCCTCTCTAAATAAACAAAACCCTAAATTATTTTAACAAAACACTAACACTACAACCCTTAAATCCTAAACCCACAAACCATAGGCACTAAACATGCAAATAGCCCTAACCCTAGAAAAACATGGGCTAAAATGTGTCCCTAAGGGAGAGATTTTGCAATGTCAGCAAAGCGCGTCCATGTCAGCGCATTTTGTGCTGACATAGCAAAATCGCTCCCTTAAATACGCGTTTTGCTGGAATTTCCCTCTAAAACGCTCCTATGTGGATGCGTTTTGGAGTTTTCGGCCCATTCCGGTAGATAATAAAAAAAGTGGCCCATTTCCGTAAATCAAGTTAGAAATGGGCCTTTATTGGTAAAATGGTCAATTTTAATTATAAAAAAAAATCAATTATATATAAATTTATATCAATGTACCTCCATTTATATGGAAAATATGTCAATTGTGATAATATGATTTCACTTATAAATAATTATATTTAAAAAATAGGATAAATCTCAAAATTATAAATGAATTTTGATTTAATATAGAATTTGATACATAAACTTTGATTTTATGCAGTTATACATATAAAACTTTGATTGTGGCTTAAATACATAAATGAAACTTTAATTTTGATTAAAACATACACATTTAAAGAAACAAATACATCAATTTATTTTTTATTAGAAAATATAATTATTTGTATATGAAATATATAAACATAAAATGATGTTATATCAATAATTGTGTTGATAATTTATGAGAATTGGATAAAATCAAAATTTAATGTATAAAATTACACAAAAACAAAGTTCATTTATAAAATTACACATTAGACCAAAGTTTATGTATGGTTTTAAGATTTCAAAACTATCCAATTTGGTTCTACTGCATGCTCGGGTTAAGAAAAGAGTTTTTATAAACTTGATTAAGGCTCAATTTTGATTGTATAATATGAAGTAAATGTGTTTGATATTCATTTGCATGTTTGAATGATATTTATTGTATAATTGGCGGTAGTTGCTCCAGCGACGAATGTGACATCTTGTGGCTCAAATTTGATGATCTAGTTAGACGAGGGGTGTTACAGAAAACTTAGAATAAAAACCAAGTAACACTTTTGATTTTACAATCAATGCACTCTAAATAAACATTCCTCACTGAACAGAAATAAATACTCTCAAATAAGTTCATTCCCTATATAAGTCTTATTAATTTATAAGGAACTGGGACTTGTTAATATACTAGATCAATTAGAATAAATATTCCTAATGAAAAAACATGATAAAAAATTCTAAGAATCTTTTTAATAAGTTAAGGATAACTCTTGATTATTTATGATATGCTTTCAAGTTTATCTGATCCGATACAATCTCTTCAAAATAGGGAAGTCAATTCTTTGATCCGGTCTAAATTGACCTTTAGTATATGTTGCTATAAAAGGTTTAAATATCATAGATGCGCTTGCTAATTCCATAATGTTAGCAAATATCAAAACCCAAAAATTTTGTTACCAAAATTGACCAACACTAAGCATGGCAAGTTTATAGTTGAGCAGTGCCAAACACTAATGTGCACTGCTCCTTGGTACTCTTATAAATTGCCTCAACAATTACCATAATAGTAAAAAGTTAAAATTTTTATATAATTTTAATATTATTCATATACCAGTTGGTGGACCATGTTTTGATCGGTGTGGTCAGAATTAGGCGAAATGAGTCGGTATGATTGATGCAGATTGAAATTTTCACCAGTGTAAAAAAGGAAGTTTGTTATTCTAATTTATTACTAGAATAGTGCACAGCTACTAATATGACTAGAATCAGTGCGAAAACGGCCACCATGCTGCTAAGGGATTTAAGGTATTGTATTTTTTCAATTTAATTTTTTGTATTTTTTATATGAAGCAATAAAGAATGAAAATTAACACCGAGCAAAGTAGAGAGAGAAAAGAAATGCACATATTGTGCTTGCATAGGTCATATTTTGTATTTTTTTTATAAGTATAATTTTATATAAATATGGATGTAAGATTAATTCATTTTATGTAGGTTTATAAAGGGTCATAAGTAATTATAAAGGTTCGTAACCATTTGAGTTATAAGTAAAAGTATTATAAAGGGTCTTGCACTATGAGTCAGATTGTGTTTTAATTTTTTTTAAATGGGTGAACTAGTCTCCGTACATTAAATTAAAGAGCAAATTAATCATTTTTATTAATTTTTTTTCCATTTGTATTGTTAACTGGCGTGGTTGATTGAATAATAAAAATAGTGACATGTGACGTATCACGTGTACCTCAACTTGACGTATAGGATCAATTTTTAACAATATAAATGGATGCATTTTTAACATAAATACTAATTTACTCTTTAATATAATGTATCAAAAATAATTTTATCTCAATAAAAGAAATAAAATACAATCTATAACGTTCAACATAGTTTTACCGAGTCAAACAAGGGAACATTGAAAGGAGAGTATTGGGTGAATCTAGTCTGCCCTTATAGTACTCAACCTATGTTTCTCTAAACCTAAAGAAATGGTCAAAATTGGGCTTTGAAAGATTAAATTTCAAAATAGTCTTCCAACCTTTGACCAATATTTAGGGCGGCTGAGAATAGGTTGCAGCAGCAATATGAAGGAATTAATATCTTGATGTGTAAAACTAATATCTCCCTCCATCTATGTGTACGACAAATTCAAAGCAACAACACATGCATTAATTCTCCATATATTCGACCCTCTACCTTTGCAGAAAGTTCAAAGACGTGATTTAATTTAACATATGATAACATAGACAAGTTAAACAAACAAAAGTCAGAGATCAGAAAATTCAAACCTAACTGAATAAATTAATATATAGCTGCCATTAGCTTAGGACATTGCTTCTTCATTCATCGTCCTTGTCTTAAGTCTTAACTAAAACATGTTCAGTTTCCGAGTTGTGGTGCTTATCTTGGGATGCCTTTGCTTAACTGAAGCTGCAAGAGATACCCTGAACCCAGGTGATACGCTGAGTTCCAATTCATCTGATAATCTTGTATCCCCAAATGGGAATGTCACCTTAGGCTTCTTCAGACAAGAGTACGGTCAGACATGGAATGACAAAAGCTTTGGATATTATTTGGCTATGTGGTACGCCCAAGGCACGTCATACAACCATTCGATTTGGTTAGCTAACCGAGATGATCCCATCGCAGACGATTCGGGAGTTCTTGTCCTAGATGATACTGGACTGAAAATTACACGCATCGGTGGGAATCCTATCCAACTTTTCTCACTTCAATCTACCTCTATCACCATCAACACTTCCGATATGAAGGCGGTCTTACAAGATTCGGGGAATCTTGTTTTGCAAGGCATAAATGAGGAAAATGGGGAAAACGTAGTATTGTGGCAAAGCTTTGATTATCCAACTGATAGTTTTCTACCTGGGATGAAATTGGGGGTCAGCAATGGGAGAAGCTTCTCACTTACATCTTGGTTGACTGGTTCAATCCCCGCGTCTGGATCGTTTACAATGGAATGGGATCCTGCACGAAATCGATTAGTAGTTTGGCTTAGAGAGAGGATTTTGTGGACAAGTGGTGAAAATTTTGAAAATTTTGGCTCCTTGGATCAATTCAACATGAATTATGATTTCACTAATGTTTCTAATCCAAATGAGACGTACGTTTATTATACTCTTATAATTAGTCAATATACTCCGGAAGAGCGAAGGAAAAACGGTAGGTTAGTGTTGCAGTACGATGGGGATTTACAACTTGGAGAAATCTATGCAATCAATTTACAACTCTGTGATGGTAATAGCACAGAGAATGGATGCGAGAGATGGGAAGGACCAAAGTGCCGAAAGAAAGGTGATAAGTATGAATTAAGAACCATACGACCTTACCATAAAGATTCTTTAAACGACACATTATATGGAAACACCAATCTTTCCTTGAAAGATTGTAAGGACATATGTTGGGAAGACTGCAAATGTTTGGGAGTTGCAGTACAGGACCTTGGTTGTCGGTTTCTTTTAGGGTATTATGAAGAAGGTGTGTCGTTTGGAGATTCATTTGAAGTAATAAATCGCAACCGTCCAAGTAAGTTTAATATCGCTCGCTCATGTTCTAATCTTTGAACTTGTTTTGATTCGGTAGTATAGTATAAAAACAATCAAATTCATGAATACCTCTCTTGTTGTGTACATTGATTGCAGAGTCGAAAACTTGGATATGGATTTTAATCTCTATAGCAATGGCTCTAATGATCATAGTACTGCTTTCCACTCTGTTTTATTTGAGAAGGCGAAGGCAAATTAGAAAGGAAGGTACTAAAATGGAGGGGAATCTCAAATTCTCAATCAATTGATGTTTCAGTAGTATTCTTTTTTTTAATGTATAATTCAACTTTGCTTTGAACAGAAGAGTACCTACTTGACTTAATGACTTCAGAAGATGCAAATGACGTATCAGAGCTTCAAACTGGAAACAATGGGCGTAATCTAAACATATATACAGCAGCCTTAATCATGTCCGCTACAAATGGCTTCTCACCAGATAATTTGCTTGGAAGAGGTGGCTTTGGACCCGTTTTCAAGGTGTTTGCCAATCCCCCCATAAGTGAATTAGCGATAATGATTTCATCAATCTGCCTCTAACACTTGAAAACTTGTTAAATCATTAGGGAGCATTGGATGATGGGCAAGAAGTTGCAATAAAGAGATTATCAAGCGGATCAAGCCAAGGGCTAGTGGAGTTCAAAAATGAGCTTATACTTATAGCCAAACTGCAACACACAAACCTTGTGCGGCTCTTAGGCTTTTGCGTTCAAGGAGAAGACAAAATGCTGGTCTATGAGTACATGCCTAATAAAAGCCTGGACACTTTTATCTTTGGTCGGTACCAACTCTTTAGTTATTTCTTCAACTGTAGATTCCAATTTCTATGTTTACATTGTCTTTTGTTTTTTTGGTTCTAAGTTCAAACAGATGACTCCAAAAGGAAGCTATTAAATTGGGATAAGCGTTTTAGCATTATTGAAGGGATAGCTCAAGGGCTACTTTATCTTCATAAATACTCTAGATTGAGAATCATTCACAGAGATTTGAAGTTGAGTAACATATTGCTTGACGAAAACATGAACCCCAAGATATCAGATTTTGGGTTGGCCAGGATATACAAAACCAGTGAAGCTGGATCAAATACGAACCGGATTGTCGGCACATAGTAAGTACACATGACTTCCTGTTTCCATGTCTCGTCCAACGAAAGAATATGGTTATTAACTGTACTGTTGATGAATCAATGCAGTGGTTACATGTCTCCAGAATATGCAATGGAAGGAATATTCTCTGAAAAATCTGATGTATACAGTTTCGGAGTTATGGTTTTGGAAGTTGTCAGTGGTCGGAAAAATAGCAGCCATTTTGAGTTTGATCGTCCACTTAACCTGGTTGGATACGTAAGTTCATATCATATTCTTGCAGTAGTTAGCATAGACTAAGCTTTACTGATATATAGAGCAAACACCATATTTTTTTAACACCATGATTGATGTCTGCAGGCATGGGAACTATGGAAACATGGTGGAGCATTAGAATTAATGGATCCAGCTTTAAGTGATTCATGTTTTAAACAATACCAAGTTTTAAGATGCATTACATTGGGTCTGCTATGTGTGGAAGATAATCCGTTAGATAGGCCAACGATGTCTGATGTTATTTCTGTGCTAAACGGAGAGATGCAATTGGCATTGCCAAAACAGCCTGCATTTTCCACTGGAAGAAGGATTGTAGAAACAAATATAGAGAACAAAGAGGTGGAAATTTACTCATTGAACGGCCTAACCATGTCTACCATGGATGCAAGATGACCAAAAGACTTAATACTCTTATTTTTTATGTTTCCTGATCATGTTTAAAGTATTATTTAAGATATTCTTTTTATATTACACCTTGTAAAAATTAAAGTAGTTTTATGCACTTTTATAACTATTTATATCATTAGTTTTTAACAATGCAATTTTTATATTTTATGATCTATTTATATAGACCATACATATAAAATTTAATGTAAATTTAAAATTTTTAACTATTTATTTTATGTAAAAAATTAAACTATATAAAATATTTTAAATAGATATAATGTGATTATGAATGAGTAAAATCTGATTTGATTCGAAAAAATTCGATAAAATTTAAAATTTTGAATCAAATGGTTCGAGTTATTCGAATAACTCGAATAAAAATTAAGTTTTTCGGCTTAAATCGAATATGAATTATACAATTTAAATTATCTGAAAATCTGAAAAAGAAAAGACAAAATTACGTCGTTTTGATAAATATTTATTTTTTATAAAGTTAAAAGGGAAAACCATTATATTAAAAGAAAAAAAATATGTCTTTATAAATGTTTACTCTTTTAAGTTAAAAGGCAAAATCATTATATTATTTTTGTAGTTAAATAATTTTGTGCTTCCTCTACTAGTTAAACAATCGGTTCATGTAAACGCAACAATAAGTATAAATAATAGGATTCGTTAACTCGACTCGAAATTTTTTGACTTGATTTGATTCGATTCGAAAAAAAATTTAAATTAAATTCAATTGCTAAAATAAAATTCATCAACTCGACTAACTTAAAATTTTTTTACTTAATTCGACTCTACTAAGTTGAGTACTGATAGCTAAATGTGATAAATACATTTTTTTTTAACCCCTCTCATTTCACCTCAGGCGAAAGGTGAGGATATTTTTAAACCCAAAAGTCGTAGACCTTCCAAAACACTAGCAGCATTGCCATCCGCAATTACAAGCAGTCCCCTTTTCCCTCTGCCATTAAAAAATAAAAAATAAAAACCTAATCCTAGAAATCCAAGAAAACAAGAGCCCGAACAAGTAAAGGATTAAGAAGATATCGTGGGAGTGGGATATTGAATCCGTCGATGCTTAGTTTTGGTGGAGTAGAAGAGGATCAAAGAGGGGGTTCTTCCAATAAACGCTCTCTTTGTATCTCCCCTTCGAAGTTGCTTCCTTTTTCATGTCTTCTTCATACACACCCTCTTTATTCTTTGCTCATTCAGGGTCTTCTCAAGCCCTAGGCTTTCATCTTTGCACTATGCCTTTTCTGTGATCTCAATCTTCTCCTTTATATTAAACATGACTGATTCGAAGGTTTGTCCCCTTCCCCTTTGCCGCCTTGTATGATTTCAAATTTTTCGTGTTTCTTTTACATCTGGATTTTTGTTAAATGTACGCAACATGCCCTCTTTCTTTGTTAGAATTGATGTTTTTTATTGGATTGATGATTGTAAGCTGAGTTTGTGCAAATGAAAAATATGATTTGGTTGAAATTGGATTATTATGGATGATGAAAAAGAGATTTTGTCTTTTCCCTTTTCTAAGACAAGCCTTTATTTGTTTTAGGAATGCTGCCTAGATCTCTAATCAGAATTGTGGAACCATTGTTTTCCCTGATTTTGAACAGGTATTCGTTTTTGAGTTCTTCACTGAAGACGAAACCAGGTCATTGCTGTCAAAGCAGTCATCTGGAATATCTTTGTTATACGGGGTGTAGATGGCTTAAGCAATCCTTATCAGTAGCCGGACTGCTGGAGCCAGCAAGTTAACGACATCAAAAAGTCAAAAGCATCCAAAATGCCACCCAAGTCCGTCCCACTTCCGGCTAAACCCTCCAAACCCTACTTTTTCTATGGCCACCGGAAGCCCTCCCAAAACCGCCCCGTTGTTTATGGTGGCCTCTTTTCCAACCGCCAAGTCCTCAAACCTCCCCAATCTCCTCTACCGCCTTCACCACCCTTTGATCTCCGTAAATGGGATCCACATCACCTCTCTCAGAACCCATCGCCACCACCCATTACCACACCACACCAACACTCAAAGCTATCACCAATAGCCCGGTTCATCATTGATGCCTTTCGCAAGAGCCAGTACACTTGGGGACCAAGTGTTGTCTTTGAACTCAATAAGCTCCGTCGTGTTACTGCATCACTTGTAGCGGAAGTGCTCAAAGTCCAAGATGATTCCATTCTGGCTTCCAAGTTCTTTCATTGGGCTGGTAAGCAGAAAGGGTTTAAGCATAATTTCGCTTCTTATAATGCATTAGCTTATTGCCTCAATAGAAATGGTCGTTTTCGAGTGGCTGATCAGTTGCCAGAACTAATGGATTCCCAAGGGAAGCCTCCTACTGAAAAACAGTTTGAAATTTTAATACGCATGCATGCTGATAAGAATAGAGGACAAAGGGTTTATTATGTGTATCAGAAAATGAAGAATTTTGGAATAAAGCCGCGTGTGTTTTTGTATAATCGAATAATGGATGCGTTAGTCAAAACAGGTTATTTAGATTTAGCATTGTCTGTGTATGAGGATTTTAGAGGTGATGGTTTGGCGGAGGAAAGCATTACATTCATGATTTTGATCAAGGGTTTATGTAAGGCCGGGAAGGTAGATGAAATGCTAGAGATTTTGGGGAGGATGAGGGAGATGTTCTGTAAGCCGGATGTTTTTGCCTATACAGCTATGATTAAGATCTTGGTTTCTAAAGGGAACTTGGACGGATGCTTGCGTGTTTGGGAGGAGATGCGGAGAGATGGGGTGGAACCGGATGTAATGGCTTATGTGACATTAGTTGCAGGGTTGTGTAAGGGAGGAAGGGTGCAGAGAGGGTATGAGTTGTTTAAGGAGATGAAAACGAAAGGGATATTGATTGAGAGGGTAACGTATGGTGTTTTAATAGAAGGGTTCGTGAAGAATGGGAAGTTGGGATCTGCTTGTGGTTTGCTGAAGGATTTGATAGATTCTGGATACAGGGCTGATTTAGGGATATATAATCCTCTTATTGAGGGCATGTGTGATGTGAAGCTGATTGATAGAGCATACAAGCTTTTTCAGGTAACAGTTCAAGAGGGTTTAGAGCCAGGATTTGCAACCGTGAAGCCCATGCTGCTGGCGTTTGCAGAGATGAGACGAATGTCTGACTTTTGCAAGTTGCTAGAGCAGATGCAGAAGTTAGGATTTTCTGTTAATGATGATCTTTCTAAATTCTTCTCGTTTGTGCTCGAGAAGGGGGAAAGAACAATAATGGCTGTACGAGTGTTCAATGAATTAAAAGTGAAAGGTTACGGTAGTGTTCGGATTTACAATATTCTAATGGGGGCTCTCCACAAGACTGGGAAGGTGAAAAAAGCATTATCACTCTTTCAAGAAATGAAGGATTTGAATTTTGAGCCCGACTCCTCTACATATAGTAATGCGATTATATGTTATGTTGAAGATGAGAATATCAAGGATGCTTGCATCTGCCATAACAAAATCATAGAGATGTCATGTGTTCCTTCCATTGACGCTTACTATTCTCTTACTAATGGTCTCTGCAAAATTGGTGAGATAGATGCAGCTATGATGCTTGTTCGTGATTGCTTAGGTAATGTTACAAATGGACCCATGGAATTTAAATACGCACTTACTGTTCTTCATGCCTGTAAATCAGGTGCTGAGAAAGTGATGGAAATGTTGAATGAAATGATGCAAGAAGGTTTGCCTCCAGATAACATTATATGCTCTGCAATTATATCTGGCATGTGTAAGTACAGGACCATAGAAGAGGCAAGGAAGGTATTTGCTAATTTAAGAACTAGCAAACTTCTAACCGAAGCTAATGTAATTATATATGATGAGCTATTGATCGAATATATGGAGAAGAAAGCAGCGGACCTTGTGCTTTCGGGACTCAAGTTCTTTGGCCTGGAATCTAAATTAAAAGCAAAGGGTTCCACCCTGCTATCTAGATAAAGAATCGAAGGCCAGTACCTATTATCAGCAGAGTCTAAACACCATTTTCCTGATTATCTAAACACCAGAGTCTGCAGGAAAGGTACCCTCTTGCGCCATTGAGCTTAACAGGTTATCAGCAGGGGTCTGGCTGCATCTATCAGCTCAGCTTGCTTGTTTTTGCTTCTCTCTGCTGCTAGGTCCAAATATGCACAGTGCAGTGTCTGTATGGTCTTTAAATCAAACAATGATGTTGTTGCAGTTCACTGTTTCTCATATTTGGTGTCAACTGTGTCAATATCATCAGTTTTGGCTCTTAATACCTCGAAGTTAAAACTCATGTAAGCATGGAATACACCCTTTTGCTTCTTGTACTCATAAACCAAACTCTTCCAGGTTTCTCAAAGTAATGAATGCAGAGATTGTTATATTTATATGCATCTTTTGTGCTGGCAGGGTTATGAAATGATTGCTCTTGATCCCATTATCACCCGATTGCCTATTCCCAAATGTGGAATATGTTTAAGATTATTATCTCAATTGGACAAAATTTTGAACTATACAAATGATATTGATTTAGCTATTATTTTATTTATTTCTAGTTTTAAATATTTCTTAATGGGTAGCAAAATTTGTGATAATGAAATGTAAAAAAAAAAATTTACGGTAGCAGATGTCTATTAATAAATAAGATTTTTGTCGAAATGGTAAGATAAACATGACAAAAATTATATCGATTTAAGTTTAAATCTTCTTTCTTGTGTATTTTTCTATTTTTAATGTAAAAAAAATAAAAAATCCAAAATAATATAATTTATTTTATAAAATAATTATTTAATTAAATTGATGTTAATTAAACAATAATATTTTAGCAAATATCCAATCTATATATATATTATATATAATTTTTCATAAAATGTCAAAATTACTAATCTAAAGTAATTTTATTTTAGTAAATTCACTTGAGGGCGAAAGGTGGGATATTTTTAAACCTAGAAGTCGTAGACCTTCCAAAGCACTAACAGCACCGCCATCTGCAATTACAAGCAGTCCCCTTCTTCCTCTGCCATTAAAATAAAATAAAAACCTAACCCTAGAAATCCAAAACAACAAGAGTCCCAACAAGTAAAGGATTAAGAAGATATCGTGGGAGTGGGATACTGAAGCCGTCGATGCTTAGTTTTGGTGGAGTAGAAGAGGATCAGAGAGGGGGTGCTTCCAATAAATGCTCTCTCTGTATCTCCCCTTCGAAGTTGCTTCCTTTTTCATGTCTTCTTCAATCACACCCTCTTTATTCTTTGCTCATTCAGGGTCTTCTCAATCCCTAGGCTTTCATCTTTGCTCTATACCTTTCCTTAACTCTCAATCTTCTCCTTTGTATAAAACATGACTGATTCTAAGGTTTGTCCCCTTTCCTTCGCTGCCTTGTATGATTTCAATTTTTTCGTGTTTCTTTTACATCTGGATTTTTGTTAAATGTGCACAATATTAAATTTCAGGATTGGGTTTAGCCCTCTTTTTTTGTTAGAATTGATGTTTTTTATTGGATTGATGATTGTTAGCTGAGGTTGTGTACATGAAAAATACGATTTGGTTGAAATTGGATTATTATGAATGACGAATAAGAGGTTTTGTCTTTTCCCTTTTCTAAGATAAGCCTTTATTTGTTTTAGTAATGCTGCTTGGGTCTCTAATCAGAATTGTGGAACCATTGTTTTCCCTGATTTTGAACAGGTATTCGTTTTTGGGTCCTTCACTGAAGATGAAACCAGGTCATTGCTGTCAAAGCAGTCATCTGGGAATTCTGAAAAGCCTGTAGCAACTAAGGAATTGCAATTTGGTTCTTTCAATTTTGCAGCTGGAGGATCTTTGGGCAGTGTCAATGGTAATTTAAGCAACAAGCCAAGTTCCACAAATGAGCCAATTGAATTTTTATCCTCAACTTCTCGAATAGAAGATGGAAAAAGTAGAAAAACAACAACAGATCATTCCTTGAACGCGCTTCAAACTCCTAAAGAAGCTGGAAGTGCAAATAGTTCCAGCAGTAGTTGTAGCCTCAGTAATGGTGTAAAGCAGCTGAATGCAAAAGGCATTGATGTAACTTCAGTTCACTTAACCATAAATGAACTCAATCCCTTGAGTGATTCTCAGAGTTCAAAATTTCATGTCCTTGAGAGCGAAATTATGGAGGATAGAGATCAGAATGGGATGGTTGATACTTCATTAGGAGGCTCTATTCGAGGAGACATTGCAAAAGAAGAGAAGGATCCAATTAAAGTTGTTAAAAACTTAGTACCACGAGGCTTGATTAATTCTGGAAATTTATGCTTTCTGAATTCCACTTTACAGGCTCTATTGTCATGTTCTCCTTTTGTCCAGCTCTTGCAGCAACTTAAACTTCGTAATATACCAAAGGTTTGTTGTATGCTTATGTTGTTTACTTAGTTATGTACTAATAAATCATCTCTTCAAGGTGAGTAAATATGAGCCTGTGAAGAGAATTATACTAACTGTCACTTTTATTTGGCTTTGATTTGATAGGTTGGCTATCCAATATTAACTTCGTTTGCAGAGTTTGTATCTGACTTCGATGTGCCATCCAGTGATTCTAAATTGAAGAAAAAGGATACAGCAGTTCTTGAGATTGGAAGACCTTTCAGCCCTGTCATGTTTGAATCCGTACTTAAAAGTTTTACTCCGGATGTGCCAAATAGCATATCTGGTAGGCCAAGGTTTGTCCGCTTTCTACATCAGTTTTATTTCAATATTTATACTTTTTACCAGTCCCAAGTAATGTTCCTTGCATAGACCATTTCTATTAAAATAACAGAACATGGCCAGCTGATATTGAAACATCACCATCCATGACCAAAATCAAGCATTATATATGCTTGTCCTGGCCCTCTTGATTTCTTTTTAACTCTTTCTGAAATACTGAAAATTTTTGAGAGCTTAATTATCTTACCTCTGAATCCCTTTCTCCTTGCATTTGGTGTCAAATGTATAGTAATTTAGTGCGAACTTGCTACAGCTACCTCATCAGCATTTTATTGAAAGAAATATGATGATTGGTTTTAACTTTGAAATGTTTGTATATGCTTGAAATCAGAATGATAAACAGATATAACTATGTACAATATTCATATGTAATGACATTCTGATGATTTTTTTATTTATCATCATTTTCAGGCAGGAAGATGCTCAGGAGTTTTTAAGTTTTATCATGGATCAAATGCATGATGAATTGGTTAAGCTTCAAGGGCAGTCCGGTAGCTCAAATGGGGTCAGATCATCACTAGTTTCGTATGCAGAAGATGATGAATGGGAGACAGTTGGACCAAAAAACAAATCTGCAGTCACTAGAACTCAAAGCTTCCTTCCTTCAGAGTTGAGTGATATTTTTGGAGGACAGCTAAGAAGTGTGGTGAAGGCAATAGGTAAGCACATTTGCTATGGCTGCAAAGTATATTGGATGATATGAAAAATAGCCAATTGATGGGGTTTTTTGTATGAATACATATTTTTATGTGGTTGGCCAACCTTTTTTTTTTTCCTTTTTCCTTTTATACTTTACAACTGTTGTCACCAATAACATGCTCAAAACAAGCTAAAACACTGGACGTAGAGAAGTCAACTGGATAATACCAGCAATTTATGCTTGTAAATTTTGATATGTAAACCAAGTGGAAATGTTGATACTTACTCAGAATTGGTTGTCTTCACCTGTCATATTCAGATGTTAGTTTGTTTTTATTGGGTGGATTTTGAACCCTGATATCTGACCATAGTACCATTTATTAACATTATAATCTTTTCTTTTTCATAATTTGCTTTTTGTGGCAGGAAATAAAGCTTCTGCTACTGTTCAACCATTTCTATTGCTGCACCTTGATATCCATCCTGAAGCTGTTCATACTATTGAGGATGCACTTCACTTGTTCTCAGCACCAGAGTTTCTTGAGGGTTATCGTGCATCGACTGTTGGGAAGGTATTTATTTCTTTTGATCATTTCCTTTTGGCTATTGGCCGCTATATCTACCTTTATAGGTCTTATACTTTGGGTGTGTGTGTTTGTATTGTATGTCTCAGCTTTTCGTTTATGTTTAGATGTTATTAGTGATAAACTGGATGTTCTTATGCTTTTATGGCTGTTAGTGTCAGACTGGTGTTGTCACTGCCAAAAAATCTGTCAAGATACAGACACTTTCGAAGATAATGATTTTGCACCTGATGCGTTTTAGCTATGGTAGCCAGGGGAGTACCAAGCTGCATAAGCCTGTACACTTCCCTCTTGAGCTGGTATTGGGTCGGGAACTACTTGTTTCCTCATCCACCGAGGTATAACTTCTCTACATAAGCTTGTTTAAATACAATTGTATTGGATTATTTTGAATTTGCGAGTTTATATTGTGAATTATGAAGCAGCTTTTAGTCAATGCTGCTTAGCTAACTTGCTCTTTTTAGTCCACGAATGTATTTGGTCCGCAATGCTGTATTTGTGTTCTACATTTTTGTGTCCTAACTTGTTGGCAAGTTAATGCTACATATTTAATGTTCATTTTTGTACTTCATTTATAGGGCCGAAAATATGAACTTGTTGCTACAATAACACATCATGGAAGAGAGCCCTCCAAGGGGCATTATACAGCTGATGCTCGATACCCCAACGGCCAATGGCTGCGTTTTGATGATGCCTCTGTCACAGCCATTGGGACAAGCAAGGTGTTACATGACCAAGCATATGTTCTTTTCTACGAACAAACATAGAAGTCGTCGCAATTTTACTCCTTGTTCGCATGATCTTCATCCAAGTACTATAGCGCCTGTTTGCTAAGATCATCATTACAGAATTGGCTCCTTGATTTTTCCTTCCCTTGTAACAGTTAGTCACGCTTTACCTTCAAATGGATAATTTAACTGCAGCCCATATATATACATATATATAGGTTTATGTATTGATAATCAAACTGTGAGAAAGTACTTTAAAATTTTTCTAATGTTCTTGAACTAGTAGTGATTATTATTTTTTGTTTTAGTTTTATTATTACTGTTATTATTACTATCATTATAAGACACCTGCCCATGTATACAATAAATAGGACATACACTATTATATTCTTATGTATACGTGTGTATAGCAAGGCCCTCTATTATAATTTCATTGTTGGTAACCTTTATTGTTGTCATTGGAGGGACTGATAATATAGCCAAGGTTTTGCAGAATAATAAATTTAGACGAGAATAATTAGGTTTTATTTATTTAATATTTTCCAATAATAAATTAGCAGAATAAATTCTCAAATACTAGGTTTAAGGTTGATATATGCTTCTTATTCTTCCCTAATTTCTTTGTTTAACTAAGGAGAGCTGCGTACAAAAGTTGATTCCAAGTATCAGTAAGGCCAGCAACACACCAATGGGTGCAATCCATCCCCTTGAAGGCATTGTAAGAGCTAGGGTGTGCGTCTTTTCTTAGCTGAGACAAAGCTGTAATATCCAACAAATGAACAGGTTTCTTGATGTTACTTATCACATCTTTAACCACATATGCTGCCTCAGGCAACCCAACTGGATAAGCTGATGACCCATTGAATGGTTCCATCTCCTTGAAGCAATTTCTCACCCCTGGCTCATTCCATTCCGAGCCACTGAAACATTGTTTCATATGAAAATAGTCAGTGAACAGATTATTACATGGTTTAGCTGATACAGTGTTCAAAGCAAAAGCTGGTCTCACTTGTAGTGTGATGGAGAGATTCCTTGAAATATAACTTTAGTTCTGTTAGTATCCACATCTGAATCAACCCATTTGGCCCATGTTGTTAAAGCTGTCCGAAATGCAGTCATACGATCAATATCTTTCGTAATCCTCCCTTCATCATTCACATAATCCCATCTGCAGTTCAACAACAACACATGCCATTATGTATATGTTTAGCTCATTAATCAATGTAATGTAGAGCTTATTGTATTACTGTTGCTTTAATCCTCTGCGGTACCACCATAGCCAAGTGTTGAAAACTAAAACATCATTGTTCTTCCAATGATCGCCATTCCTCATTGAATTCAACTTCAAAACTCTGCCAATTCTTTCCTCATCAACATCCACCAAGTACAGTGAATGAAATAGCATCACGGATATCTTGTAATCCTAACAAATTAACCAACCCCGTGAAAACCTTTTTCTAATCTCAGTTCCTTTGCATACATCTCGTGAACTGAATTCATGTTTAACTTTTTTTATTACAGATACCTGGAATGTGACTGCCGAAATGGTGTTGTTATTCAACCCCTGTTTGATTATTCTGGAATTTGGCACTGCAGCATGAAGCATGCATATCAATGATTGCCATATGTTGAGACTTAGAGAATCCCCAATGAACATGATCTTCTTTCCTTTGAATCTCTTCAGAAAATACTCTCCATTAAACCTGTCATTCATTAGATGTTGGAATCCAAACAGGGACACTAATATATAGAAATAATTAAAAACAAATAAAATGTCAGAAACAACAGAAAATGTTTTTGTAACATATTCCTGTCCCCCCCTCCATGCATGTTCCCCTCATGTGTATTACCATTAACTATTAGCAAAATATTTCTTTGCCATGATTAGACAAAGGTTGTTGACTTTTTCTCTGCTTTCATATGTACTTTATTCTAATCGTCTTTTCAATCATTTCCATCACTATCTGACCTTTCATATCTTACAACTCATAGCAGGCTGTATTTTTTGGAGAGTTAATTTCTCCTCCAAAATACTAAACATTAAATTTGATTTAATTAATTTTAGTGAAATTAATGCAGAAATTAAAGAGCACTGTAAACAACAAAATGAATATGCAGCTTATTCTTCAAAACTGTAGTTGACAACATTAATAACAACAACAAAAGAGAATCTGCAAATGAGAATATTTCATGAAAAAAATTAATATATAGATAGGAAGCAAAGTACCTTGGTAAGTGACAATTGGTTGGCTGCCATCTATATTTAAGGTAGAGGTGATCGGGGCGGCCATACTTGAGGCAATCGAATTCTTTGCGGATGAAGGGACAGTCTGTTGAGTTGTAGAGAGGATAGGAGTCATCGTACACCCACTTACCTTGGTACATATTACAATTCATCTCTTGTTTTCTCCTCTCAAAGCTGCTTTTTTTTCTCTGAAAACTATTGCCATTTGCATTTGCATTGGCTAAACATATACATGAAAAGATGACAAAGCTGATAGCTTGAATAGATCCCATTAGAGACTGTGAATGGATGATGGGAGAAAAGAGAAGAATGTGGCTCAAGTTTCATAGAATAAAAAGGAGACAATGCTAGTGGGGTGCTATTTATACTCCCCCCCCCCCAAAAAAAAAAAGGTAAAACTTTTTTATAACACTGTGCATGGGACTTGGGAGACGGTAATCAATTAGAATTGGCTAAATGAGCTAGTTTTCACATGCAACACATGAAAAACAACTCACTTAGTCAACACATTATCTCTTTTAAAACAGTATGTTTGTCTCTAGAGTTACCAGAGAACCAACCATAGTTCTTTTTTCCTCGGCTTAATATTATTAAAAAAAAATAGAAGTTACAATTTTAAAATAGATTTCATATCTTAGCATTGCATAAAATCATATATGTAATCTTCTCAATAATATGCTAACAAGGAACATTGAAATTAACTGGGACCTAACATGCTATCACCTTGGATTTAGAGTCACCGACATTCATCAGTTTTGAGTTACTTAGATCTTCAAACACAGCTAATACATCCAAATATGAAAATTATGTATGTTGCCATATTAACACTAATCAGCCATCTCCATTTTCACCTTGTGCAACATCATCAGTAGCAACAAAATCATACCCTATTCACTCCAAGTCATTCAAATCTCATCCCCATCCAAAATTGCATCAATAAATCTCTAACCCAAAAACACATAACATGACTTCACTCCATTACTGATATAAATGTTATCCCACTTGTTAGTATTTTCACAATATATACCTTACTTTAGAATATTGATACTAGTTTTTTTATCTCGTGTAATGCAAGGTTTTAATCATATATATCACTTAAAATATATGTATAATGACTTATTTGATCCTCAAACTTTATAATAAAAAATTATTTGTCTTGTATTTAATTTTTCGCTTCTTTTAATCATTGAACTTATATTATTTGTCAAATCACCACAAAAATAGATAGAAAAGTTAACGTTTGTAACATTGACATCTAAGTGGATGTCACGTTAACAATTAATTAATTTTAAAAAATAAAAAAATATATACTTTTTAATTTTAAAATATTTGTATGATTTTGTTTAAATTTTTAAAATTTTAAAAAGATAATTAAGTGCTAACATGACCACATGACAATCCACGCATATATACATCAACAAAGTTAACAGACGTTAATTTTTCCATTTATTTTGGGGTGATTTGACAAATATCGTAAGTTTAAGGGTTAAAAGAGACTAAAATATTAATGGAGGGTTAAAATAAATTTTTTAATAAAATTAAAAGGTCAAATAAGTCATTATACCTCAAATGTATTATATAATATTTAAGATAAAAACAAAACAATATAAATGATTGATTTGTAGAATAATTTGTACCATGATAAATATAAGTTAGGAGTAAAAAATTTTCACATTTAAAATAAACTTAAATTAATATTTATTATTTCTAATAGTATATTAAAATTTAAATAATGATAATATATTATTTAAAAAATTTAAAGAGAAACAAAAGTTCATTATTTAAAAATATTATATAAAAATTTAGTGTAAATTTAAAATTAATAAACTCTGATAGTAAAATTTTTAAATGAGTATTAATATATACTAATGTTGTTAATAGTTATGGATTATAAAGTGTTTTACAGTAATACTTAATTTATTTTCACATGATTGTTAATGTATAGTATATATTATTTATTTATTTTAAATTAAAATATAGTTTTTAATATCTATTACATAAATTTTAATTTAATTTACATGTGATATCTTAAAATAAATATAGTTTTTTTTAAATATTTATGTTAATTCCATTGAAGTAAGATTTTATAAATTAAAAAAGAAAAATAAATAAGATAGTTTTTTCACAAGTAATTGAAAAAATATAAGGGCTAATGTATGTGTTAAACTAAATTTTATTTGAAAACATATTTTGATATAATAAATTAAAGGGTTTTTGAATAAAAGTTAATATTACACAAAATTGAATAAATGATTTTTCAAAAGAAGCTTAAGAGATAAAATTTACAATTCTTAGTTAGAAAATTTGTGAATCAATCTCAAAATCAAGTTAAAATGATTTTAACTAAGTATGGACTTTTTCAACTACACAAATTGTTTTTTAAACAAGTCAGAAAGGTATGCCAACTATCGATATTTTCAAAATATTGATACCACTTGAAACAAACTATTCCAAAATGACATTCTGGCTTTTATAAATTCAGCTAAGTATCGATCCGATATCCATACCTTTTATGTGATATCAATAAAATCTTCCTGGCATTGATTTTTCAGCTCTAACGGTCACTGAATTTAGTATTTATTACAAAAAAATATTAATACTTTTTTATTTGGTATTGATACTCACTATTGCAGGTGTATTAAATGTTCTGGTTTTCAAATCCCTAACAACTTATTAACTACCACAACCACCCCAACGATTGGAAATCAGTTATGGAGTATAAATACCAGCTTCTAAAGATACTACAAGAACAAGAAAGCATATTCAAGCAAAAATCATCAATCAAACAACCTTTGTGCCCAATACTTTCATAATTTTCTTGTGCACACTTGTGAGCTTTTATTGTTATTCTTTAGCTCAAGTGTATTCTTGTCTATTTTTGCTTAATTGACAAACATTCTGATCTTATAAGGATTATTTTTTTGCTCGCTTCTTTGTAATTCTTTGAGAGGGTTTGTGTCTTAAGATTTGAGTAGAAATCTTAAGGGAGTTGTAAGGTTAAACCTTGTTCTCAAAGGTTGTACAAATTAGTGAATTTGGGAAAATCCTTAGTTGCGGAAAGCTAAGGTAGTAGAGTAGGCAATTGGGGTTGAACCACTTTAAATTGTTGTGTTCTTTGTTCTATCATTTTTTTCCAGCTTTCCTAAAATTTTAAAAGCCAATTTACCCCCTCTTGGCGATTTTGGTTTAATCAATCGAGCTAACAATTGGTATCAGAGTTAGTCTCTAAAAAACAGTCTAACAACCAAGAGAAGATCCTCGAGGTAGCTCAACTTTCATCTATTCAAACCACACAAAATGACGTTTACTTCCAGCTCTATTATTTTTGGTGAGCCTCAATTCATTAATAAACCTCATTATTTCAATGGTGTCAATTATTCCTATTGGAAGAATAGAATGATGTTGTTCATACAAGCCAATGATCTTGTCATATGAGATATTATCATAGATGATCAATCCTACCTTAAAAGCAAGAAGGAGAGATCTTAGTTCCAAAGAGCAAGAAGAAATGAAACAAGAAAGATAGGAGAAGCATACAACTCAACGCCAAGGCCATGCACACTCTCTTTTGTGCACTTGGTCTGGAAGAATATAGTAGGGTACCATCACGTGCCAATGCCAAGGGAATTTAGGACAAATTGGAGGTCACTCATGAGAGTACCAATCAAGTCAAGAAATCAAAAGTAGGAATTCCCAACCTTAATTATGAGACATTCATGATGAAGCTCGAGAAAGACATCAAAACTATGTCCGATAGATTCACTATCATCATCAATGAGCTCAAGTCTTATGGGAAGACCTATCTCAATGAAGAAGTAGTGTGGAAAATGCTTAGAAGCTTGCCAATGTCATGGGATGCCAAAGTTACAACCATAGAGAAAGCAAAAAATTTGGAGACTTTTTCATTAGATGAGCTAATTGGTTCTTTTCTTACTCATGAAACGATGCTCAAATGAGTGAATAAAGGAGAAGAAAAAGTTGAAAAGAAGGTTGGTATTGCCCTCAAGTCCACAATAGAAAAAGGTAATTTTAGTGATGATGTGGATGAGGATCAAGAGATGGCCATGTTTGCAAGAAGTTTCCAGAGGCTTATGAGATCCAATAAAGGAAGAAAATTCCAAAAAAGGGATGAAGTCAAGATTAAATCTACCACCATATGCTATAAATGCAAGAAGCCAGGACACATCAAGTTTGATTATCCTCAATAGAAGAAAAGGGGGTCAAGAAAATAAAAACTTAAGGCTCATGTTGCTACTTGGAGTGATGAGGATTCATTCGACAATGAAGATCAATAAATAGCCAATCTTTGTCTTATGACCATCGACAATTCTAAGGTAACTTCTAACTTATCCAATTCAACTTCTTATTCTTTTGATGAGTTACAAGATGCCTATGATGAGTTGAGTTTGGAGTTTAAATTAATGGTTTTAAAATATAAAGAAACTATTTCAAAACTAAAAGAGGAAAATAATTCACTTTCCAAAGTTAAGCATGAACTTGAAAGTAAAATAAATGATATGCAAGCTAGTATAAATGATTTTGAGGAAAATAATTTTGACTTGCATAATTTGCTTTCTAAAGTTCATGATGATTATCAAAAGCAACTTGAGTTGCTTAAGAGTGAAAAAACTTACTCTAACAAAGTTTTACCAAAAAGATCTTTTAGAGGAGAAAGCTCAACAAAAAACTGTCAAAACTAGCTTTAATTTCTATAAACATAGAGGTCCTCAAAATTTTTACAAAGGAAAACTTATTAAAAGTGTATGGGGACTCATAAGTACTCAAGATAAAGACATTCTTTCAAAATGGATAACTAAAGGGACTAAAATTATAGGAATTGATGTTTATGGGCTAAAATAATTTGGGTACCAAAAATCAAAACTTAATTCTATGTTTGTAGGAAGAGGAGCATTGCTTCAAGGTGGAGGATTTATTCAAAAACTCATGGTACCTTGATAGTGGATGCTCAAAGCACATGATTGGTGACAAGAGTCACTTCATCAAATTGAAGAAAAAAATGAAGTAGTTACATTTGGTGATAACTCTAAAGGGCAAGTAGAAGGAATCGGCTCTATTGGTACAAGCTCTTCACTTCTTATTGAAAATGTTCTCTATGTCAACGGTCCTAAGCATAATCTACTTAGTATTAGCCAATTGTGTGATAGTGGTCTCAATGTCATTTTTGAGTCTAATGGAGGTAAAATAGTTGACTTTGTGTCTAATAAGATTATGCTTGTAGAACATAGGATAAAAATATATATATAGTGCATTTATATGATTTGCATGATTCAATCATATGCCTTGTTGCTAAAAATAAAAACAATTCTTTACTATGGCATAGAAAAATAGGGCATGCTAGCATGATCATATTGCATAAACTAGCTAAAAATGACTTAGTAAGAGAATTGTCAAAAATTGATTTTGAATTAGATAAAAGAGTTTCCTTTAAACATATTAATGATGTATCAACTAGTAGAGTTCTTCAGCTAATTCACATAGACTTATTTGACCCTATTAGGACAACTAGTTTGGGTGAAAAACAATATGCCTTTTGTGCTTATTGATGACTATTCTAGATTTACTTGGATTTTTTTTTCTTAAGTACTAAAGATGAAACTTTAGAAAAATTCATCACATTTTCATAAATGAATCAAAATGAAAAAGGTTACTCTATCACTAGTGTTAGAAATGACCATGTAACCGAATTTCAAAATCTAGGTTTTGAAAATTTTTGCAACTTAAATGAAATTAGCCATAATTTTTCTGCACCTAGAATCCCTCAACAAAATGGAGTTGCTGAAAGAAAAAATATAACTTTAGAAGAAATGGCTAGAACCATGCTTTGTGAAAATAATTTACCAAAATATTTTTGGGCAGAAGCCTCAAACACCGCTTGCTACATTGTAAATACAGTAATGATTAGACCTATTTTAGAGAAAACTCCATATGAATTTTTCAAAATAAAAAGCCTAACATTAGCTATTTTTATCCTTTTGGGAGCAAGTGTTTTGTTTTAAATAATGACAAAGATAATATTGGTAAATTTGATGTAAAAAGTGATGAATGAATTTTTCTTGGTCATTCTTTAAATTCAAAAGGTTTTAGAATATTTAACAAAAGAACTTTAGTAGTAAAAGAATCTATTCATGTTGTTTTTTATGATTCTAACTTTCCTCATAGAAATGATTCTTGTATTTATGATGATGTTGTTAAAATTTTTCACAATGATGATAAAGTTGATCCTTCATCAAATGACAAGATACAAGAACAAATACAAGATACTCTAAAGGAGCTTACAATAGAGGAGAGGGAAATCACTCATCCAAGAGAGTTCAACTATATGAAGGATGGTAAAATATAGGAGATTCATCCAAATGGGTAACTACTAGATCTTCTCTTAGAAATACTTGTAATTATGTTGCATTTATCTCATGCATTGAGCCTAAAAATATCAAAGAAGCATTAAATGATAAATATTGGATATCGGCTATGCAAGAAGAGTTAAATCAATTTGAGAGAAGTAAAGTACGAACCCTAGTTAAAAGTTCTAGTGAAAAATCTACTATAGGTACTAATTGGGTTTTTAGGAATAAGCTAGATGAGAGTGGTAACATAGTGAGGAACAAGGCTAGGCTAGTTACTCAAGGTTACACTCAAGAGGAAGGGATAGACTATGATGAAACATATGCTCCCGTAGCTAGAATGGAAACCATTAGGATATGATGAAACATATGCTCCCATAGCTAGAATGGAAACCATTAGGATGCTTTTAGCTTTTGCTTAGTTTAATGATTTTAAGTTATATCAAATGAATGTAAAAAGTGATTTTCTAAATGGTTTTATAAATAAAGAAGTGTATGTTGAACAACCACTCAATTTTGAAGATCCAAAATTTTCAAACTTTCAAAAACTTTATATGGTTTGAAACAAGCTCCTAGAGCTTGGTATGAAATGTTATCAAATTTTCTTATTGAAAAATATTTTAGTAAAAGGAAGGTTGACACAACACTTTTTATTAAAAGAAAAGATAAAAATTTATTAGTAGTTCAAATTTATGTTGATGATATTAATTTTTGTTCTACTAATGATCTTATTTGTTAAGAACTTTCTATGTTAATGCAATGCGAATTTGAGATGAGCACGATGAAAGAACTAAACTTCTTCTTGGGACTCCAAATCAAGCAAAGGAAAGATGACATCTTCATCAATCAAGCTAAGTACACAAGGGAAATGCTTAAGAAGTTTGGGATGGACAATCTCAAACCACAAACTATAGCAATGAGTCATTCTACAAAGCTTGACAAAGATGAAGGTAAATGCATAGATTTAAAATTGTATAAGTCAATGATATACTCTTTAATTTATCTTACTGCAAGTAGACTCGACATTATATTTAGTGTATGCTTGTGTGCTAGATATCAATCTTGTCCTAAGGAATCATATTTAGAAGTCCTTAAGAGAATCTTTAGATACCTTAGAAACACTCCTAATTTAGACCTTTGGTATCCTAGAGATTCATCCTTTAGCTTGCATGCATTCTCGGATGTAGATTTTGGAGGTTGCAAATTAGATAGGAAAAACATCTTCGATACTTGTCAATTCCTAGGCAACATGCTTGTATCCTGGTTTTCAAAGAAACAAAATAGTGTTGCTTTGTCCACCATTGAAGTGGAATATATTTCTGTCGGTAGTTGTTGTGCTCAGTTTTATGGATGAAACAACAACTTATGGACTATGGAATTGATGTAGATACCATTCCTATCAAGTGTGGCAATACTAGTGCTATTTGTCTCACTAAAGATCTCATCTAACATTCTAGAACTAAGCATCTTGAGATTAGACATCATTTCATTAGAGGTCATGTCCAAAAAGGAGAAATAGTTCTAGAATATGTAGACACCTTAAATCAATTAGCATATATTTTTACAAAAACATTAGATAAAAAAAGATTTTGGACACTTAAAGGAGAATTAGGTATTACTACATTGCCTTGATTTTGTATTCAAATGAATTTTAGCACTTTGTTAGTTTTAAATGACATAAATGAGAACTTTTGAATAGTTAAGTGACCATTTTGTAATTTTTTAAAATTAAGTGACCAAAACTTTATTTTACTAATGGTTTAATGACTTTAGGTGTAATTTACCCATTGTTTTAATAAAAATTTATAAAATTTCCTTTTTAAAAACTTAAAACTAAATTTACATAAAATCACTTTCCTACATATAAAAAAATTATATTAATATTACAATAGATGTGGAGCTCAATATATATTAACAATATAATAAAATAGGTGTGTGTAACGTGTCCATTTATTGAAAATCTACAATACCATATAGAATTATTCTCTAACTTATTTGTATATCTTACTATATTACCTCATCGTATAGTTTATAAAAAGAGTTAACCTTAGTTTAACATTACTTCTAAAAAGTACTTTTAGGTTAAAAAAAATATTTTTTAATAAAAATTAAAATTTTCTACTTCTGTTTTTGGTTCCTAAAAACACTTTTGAAAAATTTAAAAACATCTTATTTGAGAATACTTTCATATCAAAAGTATCTCAAAATGTTTAGTAAACTGGCCCTTAATCGTATAGGCATGGGATACAAGGAATCTTATGTTATTGAGAATTGCTTAGTCCAATCAACTTATCTTTTAATTCACATCTTTAGGTGTCATTCACAAGTAAAAGAGTGGCCTCTGAAAATGATATTTGAACAAATAATAATTGCCTATCAAAATGCACTAATTTATTGGGGTGTCCACATCATGGGCCTAAAGGAGAATGATTTTCTTGATTATACTACTCCATTTGAATCCTAGTATAATAGTTCAATTATTGTATCACACAACTGTTAGGGAGAATTCCATGAAATACTATGCATAGCACCTATGATTTCAGCTGCTTGTGCTACCAAACAAGGGCCTTAGGTCCCCATTTGGGGCTGAATCGCAAACACTCCTTTCATCTCTATTTTTCTTAAAAAGGAAAGGGTTTGGAACCCAAGTAATGATTTACAAATAAATATTGAAAATTTTATTAAAAATTAGTTATGATTTTTGTCGTCCATCACCTTCCCTGTTTTAAGTAGGGTTTTTTAGGGTTTTTCCCCAAAATCTTAAAAGAAATATTATGTGATATACTTTAGTTGAAAAAATCACTAAAATTTATTAGAACATACAATACAGGTTTTGGAAAATTATTATTTAGTAAAGGAGTTTGGATAAAATTGAATAAAGATGTAAAGATTGAATACTAAATTTGCTATTATACCTTGCAAATAAAATATTTGCTCACTCATCCAACGAACAGGTACCAATTTACCCAATTTTTTAATAGAAAAACTAAAATACAATCCAAAATATTTACGTTACCGGTTTTAGACTTGTATTTTACCAAATGATTATAGAGAATGTGCATTGGTGGTCTATAGGAAACTAGCCTGGAAGAACCGAGTGAAGTGTCCTGTAATCCTTCATAACATAATTGTTTCTGTAAATTAAAATTGATATGAAATGTTAGTAATTCAAACAAGCTTAAAAAACATAAATGAAAGCCTAACCAAAACAACATAATAACGTGAATATGACAAATTTCAAGCTTTATTTCTCTTTCTTTTATCATCTGGTTCTGGCTCGTTCCCAATAAAGCTGCGTTTCTTGGTTGTGTTCATGTATGGTCTAATAACCCATTCAATCTGGGCTTCACTCTGCTCCATTGTTCCTAATTTTACCTGCAACATACGCAAAGGAGTTGAACTTAAACTGCAATATGAAGCACCCAATGCTAATAACCTATTGAAATGGCACGATGGTTACCTGGTAAAGCCGCAATTCAAACCTCGGACCAATCTCCTTTAACTCAACTGATTTAGGACCTCCAGGCTTCTCATAGATATGATGCCTGCATGTTTACATGATATCAATGAGTGAGAGTGAACATTTCATTATGTAGAAGCATGAGGGGGAACAATCTATGTTGTCATTAGAGGATGGCCACTGTGAAAACCATTATATAACTTTAAACCTACAACTGCCAAGTTGACTCACTTCGAGGTTTTGAGAAGTGATTGACTGAGAGTTCTAAAGCATGCATGACGAAGTTCAGTGGTTCCTTACTATTCACATATTGATATCAATATCACCCTTTTAATGCTAAAGAATACAACAAAATCTACAGAAGAGAACTAACCTGAACGAAATATAGTCAGACCGATTAGCAAAAGTCACAATACGTTTTGTATCAGGCTTTGGCACAGGGAATAAATGTTTTAGAATGTTCGCTGTTCTTTCACCCAGCTGCCAAAATAAATTGAAAAAAAAAAAGAAAAAGGCATGTCAGCAACAAAAAAGATTACTCTTGGCCGAAAAGGAAAGAATTGTTATTAATCACAGAATTTCATCAAAGCTACATATGCATCCTTATAATTTGTGTATCAACATACATAAACATGCAACAGATACAAGATGGAAACACCTTTGAAGGATATTTGAGCACAGAACAGGCTTTGTTACATAACCAACTATTAGACATAAGTGGCACACATGTAAAACCATTAAAAGCAGTAACCCCAAAAGGTTCAAGTATTCAATATATAATATATCGTACCCAACTAAATCATATGCTTCGCAAGTGTACAGGTAAAGCAACAAGGATACCTTGGTTTTAAAATTATCAAGAATCAAATGAGGGTAAGCCTCGGGCATTGTTCCGATGGCTTTCTTGTCTTTAATGTCATGTCTTGTAACCTAGAGGGAAATATTAGATTAAGAAAACAAGAACAGAAATAGAAGAAGAGATAAAGGCCCACGCAAGGTAGAGTCATCAAATACTTGCCACATTGAGTAACCCAAAGTATGCTGTGGGACCGAAAGGTAGATGACTTATAATTAAACCATCTGGTATACCCCGATGTTCATGAACCAAAATTACTTCTGTAAACTCATGCGCACGGCAACTTTCAATAATTTCAGATATAACCTGCAAATAAGAAAAAAGAATGGCATAGACAATCACTTTCTTATTTTCACTAGAAAACCAGTTTGACGTCAAATAAGTTAATAAATTTATCATACAAAAAAAGGGTGTCGGTGTTCATTATATAGATAATAACTAGCAGAACTGAGGAAAGCATTGTTAAATATTAACATTATGCAGTATAAATAACTTGCTGTAGAAAATTTCAAGGACAACAAAGTAGAAACTGAAAAAGCTTTCAGCAGTTATTCTATTAAAAGGTGAAAGTCGCAAATCAATTACAATTTGGAGAAAAGAGCAGCTCAAAAGCTTGCCGTAAGAAAATTGCATCCAGAAGTCTAATGGTGCAATGGTTCAATGAAAAGGGATTAAATGGAATGTTCAACTTACAAATTCTAGAGTTATTTATATATACAAGTCTATGTCAACTAAATGAATATCGACTTTAGCCACAAATTACTGATAATAAAACCGGTGCCAAAACCGATAGTACTTAGACTTATGTATCATAATCCTCAAGATCAAAAACAAAGACTTGCCAACAATTCAGTACAAGAATCATAACAATAAGAAAACCAATAGGAACCCAAAGAAGAAAGCATAGATGGATAAACAAAGCAATGATGCACTAACCTGGCCACCACGATTCATTCGCTATGCATTAGGAAGGACAAACTTCAATTCCTACAAGAAAGTGAAAAGCATGCCATAGGAATTCAATCAGTGGTTAAACTCTCAAGCAAAATATCAGGGCAAAATTTATTTATCACCAAAATGGAGAACCCAACCTTAACAAACTGTATAAGAGGAGCACTTGGATCACGAGATGTTGTCAGCAAAATCTTAGGATCTCGTACAGTTGCATTTGCGTATTCATCATCAATATGAGTTTTGGGAACTAAAAATATACCAAAATTAAGCAGTCATGTATCAACACCAATCCCAAAAGAGGGGTTTTTTTTTTTAGCTCAGAGCATAACAAAAGAAAACAAACATCCAAATTACAAAAAAATTAAAATAAATAATAAACATTACTGGAAGTGTAATTATCTTCAAGGTCAATTTCTTGGCGAAGCGCGGCCTCCTCATTCCGGAGTTCAGTTGGAATGGGTTTTCCCTCTACAAGGAAGCAAAATTAAAAACCAAAACTATAAACTGAAAATTGAAATTAGATTCTGATTAAAAAAAAAAGAAAAAAAAAGTACCTTCAAGGGCTTCTTTGATCTTCCGTTTCTTCTCATAAAGCAAACGCTCTTTGCCTTCCAAGCTCTTCCTGTACAAATACTCTCTCGTCAATCGAATGTTCCTTCTCAACATTTTTATTTACTTTAATTTAAGATAATCAAAACAGCGACTACCAACCCAGACTTAAGGGTTTAGGGTTTTTGAAAAGATTTGTTGGTAGAAGACGCAAGAAAGGTAGAGGACTAATTTGGAATGTTGAATAAGAATGGGCCAGGCTGCGCTGAATTGAATTAGAATGGACCAGGCTGATGGAGGAAAATTGGGCTGAATGGCACGGAGTCAATTGATGGACCAATTGCTAAAAGAGTTGGGCTGCCGAATCAATGTTGTTGATTTCGCACTTGTTGGATCATATCGGCCGGTACACACCTTTTTGGTAGAAAACTAAATAATGAACTCTTTGTTTAGCACCCGTGAAAATTTTGATCTGTATTGATCTCATTACTTGTTCCACTCAATTTCGAACTCATTGATCCGAAGATTGTGCACCAGTTAATGCATAAATATTATTAAAAAAATATAATAATAATTATTTTATTTTTTTAGTAGTAAATAATAAAAATTTTAAGTTTTAATAAATTTTTATTAACATTAAGGTTGTGTTTGTTTAACCTTGAAAAATGATTTTTAGAAAATAAATTGAATTTTTATAAAAAGTTAATATATTTTCTGGTCTTGGATTATTCTGTAATTTTTATTCGTTTTGATAATTTTATTTGAAATCATTTATAAAACTTGTTTTGAAAGAAATAAATTCAATTTTAAATTATACTAAGAATATAGCACCACTATGCAAGGCTTATTTTTTTACTAAAAAAATGTCAATAAAAAAGGCTTCAAGAATAGGGATACATAAAGAGAATACCTTTATGACTATGTGATAGATCAAAATAAGTTAGCAACCAAATACATCACCATATCAGTGAGAATCAAACTGAGATTTTCGTTTCCAATTCAAAAGTAACAAGTAAAGTACAATAAAGACAACCAAATCATGAATTACTACTTGTGCCTAAAGGATAAACTAACACTTCATCTTCCTCTTCACCATGGCCTTCACATCCATTGCCTTAAACTTCATCCACATGAGCGACACTGATGTCAATGGGATGCTCAGGAGCTAAGTTTGTCTTAGCAGGATCCTTAGGGAGGTAAAAACTAGTTGAGCTTTTCCATTTTGCTGTAAATTCCTCCCAAGATGTTACAGAGGGAAAATGGACATCGAAATCTAGTTGAACACCGGTTAGCTCGCTAAGAGCATCGAAATTTACTCTTCGCACATCAAAAAGGCCACCACCTACTTGAGCATGTAACAAGAAGTTAGCCTTTAAATCAAGCAAGTATTCTTGTAAGCTTTGCATAGTTTCTCTTTTGTGCTTCTCCAAAGTCTCTTCATGACCCTTCACCAAATTAGCCATTGGAACATTTGTGTTCTTCATCCATTTTCATTTAAGCTAGCTTCCAACACTATTTTATCAACTCGCTCACCTGTGATCTTCCCATGTAACTTCTCAACGTGTTTTTTAGCAATGGTAAGACGTTCTTCTAGCCTTCTATTTTCTTCCAGCAATCTCCTATTCTCTTCAGCTAAGTTAGCATAATGTTCGCATGCCTGCGCTAGTGCTTCCATAGTGGACTAATAAATATTTTCATTTTCCCTCCTTCTAATTTCTGCTTATTGACCCTTCAACAAGTCCCAGGTTAGCCATACAAGCTTCATTCAACATCACTTGTAAAAAGGCTACTAACTCTTGCAGTAAAGGTTTCCTTGTGTCACTAGAAGATTCACCTGGGCAAAAAAGCCCTTTTGTTTCTTCAGACAAGATCACTTCATCAGGGCTAAAGGGAAACTTATTCACGTTGAGTTGTTCGCGCCAAGGGAACAAGGTCCCTGTTTCACCACTAGGAGTATTAAACTTCAGAGAACCACCAGGAGGGGCCATGACCAATAATGACTCCAAAGGTACCGTCATTGACTGGTCTTAGCGGTGACAGGCAATTAATAGGAGAGGTCGTAGGAGATGAACTTATAGCAGGAGCTATGGAAACATGAACAACATTACCAGAAATTTCAATGCGATCTCCTCTTCTCTTCCGACAAAGCTCCCCCTTGAGCTACCCTCATCTTCGCTACTCAGAACAATGTTAGCATCTCGAGCAGCAGTTCTTTGTTTCTTTTTACTGCTCGCGTTACCATCCCCAATAGTGGTACCAGAAGGAACTCTTCGCATATCTTGCATATAGCCTTGCACGTCCATATATTCGTCAATCTTTTTAGATAACCTGGCAAACTCTTCAAAACTTTCTTCAACTCTGTGAACTGTGCCTGTACCACCAACAATTCTTATATCAGCACCAACAATAACATAAGGGGGTTTACACCACTTCCTACGCTCGTTGAAGGCTGCGAAGACCAGGAGCAAGGCTTTAATTTACAAAAACTATAAAAGAAATTTCTGGGCTATCTTTCTGCCCAAACAGTATCAGTGCCAACTCATCGATGGCCTTAACAGGCCATGCGAACTATGCAGGAAGAAGCCCAACAGTGTCTACACCATTATCTGCATCGATTTGCCTCCATCCATTAGGGCTTAAATTTAAAAGGCAATACTAAAACACATTTCTCATGGTCAACATGTTTTCTAAATCTAACACGCCGCCCAGGCAAAGCCTGTAATATTGTGCCCAACCTACTTTTTTTATAATGCCTCATCTTCTTGAGCACATGTCCTTATTAGGAAGTGACCACTGTGTTGGGAAATCAAAACCAGCATTGAGCTTATACTTCACCCATATGTATTTGTAGTGATTAAGGTGAAGATTAGAACACCTATTCGTGATAATAGACTTCACGTCTTCGCAAGGTGTGAAATAAAATAAGCCTATCGAACCCCCTCGATTGTAGGCCTTTAGTTGATATAACATTTGAAAGACGACGATTAATGACACTTCATCACACCAATCACATTCAATGAAGTATGCTACGACCAACCATCAAGAGAAGCCAGACTGTTGGTCGAGAGCTATATTGTAGTCCTCTAGAAGATGACAAAAGAAAGGATGGAGGGGTAAATGAAACCCCGCTTCTAGCACATGTAGAGGGAGTAAAAACTACCATTACTAGTGTCGCTCAGGCAATGTGGACCATCAGAAATCGAAAAATCGTAAGCAAAATTCAGAATTTGAATTCCTCGAACAGCAAGGACCCGGTTCCTTTCTTCTATCTTTATTGTACAAAGGTAAGCCTTAGCTTCCACAGGATTTCTTACTTCATGGTGTTGCGAGGAATTACCCGAAATTATACGGCTACTACCTCGAATTTTAGCCATAGTTTACTGGTGAAACTAGAAAGAGAAATTTAAAATAAAATGGGAGCTTTATGGGAATTTTAGAGAGGTTACCTCTCAAACTATCTTTCTCGACAGTGGTTCAATTTTTAATTCAATTAATGTGATTTTTAGGGCGTTGTTCATCCCCTTTTTAAAAGGGGTTTTCTCTCTTCACACTTTAGCGATTCAAGTGACCGAGGATGGGAGAGCAATCAATTGCAAACAGATGTATTCTTTCTATACACATAGTGAATCGTATACAACGTACTTAGTAAGCTTTTTCTTATGTTACTTCTAGCCTTAACGAATCAACTTCCAAAAAAAGTCACTTTGTTACTCTTCTTCAAACTACAAACTAGATAGAGGACAGATTGTTATGATACTTGATATTATCGGCCCACAACCCGAATGGATCTGAGTCGGATACTACATAGTCCACATGTTCAGCTTGCATACCGAATTTGCATATTATTCTCGCTGATCAAGCTCGCATGACATTAAGTGTTCACAAGAGGGGTACCCACACGTTTATGCAAACACACACCTACGAACACACGTGCGAAACACGTAGGAACGCGCATGGGACCGCATCGCCACGTATTGAGTCTAGAATAAGATACGTAGTGACATGCATGAAAACATACCTACGACATCCCATCCATAAATAGTAACCTTATCCAGCCCCTTTGAAGAGGACACACCAAAAACACTTAATGTATCCAATTCTTGCAACATTACACATCTCAAATTCATTTATCATCAACTGTTTTGAGAATACTTTCGTTTACCCCTGCCTATATTTTATCTGTAACAGACAACAAAATAAAGAATGCACTCTAATACAAAAAAAAAAAAAAGCGAAAATCATGACTGATTTTCTGTTATAAGGCTATATATGTTAGAAGAAATGGCGATTGTGCTTGTTACTACTGCCAGAACAATCATGACTGCTGCCAAAATCCGATCCCTCGCCGTCGATATGCCCCAAGCATCCCTATAAACGAAAACAAATTAAAACCATATCTATGCATGTATCTATGTAATGTAAGTGCTTAAGTTGAGAGACTACCTAAGAGCAATGGCTCCCGGGAAGATAAACGCGAGGCTGACTGCGGAGGTCGATCCCATGAATTGAAAGAAGTACCATATGTTAGGAATGGCTATGGCTGCCAAGTAACAAAAGGCTAAAATAACAAGTGTGAGGGACCAAAATCTGGTGTTATCTTTTGCAAGAAGGGTCTTGTTTGGAAAAAGAAATTCATCCATGTTGGCTCTTAACGAGAAGTTCAAAAGAGGGAACACTAGCATGAGGTGAAGTGCATAGCTCAATCGAACAATGTCGTTGAGTACAGAACCGATTGTTGAACCGGAATTTTGATCGAAGTTTACGAGTATATCTGCCATGATTGAATCACCAAACAGAAGGTATCCGAACAGTCCGATAGCGAAGTAGATGGCAGCACATAAAACCATTGAAATTCGGACTGCTGATATCATATCGGAAGGTTTACCCATTTCAAAACCAATTGGATGAACTGCAATCGTTCATTAAAAATGAGAAAATTTGTAACAAAGTTAACTTCTGTAGGAGGCTAAAGTGTTCTCACCATTGAAATGAAATGTGAAAGCTGTGACAATTACAGGGACAGCAGTGAAGAGATCAAAGAAGGCAGCTTTGTTGTCCAATTCGGGTACCATTCTCGGACTATTCGTTTTCCCTTCCAAGAGTGCCATAATTGCCATAACTGAACTTATACCAACAAATACCACAGCTAGAAAAACTGATATTGCAGAACTGTACCTCAATGATTCTGCAAAAATAACTAAAGTTCATTTGGCTGCTAAGAAGATTACAAAGATTACAAAATGGCTTTTGGAGCTGTTTGAGGGAGAATCGGTTCCTTGTTAGGAGAAGTCTTTGAAGTGTCGACACTGACCCAGACCTCAAACAGTTGATATTATTCTTGAGGAGTCTATGCTCGATTTTAGACCCGAATTTTTTTTTCTCTACTTAACGAGTTCACGGAATTTATACGGGAACATATAAATCTACCAAGGATATGTTTTTATTATTTTGATTTTAGTGGGTATGAACCAAACCCTTAAAAGATCTTAAAGGGAAAGTAACACTACCCAAAATGATGATTAAAACATTTCATGACGTAGTTAGGCACTCCCACCTAAATTCTGTGAACCCATTTAAGTAAAAAGATAAAAATTCAGGACTAAAATCAAGCATAGATACTTTTGATTGAGATCTGGGTCAGCATCTCAGAACACGATGCTTTAAAGACTTTTCCTCGTTCCTGGATAGGACTGTACTGACCTACACGCTTGAACACAACCAATGGAAGCAGAACGAAGATGAGGGTGAAGAGGAGGGCGAAAGCCCGCGTGTTCCACCAGTGAATGCCAAACCATTGTTGCAAAACACCCAAATGAACTGATCCTTCAAGTTGATTTCCTGACAGAACATCACCTGAGGGACAAAAGAAAAAACCTTAGTTAAACTTACAACATGTTCTATATCAGTTCAAGAACTTAGTAAATCCAGTACTTACTTACCTATAATAATCAAAAAAATGATGAGGCAGCCAAGATTAGTGATCATCACACATATTTGGACAAGGATGGATCCAACCCTCCCAAATGATTCCCTCATAACACCAGCATACGTAGTTGTGTCCCCAGCATGTGTGTATCTCATCAAAAATTCAACTGATATATCCGCTAACCAAGCTATAACCACAATCATCACAAATGCTGGAACTACACCTAACACCTTGAGTGTTGCAGGGATTGACATTATTCCAGCTCCGATGATGCTTGTGGACACATTAAACACCGCGCCAGATACCGATGGAGGCTTTGCTGGTGCCGATTTGCTGCTCCCTGGAAGCAGTGGCGCTTTTACTCCGGCAGCCGGCGACATTTTTTCCCGGATAGAGGAAGTGCAATAATTTATGTTGTCTTCTTATGCATAATTATACATTGAATGCGTTCATATATATAGATAATAATGCTGGTTTTAGTCCAATGACGTAAATATCATCAGTCGACAGAGCGATGTGATTTGTTGAAGGTACTCCGAAAGAGGGTGTGTTTTGGAATTAATTAAATTACTGGGAAAATCTTTAATAATAAGAGGACGGGTTGGGGTGGGGTATTGCTGTCGTGGACATATCACCTGTTTTAAATGGACACGAAAATGAACCTGGACTTAAAATCAGGAGATGGGGAATGTATTGGAATATCAACATTGCAATTTTCTTTTTGTATAATACCATCACTGCAATGTTAGAAAGGTCATGAACGTGAAATAAAAAGGGTCAATGGAGAGTTAAAAAGGGTTTGCAATTGCATGATAAAAATGTGCTGCTTAATGAAGGCAGCCCACAAACAAAACGTTTTTCCCCGTAATCTTTTGGTTCCATTTACGCTGATTTCACCACTCTTTTCAGTCTTTTGTCATTTTTATATTTAATTTTTTATTTATTCTTTTTTCAATTTTTAAACAACATAAAAAATTTAATAACTCTTTTACCAACAAAATATTATTACATAGCAGTGTTTTAAGAAATATATAATCTAAAAATATATATTTTAAAATTTATAAATATAGAAAAAATTAAATATATAAATATATATAAACTCTAAAAATGTATATGAAATAATTAAATATATAAAAATTCAGGAAAAAATCTAAATCATATATATATAATTATTTTTAATACTTTTAAATAAATAAAATTTAAAATCTTAAGTAAAATTTGAAGGGATTAGATAAATTTTAAAATTTTTACTTAAACTTTGTAGGTGAAAAAATAAAAATATATGAAATTATCATAAATATAAATAATATTATCATAAATATAAATATTATTTAATTATCATAAAGATAAAAATTATTTACCTTAACATTTAAATTTAATTTTGTTTAAAATTTTATTTTTAATTATTTCATTATATTTAAAAATTATCATAAAATATGTTTTTATTTAATTTAAATTTAAGATAACTAAATATATAAATTTTAAATTTTTAAAAATTAAAAAAAATCTATATAAATATCCACATATATTGTATAAAATTATTTTTTAATAATAAAGCAGATACCAAAATATGGAAACTAAAGTTTACAATGTGGTTCGATCGTCTCCATCCTTCTGTATTTCAGCCAAAAGCTCTCCGACCATTAAACCTAAGTTTTGCTCTATAGCCAACTTGGCTAACCTATCCACTACAAGATTCCCCTCCTAGTAGGTGTGAACCACTTTGATTTGCCATTCAAGTTTAGGGCAGTTCTTCATTATTTAAAAAAATATTTCTAATTTCAAAAGCATTTTTGAAAGAAAAGCTATGAAGAACAAGTTACTTTTGACTGAAATTCTGAAAATGAAAAGCTAAAAATTTTAGCTTTTCCTCAAAAGCACTTTTAATACTTAATTATTTTTTCACCCTTTCAATAACATAGTATTTTTCTTTTTTTTTCTTGGTACTTAATTACAATTGTGTTAAAATCATTAATTAAAAATAAAAAATATTTTTTAAAATACTAATTACAAATATTTAATGGTTATATTTAAATATTTAAAATATAGTTTATATATTCTAATTAAATTTTATAAATAATTAATATTTATTGCTTAAAAACATTTATAATTTATATTTCATATATTAAAATATTAACAAGAAGTTATAATACTTTTTTATATTATTACTAAAATATAATAATATTAACTAATTTAAATATTTTTTAAATACATATTTGTTACTTGATAATAACATGTCTAAAATAGACATTTTATTTCTCAAAAACACTTCACAATGCTAAACACTCAAATTTTAAACCGAACTTTTTAAGAGTACTTCTCAAAATATTTTTCCACAACACTTTTCAAAAGCAATAAAGAACTAGAAGGTGGAGAACCAGAGGCACTCTTAAGCATATGGACATATGTTATTTAATGCACTTCCAACCTTTTTTTCTGTGGTCATTTCTTTTAAAATTTTCAGTATTAAATAAAATATAAATTGTAGTTTAATTAATACAAACTATCAATCCGTGCATAGTATGGGAAAAAATTAGTGCGTACACACTCTCTCTCTATATATAGTCTGAAAAGGATTTTCATATTTAATTTTAACAGTAATAAGATAAGTTGAATATAGTAAATATAAGGTATAAGAAAATAAATGATATGATTAATTGGAGACTTTTTTGTAATTTATTGATCACTTAATTGAGAAGAAAAAAAATGATAATATTAAAGAAAATTTTAATCTCAAACCATCTTTTCTATGACAAGATGTGTTCTTATCATAATGGGGTATTAGGAGGAGGCATCAATGATGATGTTTTTTTTCCTTTTCTTTTTTCTCAGCTCAACATAATGATCTTTATGATAGTTTCACATAAGGATAACATATGCAGATATGCTGATCAGGTGATGATATGACAAAATCTGCTTCAATTAACTACCCCACGGTCCACAAGTTGGTAGCTATGGCTATCATGCTTGTCAAAATAGCCATGATTATCACCAAAATCGCCATCACCTTATCTTTTCTCCTCGATATGCCATGTACATCCCTGTCAAGATATTGAAATTTCTTTCAATTGCGAAACTGCTTTTAAGCAGAGGTATCAAAGTGGGTTTTTAAAATTGTTACCTGAGAACAATGGCTCCTGGGAAAATGAATGAGAGGCAAACAACAGTTGTTGATCCTAGGAACTGAAAGAAGTACCAAATATTCGGTATGACTATGGCGATTGTGTACGTAAGGGCGAGCAGTAGGCAAGTGAGGATCGTGAATCTCGACTTGTCTTTGGCTAGAACAGGCTTCTTTGCAAAGAGGAGTTCATCAATGTTAGTTCTCAATGAGAAATTAATCACGGGAAAGACCAGTGCTAGGTGCATTGCGTAGCTTAATCGAACCGTATTGTTTACGAGTTGACCGATTGCGGAATCCGAATTTTGATCGAAGTTCACTAGGATATCGGACATGATGGATTCCCCAAAGAGCATGTATCCAAAGAAACCTATAGAGAAGTAAATGGCTATGGAGATTGCTAAAGATATCCTTACAGCATAGCTCATATCAGAAGGTCTGCTAAGTTCTGATCTTATGGGATGAACTGCATTCAAATTCTTAAGTCTTAGCCAAAAACACTAATCCAAAAAATTTGAGAAATGAAGTGCAAAGTGAGGTTCAATTACTGTTAACATGGAATCCAAAGCCGGTAACAAGGACTGGAACAGTAGTGAAAAGATCAAAGATAGAGACTTGATTGGCAAAATCTGGTAGTAGTCTCATGTTTTGAGTTTTCCCTTTCCAAAATGCATAAATTGCCATTGCTGAGCTTATGGCTATAAATACTACTGCAAGGAGAATGGATATTGCTGAACTGTGCCTCAATGAATCTGTCATTTAAGTGTAAAACTGAAGTTAAAAAAAAAATTAAATACCAATTATCCAAGAAAATCAGGTGACTAACTCATATGTGGCAAGAAGACCAATGGGAGCATAACAAAGAGCACAACAAAGAGTATAACATAAGCACGAGAGTTCCACCATTGAATGCCAAACCATTCTTGTAAAACCCCCAACTGCAAGGTTCCTCCAGACTCATTTCCACACAGAACATCCCCTAGAAGAAAAAGTAAAGCTTCTTTATTATGGATTCAAATAACCCAGAAAAGGAAACATCAAAAGAAGTAAAGCTTCTTTATTATGGATTCAAATAACCCAGAAAAGGAAACATCAAAAAGCACTTACCAATGATAATCAAGTAAATGATGAGACACCCAAGGTTAGTGACCATAACACAGATTTGAACTGCAAGGGAACCCAATGATCCAAACGATTCTGCCATTAATCCTGCATAGGTTGTTGACTTGCCAGATTGGGTGTATCTCAGCAAGAATTCCACCGTGATATCAACCAAAACTGCAATCATGAACATGACAGCAAAGCCTGGAATGATGCCTAAAACCTTAACAGTGGCTGGAATCGACATGATTCCAGCTCCAACCATTGTGGTGCATATGTTAAACACCGCACCAGAAACTGATGCAAGGCCTCTTGGAGATTGATTTTCCAGAGAATCGGCATCAGCTACAAGTGGAGTGAGGTCACTGCCACCAGTTTCAGTTTCCTTCATGTTGTATTTTTTGAAGGGTAGTTGGCTTCTGAGTAGTTTTCCCTGGAGAGTTAATGAAATAATTGAATCATTGCAGGGTATTCAATCATCATCATATGCAATAAAATAATGAATAAAATTTGGTTGGTCTTAAGGATAAGGATTTCTGACAAAGAAACAAATCGATGTTGTGTTTCTGTTTCTGTCTTCAAGTGCTTACCACCGTTTCTTTTTGGTGACTAAAGCATTTCATTGAAGGAACCCAATCACATCAAGGATGAAAGCTGCCATTCTTCTTACATTAGTTAATCGAAGGAGTGGCAAAGTTTTAATCTTTGCAACCATGAAATTTTAATCTTTGATGAACTACAGTAGAAGCTGTCTATTCGAAATGGTTAGATAAACATGATAAAAATTATATCGGTTTAAGTTCAAATTTTCTTATTTGTGTATTTTTCTATTTTTTATGTAAAAGAAAAATGAAAAAAAAACAATATAATTTATTTTATAAAATAATAAAATTTTAATTATTATTTAATTGAATTGAGAAATAACTTAATTTACTTTATAGAACAATGATATTTTAATAATTATTTAATTTTTACGGCTACTCGGCCCTGGCCCGACGGCCCGCCCAAAAAATAGGAGGATTCGGGTAAAAATATATGCCTAAAATATGAGTTTGGGAAAAAAAGAGGTAAAACTTTTTTGACCCGGGCCCGGCCCGAATTATATATTAAATATATTTTTTTATTTTTAATCAAATATATATTTTATATATATTTTATGAGTCGGGTCGGGCTGGGCTCGGACTTAACAATTTTCTTTCGGGCCGAGTTTGGACAAATTTTTAGACTCATATTTCGGGTCGGGTTGGGCTTGAGCCTAAAATTTTGTCATGGACTGGGCCCGAACCCGGCCCGACCTGACCCGTGCTCACCTCTATTAGTAATTGAGTAACATTCTTATTTTAGTAAATTAACTTCAGGCGAAAGGTGGAATATTTTTATATTTTGATTCCATTTGAAAATTTAATTTTTTTTTGAATTTCGAGTTAATTTAATCGAGCTATTTGATGTTTTTAAGTCAATTCAAAGAAGAAATTCAAGTTTCAATTTTAAATCGAGTTAAATTTTACAATTTGAATAATTCGAATAAAAGATGGGTCTTTACCAATTTTAGAATAAATTGGTCTTTTTCTCAACAAAAAATATAAAAAGAATTCAAAATTTTGAAGTAATTTTTAAAATTAAAAATATTTCTAAAAATTTCAAAAGTTATATTTCTAAAAATATAAATTTTAAAAAATTCTAACGAATATATAAAAAAAAAGTTAAAATTTTAAATTTTTTCTAAAATAATAATTTTGGGAGTTAAATAAGTTAATCAATTATTCAAGTTTATTATACTAAAGTATCTTAATTTTTTTCTTATTTTGTTTTGAATAAGTTTTCAAATATATATGGTTTCGAATTTATGTGCTCTAATATGGAATTAGTTATTCTGTAACAAGATTTTAATTTGACATGTTTAATTTTTTAATTTAATTCGAACAATTTCATTCGATTCGATTTGTTTCGATTGAACATTCACCCTAGTACCCTTCTCCCTTTGCCATTAAAAAGTAAAATAAAATAAAAACCTAACCCTAGAAATCCAAAAAAACAAGTCCCAACGAGTAAAGGATTAAAAAGATATCGTGAGTGTGGGATATTGAAGCCGTTGATGCTTAGTTTTGAGATTTTTTTTTTCAAAATCAACTCAAATAAATTGATTGTTTGTGAAAATAACTTAGGTATAAAATTTTGTATGAAAATAGTTTGTTTTCTACTGTGCATGATAGTGTCAGCCATCTCACCGCCTGCATCAACCTCCATCATCCCATAATGATTGCCTAATGATTGTTTGATCTATAAAAAATGATTTTTTTGTACCGACTGTGTTCACCGGCACTGATAAGTATTTTTTTTAAATACACTTTAAAAATATTGGTATTTCGAGATTTTAAAAAATAATATTTTAATAGGTGTTGACGTTCACATTACCGGCACTAATTCAAATTTTAAAAAAATTATTTTTTTTACTTTTTGGGTGTATTTCAAATTTAAAGAAAAATTGATTTTTTCTTTTTTGATGCCAATGTTCTCGATGCTAGCATCATTGTGGTTTTTGAAAAAAAATTGCCAACATGCGCTTAGTATCATGACCGGTGACCATTTTCAAAAAAGCCAAAGACATTTTATCATTGACGGAAGACTGTGGTGTTGCCATATTTGTTGCCACTAGGTGCACCTCCTCCACTGCCAGTGACTTCTTCATCTGCTTGCTACTATCACCACACAACGCTTTCCGCCGCTTGCTTCTTGTTCTTAAAGCGACCGACATCAAATTATTCAACATTGTGGCTTAATTCGAAAAAGCTAAAGAAAAATGAAAATGAGAGAG
Organism: Gossypium hirsutum; assembly: GCF_007990345.1. Taxonomy (NCBI): domain Eukaryota; kingdom Viridiplantae; phylum Streptophyta; class Magnoliopsida; order Malvales; family Malvaceae; genus Gossypium; species Gossypium hirsutum. Next base: position 59,064,432 of record NC_053442.1, read on the forward strand.
GAAGAGAAGGCGACAAGGAAAATGCATGAGTAAGAAAAATATAGATCTGGAAAATATAACAATTAATGATAGGAGTAACAAGATTAATTAATTGTAAAATAAATAAGAGGCCAATAGGGTCAAACGAAAAGGACAAATTAGAAACAAAAAAAAAAGATAGTAAAATAATTATTTCCGAAACGAAAAAGAAATTGATAAATTTGACTTTCAATTTTATGATTTCAATATACTTTACATAATATATAAAAATTATTTTTATTCTCTAAAAAAAGTTGTATATAGGGATTAAAAGTTGCAATTAAAATCCATTCTGCTCCCGTATACATATTTTTTCTAAGAATAAAAATATGAATGGACAGTGGCTCTTTGATTTTAATCGATACCTTGGAAAGTACTCGATTTTTGATGCTGAACTTTAGGCCATTTTTGAAGGGCTTAAGCTTGTTCAACGAAGAGGTCATGATTGTGTAATAATTCTCTCGGATAGTCTGGACGTTGTTCAAGCCATTCAAGGAAGTACTTTAGCCACATCGAACTCTGATTTGATTCGGCGAATCCAGAGTATTCTAGCTTAGGAAAATTTATGGGTACTGCATTATATTCCTAGGGAGCAAAATGAAGTAGCTGATTGTATGGCAAAAGAAGTTTTATCCACTAGAGTTTATTTGCATTTTTTTTATTCTGCCCCTATTATGGTTCGGAATTTCTTAGATTTGGACGAGTCTAGGGGCTTCTTCTCAAACCTTTTGGATATAATTAATTAGTTATTCTTGTTTGTTTTTCACCAAAAAAAATATATCTTTTATATTAAGTAGAGTACCTTTAAACCATAAAATTGAAAGTCAAATTTCAACAGAGTTGACATTTACTGTTTAAAAAAATGACATTTATTGTTTAACAGAGTTATATTTTGAAAATTTTTGTCTTTTTTTTCTTCAAAATATTTATAGTGACTAATTCTCTGTACTTTGTAAATCTATTAAGGGGTAGACATAATAAGGCTTTTTTACATATATAATATAAAAAAGTAAAATTTTTGAAAATGAGATGCCAGCTGGATTAATTACGAAAATGGTATGGTTGGGGTGGTGGAGGGTGTCAAATAGGCGACACCAACCCTCTTTCCTAACATATATTAGTCACCGTTAAACAAAAATAATAATTTTATATTAGGTGAAGACATCTTCATTAGATAGGATTTTATACCGTTTAAATATGGGTGTGGTCAACAGATATGGGTGGCTGTGCCATGTAACAAGCGGCATCAATGGTGCTAATTTCGTTGGCGGCATTTAAACTATTTAAAAAGTCGGTATATGGACTTATCACCTGGGCATTGTGGATGTGAATCTTTCTTTGCTGAAAATGAGAAGGTATGGTATCTTTAGCTCCAAAATTCACCATATCTAAGGCTCTGACACTGAGGACTAAAGGGATCTTCTTCTCTATAATAACATCAAAACGAGAACCGTCACAAGGCATCACACCCCCAACTACATAATCTGCAACTTCTGTAATTGTAATGTCCAAAACTCCCTAACACAAGGAAAAAGCTGAGCTTGAAAGTGTAATAAATAACAAGAAAACTACCATAGAACAGAATAAAAGATTAAAACTTCAATGGTTATGAACTGAAATATCCTTCAGCAATACAGCTTGATTAAGCACAAGCATCTAGCTCCAATCCTATCATGGGGATTCAAACTATGACAAATTCCAAAAATTCAGCATCTTACATTCAAGTCATATCACCAAAGAAATGCATGAACATCGAAATTATAGATTGGCACCACTGATTTCGCCTATTTCATAGGCACAACCACTTAGACTCGTTGACCAGACTTGTATTTAAACAGTGTAAAGTCCCATTTTGGTGCCGCTAATGAAGATAACTTCACCTAACATAATTTTTTTTGTTTAACGGTAGCTGACATATGTCAAAAAAGAGAGGTGGTGTCGCCTATTTCATACTCTCCACCACCCTAACCATACCATTTTCATAATTAATTCAGTTGGTATCTCATTTTCGAAATTTTTAAATTTTTATATTATATATGTAAAAAAAGTCACATAATAAACAAAATTAATCAAACTTATTTTATGAAATAAAATCAACAAAGCAACAATAATTGAAAAACGAAGAAACAAGTGTGAATGTATGGAGGATGATGAAAGACAAGAAACGAAGGCACATGAATTTGGATGAGACATTGCAGTGTATGAAAAGTAAGCAAAGAAAAGGGTCCACACGGCATTGACTCACCATACAATATGTAAGCATAAAATTGGAAGTCAAATTTATCAACTATTTTTTTTCTTTTCGGGAATAATTATTTTATTGTCTTTTTTTTTTCAATTTGTCCTTTCATTTGACCATATTGATCTCTTATTTAATTTACAATTAATTAATCTTGTTACAGTTATAATTAATTGTTATAAGGTAAACTATTAAAATAGTCACTTTTGTTTATCTCAAAGTATATTTTAGTCACTTATGTTTGAAATGTTACGTTTTAGTCACTTACGTTAACATATTGTAATATTTTAGTCACTGAGTCATTAATTTTTGTTAACGGTGTAACAGTAAACTGATGTGGCACGTTAAATCATCATTTCAAATAAAATTTTAGGTTAAATTATACAATTGGTCCCAATATTTTTTTCGTTTTGAGTAATTTAAAATTTTTCTTTTATATTCTTTTAACTTTTCTTTTTTTTCTTTATTTTTTATTCTCTTCTCCTTCTCCCTTTATTTTCCTCCCTTTCTCCATATTTTTTAATATATTGTTTTTTATATCTTCCATTTGTCAAAACTAAAGGGGAAGAAGAAAAGGAAAATAAAGAAAAAAAATTAATTGTTTAATTTAACTTAAATTTTTTTAAATAATGATTTAACGTGTCACGTCAGCTTATTATTACACTGTTAACGATAATTAACGACTCAATGACAAAAATATTACAACTCGTTAAAGTAAGTGACTAAAACGTAACATTTCAAACATAAGTAACTAAAATGTAACCTAAGGTAAACATAAGTAACTATTTTGATAGTTTATCCATTGTTATATTTCTCAAGCCTATATTTTTTTACTCGTGCATTTGTCTTGCTTTCTTCTCTTCCTCGCTTCTTTTTATTTTTCTTTAGCTTTTTCAAATCAAGTCATAATTTTGAATAAGTCGATGTCCGTCGCTTCAAGAACAAGAAGCAGACGGTGGAAATGTTGTGTGGTGATAGTAGCAAATAGAGGAAGAAGATACTGGTTGGGGAGGAGGTGCGGTTAGCGGGATCAAATATAGCAACACCACAATCTTCAGTCAATGATAAAGTGTGTTTGGCTTTTTTTAAAAACAGCCACCTGTCCTAATAACCGAAACACGCTGACAAAAAAAATTTCAAAAATCACACCGGTGCTGGAAATAAGAACGTTGACACCAAAAGATAAAAAGCTCAATTTTTTTTAAAAAATTTTGAACCGATGCCAGCAACGTGAATGTCGACACAAAAAAAAAGAAAAAAAAAACCATTTTTTAAAAAAACTTGAATTGATGCTAGCAACGTGACATTGACACCTATTAAAATATATTTTTTATTTTTTTAATCTCGGAATACCAATATTTTTAAAGTGCATTTGAAAAAATATATATATATCAGTGACGGCTAACATAGTGTCGACATAAGAAAAATTATTTTTTATAGAACGAGCAATCATTATAAGATGATAGAGGGTGGTGCCAATGGTGAGATGGCTGACACCTATGAAGCACCGACATGGAGAAAATCACCTCATACCAGTGTCATACTAGTATCCGACACAACCGGATACCTACCAGACACACCTCGACGTGTGTCAAAAAAGGGACACTGCTGGACTTTCTTTTGGCTTGAATCAGAAATGGAAAAAAAAACCATATACAAAGAGAACTTTAGTAAACCGATAAAAAGGAGAACTTTAGCATTTGATTGTGATAACTTATGGGACTTTAACATACTTGTCTTCTTTGGAGCCGTGGTGCAGTTTCCTGGACCTTTGTGTATTCGCTTATATGAAGATGATGATGATGATGGAGACTTTGTAGATGAAGGTTTTGCAGAGAAGAAAGGCAGAGATAAATGTAAAGGTAATAAATGAGGAAGAAAAAAAAAAGGGGTAAATGAATGTCTGGTGTAAGAAATGAAAAAAAAAGTAATTAATATACTTTTCTAGTTATAATGGGGTAAGAAAGTCCAAAAAATTAAAGTAGTATAAATATAGTGAAAGTAAAGTATAATAAAAATATGTGAGGTCTATTATAATAAGAATATATATAATATTTGTCTAGTTAATGTATTTATTAGATTAAAAATATTTTTTTTAAATTAATTTTAATTATAAATTAATAAATATATGTTTGACCTAAATTTAGATTTGATATGACATGTTTTGTGTAATGAACTTGAAAAATGTATTATTATGTTGTGTCATATTTTATGTAATGATAAGAGAGCTTAACGGAAAAAATTGATTATATATTTATTAAAAATATCAATATTTTCATTTACATTGACTATTTTAACATAATATATATAAATATTAAAAATATTTTTATTGTCATATCCTATCATATACGTGTCCTCACTTTTTAAAAATTAATGTATCGTTATATCCGTATCGTACCCGTATTGCGTGTCCGTGTCCATGCTTCATAGGCTGACACCAACATGCACAGTAAAAAAAGGTCATTTTTGTATAAAATTTTGCATTTGAATTATTTTTTGTAAACAAATAATTTAATTTGGTTCATTTGAAAAAAAAAGAGAGCTTTTTTTATTAGAGTAGAAGAGGATCAAAGAGAGGGTTCTTCCAATAAATGTTATCTTTATATCTCCCTTTTGAAGTTGCTTCATTTTTCATGTCTTCTTCAATCACACCCACTTTATTCTTTGCTCATTTAGGGTCTTCCCAAGCCCTAGGCTTTTATCTTTGCTCTATACCTTTCCCATACTCTCAATCTTCTCCTTGTCTTAAGTCTTAACCAAAACACATTTAGTTTCCGAGTTGTGATGTTTATCTTGAGATGCCTTTGGTTAACTAAAGCTGCAAGAGATACCCAAAACAAAAGTGATAAGCTCAGTTCCAATTCATCTGATAACCTTGTATCCCTAAATGGAAATGTTACCTTAGGCTTCTTCAAACAAGAGTACCATTAAACTTGGGATGACAAAAGCTTTGGATATTATTTGGCTATGTGGTACTGTCATGGGTCGTGGCTCAAAGTCTATGACCATCGCACCAAATACGTCAAATGGAGGTCTATTGGTTAGATAGGGATCATTTGGCCCACAAGAACTGGCCCGATTCAGTAAACTGTTGGAAAAGACTGTCAGATTGAAGCTTGGGTGGCCCAGTAATGAAGATATAGCAACATAGGCTATTTTTAGTAAATATGAGAATCATATCTTATAGATTTAATTTGATATGGTGTATCTTGTAAATCTCATGATTTAAGAGATATGATTAATCTCATCCGTCGATGTAACTTGATCTTGACCGTCGGTTTTGGGAGAGCTTAACTATAAATAGAAAGCCTCCCCCTCACTTGTAAATCACTCCATTGTATTCATTGTTTCATTATTCTTTGTGAATAATAGAATATTGAGAGCATTTACTCAAACACCTCTTGTGTGTTATTTTCTGTGGTTTTCTGTTGTTCTTTTGTGGCTTCTTTTGGCATAAATTGCTTCTGATATACAAATTGGTGCCTTGAAGGAATCCTCACTTGTGGTGTTAAGGCTGACTTAGGCGAGTTTGGAACGAACAAATTACCTAATGCTACATGGATCACGAGACTAAAGATTTAGCCCCGTGACAAGTGGCATCAGAGCTATTAGTTGCGAAGGCACCGTTGAGATGTCAAAAGAAGAGTTCGAACAGAGGTGGGCCAGAAAATCATTTCCTTTGAGGGAGATGTTGTCGGCAGTAGAGGAACATGTGGGTAAACTCGAGGAGTCCATGGAGGATGTGAATAAGTCACACAATGCGCTTGGTGAATGCATAGATGATTTGTGGGAGCAGTCTAGGGACTTTGTGACCATGTGTCTCACTTCCAATAGGGATAATGTGCAAGAGTTGCTAGATTTCTAAAGAAAAAAGCTGACGAAGAGAAACGATGCTCTCAAGGCCATGGTAATGGCTTTAAAGAAGGAAATAATGGCCAAGACAATGGCTTTGAACGTAAGAATAGAGGAGCTCGAGGGAAAGTTGGCCATGTGTCGAGTAGCCGTGGGGAAAAGAGTGTCAAGTGCAACACTCAATTGCGATGATGTCTCAAAGTTGAAAGAATTTGTGGGGACAAGGTCTATATGCGATGTGGACAATTTCTTGTGGATGATGGAAAACTACTTCCATGCCAAAGGCATCATAGACGATGCGGTTAAGGTAAATACTGCTTAAATATTTCTTACTAATATTACACTTTTATGGTTGCGAAGCAGGTCCATAGATAAAAGACAAAGTGGGATTAGGACATGACAAGAGTTTCAATGTGAGTTGAAGGGACAATTTTACCCAAAATTTATCGAGAAAAAAGCTCAAGAAAAGTTATGATGGCTAACGCAACGGGGCATAGTGGAAAGTAAGTTCGAGAGTTCAAAGAACTCATGCTCTAAATTTCAGATATGACCGAGAAAGAGGTATTGTTTTTTTCAAGAATGGATTGAAGCCGTGGGTCAAACAGGAAGTTGAACAAAAAGGTGTCCAAGAGCAGTTGGAAGCCATGACAGTAGCGGAGTCCGTGATTAAGCTTGGTCTAGGGAAAGACAAGCTTAAGTCTTTCAAGTCCGAAGAAATGGGCGTATGTAAAAAGGATCACAAGGAATATGATGATGGCAAGGGCAACGGTGACAATGGTGGTAATGGGAAACCACGAGTTGGGAAGAAGAAACCCGACAAAAAGAGGAACAAGTTGAAATGCTTTCTTTGCGACTGTTCACATATGTTAAAGAAATGTTCGAAGAAATCTGCGCTTTCTAAGAAGGAGAAGCCGATAGGTAAGGCCTTGAGACTTGATTCGAATGCAAGGGGTATCAAAACTAAGGAGGCTGAAAGCAAGAAGAAGTCATTGAAGTGTTTCTTGTGTCATGGTCCGCATAGGTTGCGGAAGTGTCCGAAGAAGTCTATTATTGAATGGAACGATGGGGCAGACAATGAGCCCAAGAAGCTTTGTTCGAGTAAGGGAAAAGTCAAAGCCAAGAGGGCAAAGAGGAGCAAAAAGAAGCGAGTAAAGTGCTTCTTGTGTCGTGGTCCGCATGAGTTGAGGAATTGTCCAAAGCAATCCAAGTCAATTGTGGTCAAAGAAAAGACAACATCGGAGCTTGTTGAGTCATTGGAGGGGCTTCCACACAAGGAAGATATGAGTTTGTCATCGAACTTAGGAGATAAAGTTACGATGAAAGCAGTGAAGCTGGGACCAATGAGACTCAATTCGAGTAAAGCAATGGAGTTGGCCGAATCGTTGGCGAGGCTTTTACCCATAGAAGAGGTGAGTTGGGCATTGAATTTAGAGGAAGTTAGAATTAATAAGGCTCATTTCTGTTGACACATCGGAGGAGCTACCACCTATGAAAGATGTGAGGTGTGCATCAAACTTTGGGAAAGTGGTGATGCAAGTTGGATAGTTGACTAGAGTAAATGCAACGAAGAAGGTACATTCTCAACACTCTGATAGTGTTTTGTATTCTAACTTGTTGACTTGGCAAGAACGTAGGGGCCCTTTCAAAGTTCTTAAGCAAGGAGGCTAAGGGACTGTGGGCAATTCGAAGCTAAGTATTGTGAATCACGAGGATTCTGTTCGAAGCATGTTAGAATGTGGGCAAGAGAGAGACGTGACTTCTTGCAATCGAGATGTATAAGTGAGTGGGACGGTTCGAGTTAATAAGCGACGTAAGCTGAGGCAAAAGTTCTGAAAAAAGGGAAAAACTAATGCCGTCAAGACGAGACCGAGGCGAATCAAGTCAGTGCCATTCCGAATGCGTAACGAGGGCGTTACGAGAATGGGTAGGGGAGAATGACACGGGTCGCAGTTCAAAGCCCGTGACCGTCGCACCAAATGCTTCCAATGGCGGTCTATTGGTTAGATAGGGATCATTAGGCCCACAAGAACTAGCCTGATTCAGTAAACTGTTGGAGAAGCCTATCAAATTGAAGCCTGGGTGGCCCAGTAATGAAGATATGACAACATATTCTATTTTTAGCAAATATATGAATCATATCTTATAGATTTAATTTGATATGGTGTATCTTGTAAATCCCATGATTTAAGGGATAGGATTAATCTCATCCGTCGATGTAACTTGATCTTGATGTCGGTTTTAGGGGAGCTCAACTATAAATAGAGAGTCATTCCCTCACTTGTAAATCACTCCATTGTATTCATTGTTTCATTATTCTTGAGAGTAATAGAATATTGCATTTACTTAAACACTTCTCGTGTGTTATTTTCTGTGGCTTTCTGTTGTTCTTTTATAGCTTCTTTTGGCATAAATTACTTCCGATATACAAATTGGTGCCTTGGAAGAATTCTAAAGGAATCTTCACTTGTGGTGTTAAGACTGACTTAGGCGAGTTTGGAATAAACGGATCGCCTAAGGCCGCACGAATTGCGAGACGAAAGATCTAGCCCCGTGAAATAAATTGGTGCCTTGGGGAAAACGTAGTATTGTGGCAAAGCTTTGATCATCCAACTGATAGTTTTCTACCTGGGATGAAATTAGGGGTTAGCCATGGGAGAAACTTCTCACTTACATCTTGGTTCAGTGATTCAATCCCTGCGTTTGGGTCGTTTAGAATGGAATGGGATCCTGCACGAAATAAATTAGTAGTTTGACTTAGAGAGAGGATTTTGTGGACAAGTGGTGAAGATTTTGAAAATATTGGCCCCTTGGATCCATTTAATATGAATTATGATTTCACTAATGTTTCTAATCCAAATGAGAAGCATGTTTATTATACCCTTGTAATTAGTTAATACACTCTTGAAGAGCGAAGGAAAAATGGTAGGTTAGTGTTGCAGGACGATGGGGATTTACAACTTGGAGACATCTATATAATCAATTTACAAATCTGTGATAGTAATAGCGCAGAGAATGGTTGTGAGAGATGAGAAGGACCAAAGTGTCGAAAGAAAGGTGATAAGTATGAATTAAGAACCATATGATATACACATAAAGATTCTTTAAACGACACATTATATGGGAACACCAATCTTTCCTTGAACGATTGTAAGGACATATGTAGAAAGACTTCAAATGTTTGGGAGTTGAAGCGGAGAAGGACCTTGGTTGTCGATTTCTTTTAGGGCATTATGAAGAAGGTGTATTGGATGGACTTTCATTTCAACTTATAATTCACAACTGTCCAAGTAAGTTTAATATCGCTTGCTCATGTTCCAATCTTTGAACTTATTTTGATTCGGTAGTATAGTATAAAGACAATCAAATACATGAATACCTCTCTTGTTGTATACATTGATTGCAGAGTCGGAAAACTTGGATATTGATTTTAATCTCTATGGCAATGGCTCTAATGATCATAGTACTGCTTTCCACTCTGTTTTATTTGAGAAGGCGAAGGCAAATTAGAAAGGAAGGTACTAAAATGGAGGGGAATCTCAAATTCTCAATCAATTGATATTTCAGTATTATTTTTTTTAATGTATAATTCAACTTTGCTTTGAACAGAAGAGTACCTACTTGACTTAATGGCTTCAGAAGACGCAAGTGACGTATCAGAGCTTCAAACTGGAAACAATGGTCTTAATCTAAACATATATACAGCAGGCTTAATCATGTCTGCTACAAATGGCTTCTCACCAGATAATTTGCTTGGAAAAGGTGGCTTTTGACCAGTTTTCAAGGTGTTTGCCAATCGCCCCATAAGTGAATTAGTGATAATGATTTCATCAATCTGCCTACACTTGAAAACTTGTTAAATCATTAGGGAACATTGAGTGATGGACAAGAAGTTGCAATAAAGAGATTATCAAGCGGATCAAGCCAAGGGCTACTGGAGTTCAAAAATGATCTTATACTTATAGCCAAACTGCAAGACACAAACCTTGTGCGGCTCTTAGGCTTTTGCGTTCAAGGAGAAGAGAAGATGCTTGTCTATGAGTACATGCCTAATAAAAGCTTGGACACTTTTATCTTTGGTCGGTAGTACCAACTCTTTAGTTATTTCTTCAACTGTCGATGCTAATTTTTATGTTTACATTGTCTTTTGTTTTGTTTTTTTTTTCTTTCTAACAGATGACTCCAAAATGAAGCTATTAAATTGGGATAAACGTTCTAGAATTATTGAAGGGATAACTCAAGGGATACTTTATCTTCATAAATACTCGAGATTGAGAATAATTTACAGAGATCTGAAGTTGAGTAACATATTGCTTGATGAAAACATGAACCCCAAGATATCAGATTTTGGGTTGGCCAAGATATATACAAAACGAATGAAGCTGGATCAAATACGAAACAGATTGTCGGCACATAGTAAGTACACACTTCCTGTTTCCATGTCTTGTCCAACGAAAGAATATGGTTATTAACTGTACTGTAGATGAATTCATGCAATGGTTACATGTCTCCGGAATATGCAATGGAAGGCATATTCTCTGAAAAATCTGATGTTTACAGTTTCGGAGTTATGGTTTTGAGAGTTGTCAGTGGTCAGAAAAATAGCAGCCATTTTGAGTTTGATCGTGCACTTAACCTGGTTGGATACGTAAGTTCATATCATATTCTTGCAGTAGTTAGCATAGACTAAGCTTTACCGATATAAAGCAAACACCATTTTTTTTTTTAACTCCATGATTGATGTCTGCAGGCATGGGAACTATGGAAACATGGTGGAGCATTAGAATTAATGGATCCGGCTTTAAGTGATTCATGTTTTAAACAATACCAAGTTCTAAGATGCAGTACATTGAGTCTGCTATGCGTGGAAGATAATCCATTGGATAGGCCAACGATGTCTGATGTTATCTCTGTGCTAAATGGAGAGATGCAATTGGCATTGCCAAAACAGCCTGCATTTTCCACTGGAATAAGGATTGTAGAAACAAATATAGAGAGCAAAGATGTGGAAATTTACTCATTGAACGGCCTAACCATGTCTACCATGGATGGAAGATGACCAAAAGACTTGTACTCGTGTTAATTTTTATGTTTCGTGTTATATAAGGGCTGGAAATGCTAAGATTATATTTTTTTATATTACACCAGTGTAAAAATTAAAGTAGTCTTATGTATTTTCATAATTATTTATATTTTATATAAAATATTAATATGTTTAATAGACTACATGCACATAACATAATTGCTGATTGACAATTCTTTCTTATATGGTTATAACTTATAGGTAGGAAATAAATCTACGACGTCGTATTGCTTTCTGTACTTTTTTTTCTAAAAAAGTATAGATTTTTCTTTATCGACCTAATTGATTATTCTAAAAATGGTTTGCAGCCATCTGATGCGCATCAAGACAGGACCACTTGTTCAAACTTTCAAAAGTAATATCCTCAGCTGTACGACTTTTTTTCCTGATGAAATCCTTTTCTGTAAGACTTATGATTGGTTAAACGAGCAGTGGTGGTGCCTTTTCTGAAAGTACATCTGTTACATGTGCGGCAACTAAAGCAAAAGTGAACGCTGTTTTAGGACAAATTCCCTAAACTGCTCGGTTCATGAATTCCTTTCTCAGTTTCCCCAATCCCTAAGTTTCTGCTCACACTTTCCTCATATTTCAGGTGATCAGGTCAGTCTTCCCTAAACGTTCTTAATATTCCTGTTAGGGTTTATTTTCCCAGTATATACATGTATACTTATCTGCTGTTTTTCCCTTAAATGAAAGAAAATGGAAAGCTTTCTGGGTGTTCTTCATACATCTGGAAACCCTTGCGATGCTAAAGAATAAATTTTGATAGAAAAAGATGAAGGTCTCGATTTTAGATTTTATGATGTGGGTCAACTTCTGTTTATCAAAATAATGACCTGTTAGTGATTTTTGATGTTTGCGTATCTTCCTGGCTAGCATAGTAATTGGTTCAGCTTTGAATATTCCATGCTTCCCCTTCTGTTTTGCTACAATTTAGGGTTAGTAACTGCAAAATAATAGATTAGGTTGTGTTCCTTTGCTTTTCAATTCAATTTTAGAATTACACTTCATCAGCTTTGTTCATATGACATTCATGAAAATCTTTTGTTTTTGTTTATCAAGCTTTGAAGATTCCTTAACTTTCCCTTTGTTTTGCTACAATTTTAGTAATAGTACCTGCTGAATAATAGATCAGATTGTATGATTTTTGGTTTTCGATTCTATTCTAGAATTACACGTTAAGAGTTATTGGGAATGAACTTGTCTCGGTCTGCATGGTTCTGGGATTTGATTGAGAGTTTGATTTTGATATTAGAATGGCTTCAAGTGATAATGGGAATCTGAAAGAGCAAATTGAGGAATCCAGTGATACTAAAACAACAGGGCAAATTTCTCTTCAAGTTTCATCGTCACAAAAGATTCTTCTAAACAGTGAAAACCCTCAAAGAAAGCCATTTATGAACTTTATGTCTCCCCCAAGTAGATTCAAGTTTCTTGACTTTAGCTCTGCATCTGCTAGTTTCAAGCGTTTTGCCGAAGAAAGAGATGAGGTTTCTCGGTTGGTGGCTTCTTCAAGTGGTCATAGGATACGAGAACGTCTGACTGGGGTTTTTGCTAAAAAGATTGATTGGGTTTCTCTCATGAAAATGTGTAAGGAATGGATTAGGGACCCTATGAATATGGCCCTTTTTGTATGGATCCTGGCTGTTGCTATCTCGGGTGCTATTCTGTTCCTTGTCATGACTGGAATGTTGAATAAAGCGCTCTCTAAGAAGTCCCAGAGAGATGCCTGGTTCGAAGTCAACAATCAAATTCTCAATGCTCTGTTTACTCTCATGTGTTTGTACCATCACCCTAAGCGTTTTTACCATCTTGTACTTCTTTGTAGATGGAAACCAGAAGATGTTTCCCGACTCAGAAAGGTATACTGTAAGAATGGGACCTATAAGCCCCATGAGTGGGCACATATGATGGTGGTTGTTGTGCTACTTCATATCAACTGTTTTGCTCAGTATGCTCTTTGTGGTCTGAACTGGGGATACAAGAGATCTGAGCGACCTCCTATTGGTGTTGGGATATGTATGTCATTTGCAATAGGTGCACCAGCATTGGCTGGTCTTTACACCATTGTTAGCCCTCTTGGGAAGGATTATGTTTCTGAAGTGGACGAGGAAGCACAGGGGGGGATTGATGCTAGTGAAATTAGATTAGAGCAGTCAAGACGAAAATCATTCGAGAGGAGATATTCATTTGCATCTGGCGAGGGAGAGAGAATTGTTGAAAGCAGACCGCTCTGGAGTGGAGGGATACTAGACATCTGGGATGACATTTCTCTAGCATATCTTTCTCTTTTTTGTACCTGTTGTGTGTTTGGGTGGAACATGGAGAGGCTCGGTTTCGGGAACATGTATGTACATATTGCTACTTTTCTCCTGTTTTGTATGGCTCCTTTCTGGATTTTCAATTTGGCTGCTGTGAATATCGATAATGAGACTGTCAGAGAGGCTCTTGGTTTTACCGGAATTGTTCTTTGTCTGTTTGGTTTATTGTATGGTGGCTTCTGGAGGATTCAAATGAGGAAGAGATTTAATTTGCCAGCTTACAAGTTTTGTTTCGGTCATCCAGCAGTAGCTGATTGCACGCTATGGCTATGCTGTTGTTGGTGTGCCCTTGCTCAGGAAGCACGCACCGGCAATTCTTATGATATTGTAGAAGATAAGTTCTTAAGAAAGCAAACAAACAATGGTAACGAGGTGCGAATGTCACCTTTACCTCGTGAACAAGGGATTGGACGATTTAGTTCTGACCCTAGTTCTTCGCCCGGGTACGGTTCTAGCCCAACCACGAGATTTACAACCAATTCTCCAAGTCCCAGAATGATTTCAAAGGAATATTATAGTCCTGACCGTCAGCTTTCTACAGTGAAAGAAGAGTTTTCTATAGGAGGTAAAGATGAAACTATGATTCCACCTACTCCGTCATCGATGACACAGAGAGAGGAAACTCAATTGAAGACATTGACCAATGAATTGAAATACATTATATAAATTTCACATTTTCTCATACTTCGTCATTTCTTTTCCATTTTTGGGGTGAATATGTAAGTAAAATTTGGACTACAATGATGTTGTGGAGACATCTTTTTCTTAGCAGCATTAGTTTTCAAATGATACTGCAAATTTAGTTTATGAGTGTAAATTGTAACTTTGATACCTAACCTTGGCATTAGCTTTACGAAGCAATCTAAAGCTCAAGGGCAGTTTCCAAACTCTTAGAAACTTCATATTGTTGCATGTATTTTTTTATGTTGTTGAAACCAGGGTATCAACTGTCGGCTGCTGTGACTAATCCTTTCGGTGCTATTGCTTTCCAAAGAGATAAACAGTTGATTACGAAATGTGCTTCATTCCCACGAGGGAGGAGACTATCACGTCACACCTTGTGGTATGGTTCCATGTACCTTATTGTTCTGTTTTGCCCCCCCCCCCCTTCTTTTTTTACTCATCCTCACTATCAACCTTTTTTTTTTAGTTATGTTATTTGGACTCAGCTGGATACAGGTATGTTCCTAATAAGCATGTTCGATTTCTTTTCATATATTTAGAGGATTGTATTTTCATACGTGTTTAGATATAGCTTATTAGTTTGAAAAGCTTTTCCCCTAATTAAGTTCCGAAAGAAACTCAAGTCTCAAAATCTCGAGAAATGTTTGATGATCCTTTCCCATCTTCAGGCCAATAATTTGCAGGAGACATTCATTGTAGAATCAAACATAGAGCTTGTATCATTGTTCAAAATACTAGCAAATTTTATTTTATAGCAATATTTAATAAAAATATATTTTCTTGCAAGTCTAGTGTCAACAAAAGCAATGGTGGTTCTTTCACAACAAAGGCAATTAGAAAAAAAAAAGCATTGATGATGATGGCTTTAATCATTAATCAGATATGTAAGTGACAATGTTTCACATCAAAATTATGATGTGCATTACACGTATGAAATTAAATGATTTAGTAGAGAAAGATGATGACTTTGTGGAGGTAATGGAGGGTGACAATAGCCACTTTTAGTCTTCTGTTAATTAAGGTAGGTGGTGTTGCCATTTGGCTACTTATTACAACGGTTAAATAGCGCAGGTCATTATCATGGCCAACCATATACAAGCTGTCTGGTTATTGTTGGTGTTTCATCATTGCTGCGGACGTTAATTGTTAGTGAATATAAACGATAAAAAGAAAAAACCCGCATTATAGTTATTATGGTGAGTGCTACGAGATATTCCATGCCATTGCGAGTAGGGATGACAATAGACCTCTAACTGTCTAACTTTATCCCATGCCCTTCGCCATTGATAAACCCTTGACCAACTTGGCTGACTATTGATCATTTACATAATTGATTCCTTCAAAAAAAATCGTATTTTATCTCAAAATTTTGATTTTTTTTAATTTAATAAAATTTTATATATTTTTTAAAATTTTCATATTGATTTTTTTATAGTTCATATAATGTTCTTATAAATTTTATTCCATATCATTTATATATTATAAAAAATTTTGAATTTAATAAAATTTCATTTTTTTATATATTTATTGAATTTTTATATATGGTTAGATATTATTTATATTTTTGGAAATTTGAATTTTTTAAGGAACACTACATGGCGTGTTCTTATTGGTTGGGTGTCTCACTTTTTTTAAATAATTAACTTTTTGGACAAAAACAATAACAAAATGATAATTTGGGTATCGATATAGGACCAAAAAAATTAGGTATCAAATTGAGAAAACATATATAATTCAGGGGCTAAATCATAACATAAGCCTTTTAAGAATAATTATTATAAAATCCGTTAAATTGTTTTAATTCAAAATGAGTCCAAAAAAGCTCTAAGGGAAAAAAATATTTTTTAATAGTATTATTCACTCATAATTAAGGGCTCTCTTCATATTTAAATAATATCTTTCAATTTCTTTCTTATATTACATTTTTATTGTGTATATATAAAAAAATTATATTAATTAATTTATTTAAAAATATTCTATATATTACAGACTTAGTCTTAACTCAGTTGATATTAGTATTATTGTAATAAAAAAGTAAATAAATTTTAAGCGTATTAAAACACATTTATCTTTTTATTTAAAAATGAAAAAGGGTTTATTGAAAATTTACCAATGGGTTGGCGGAGGCAATGAGTGTTTGGCAAGATAGGCTGCTCAACATTTTATCACCATAGTTATAAAGTGTATTTAAGTTTCTATTTCAGTAATTAGTCGGCTGAGTTGAGAAAATTGGTAGAGCTACTTAAAAAAGAGATAAGTGGCTATGAATCATTAATGGTTGGAAAATGGTGCAACTTATCAAGTGGGAATAAAAGAGGATAAATGTATCATTAATAGTATGATTATCTATATGTGGAATCAACTATTAACTAAGATATAATTAATTAGTGTCTATTTCAATAGCACGTCCTTGTTTGTTCCAGTAGCACGTTATTTTTTTGTGTTTATCTCTTCTTCTTTTTTATTGTCATTTTTTTATGCATTAAAATGAAAGAGAATCTGACAATGCTAATCATCGAAAAGATAAGGAAGAATCGTGAAAAGTTAACATAGGGAATGAAGTGTCCAAATCGTCTTCCGAGAATCGTCATGTTGGTTGCTTTTTCACGGCAAGTGTAGTCCATTTCCAATCTATGAAAAATACACTAGCTATCATATGACATCCTATTTGGGGGTAACAATATCAAATATGGGTGAGAAGAGATTTATGTTTAAGTTTGATTATGAAGTTGACGCTGATTGGGTGGTTGAAGATGATATCATCATTTTTTTTAATGAGCTTTTGAGTTAAAGTTGACGCTGATTGGGTGGTCGAAGGCATTGATGACTTATTTTAAAAATTCTTAAATGATCGAACTTTTTTAATCTTAATTTCTCAAATAGATGAGTCATACTATTTGTCGAGTCGATATTTATGTTGGATCGAAAATTAATTAGATCATACAATTATAAAATATATTTATTTTCTTTTGAGTTTTGACATATAAATTAAAAATCAATAAATAAATTTATACATTATAGATTATATTATTGATATATTGATAGGTTAACCTCACACATTTATTTTTTTATTAATTATAAAAAAATTAGTTTTAACATTATTAGTTAGTATCATATTTAAAATAAAATGATATATATAAATTATATTTGTTTAATTAAAAACTTGGATTTTATTATTTTTAATTTATGCAATTATATTAAATGATTTTATATATTTATAATTTTATTAATTAATAATATATTATGTTATTTTTTAAGTACAACTTTTAAAAGATATGATCAAACTAAATAATTTCACATAAATATATTATCATATTTATTCTAATATTAATTTAGTAATATGATTATTGTTACTTTTAAATGTATAATAGATAGATTTTAAATAATATAAAAAAAAGCTTTTAAATAAGGGTGAGTAAAATCTGATTCGATTCGAAAAATTTGATAAAATTTTAAATTTTGAATTAAATAGTTCGAGTTAATCGAGTTATTCGGATCAACTCAAATAAAAAATAAAAACTTTCGATTTAACTTGAATATGAATCACACAATTCGAGTTATCCAAAAATCCGAATAAGAAAAGACAAAACTACGTCATTTTGATAAATGTTTACCTTTTCTAAAATTAAAAGTCAACATCATTAAGTTAAAAGATAAAACTACGTTATTTTGATAAATGTTTACCCATTAAGTCAAACGACAAAACTATTATATTGTTTATATAGTTAAATAATCTTGTACTTTGTCTATCGGTTAAACAATCGGTCCATATAAACGCAACATTGAGTGTAAATAATAGGATTCGTTAACTCAACTAAATTGAGCTCGGTTGTTAAAATAGAATTCGCCAACTCAACTAACTCAAAATTTTTGATTCGATCCGATTGAAGGTTGAATCCTAACTTTAAATGCAGATATCATTTTCAACCCATTAACTTATTGCAATTACCAAAAGTGAAATCCACATGTACGCCAATTTCATAGTTTTCTGCCTAACTCTTACATGATGATGTGGTTAAAGATATTTACAGTGTTCACCAATTGGGTGTTCCAGAAAAACGTCACACAACTTGCAAAATTAGGGTCGCTATCATTTTAATTCCAGTGATAGGTAGATAGGGAAGCAGTGCCTGCATTTTACGAGTTTGTCCAACCCTATTGTGATTGTAGCAAGGGTCACACAATTGGACAAGTTGTGCGAGGGGTTTCATCTTTGACCCAAAATACGAACAAAATTTTGTTTCGTTTATTTATGTTCATGAGTAAACTTATCTAAGATTTCTAGAGAATGTCTTAATTGTTTTAAAGCAACTAAAAGAGATTCTTTATTTAGAGAAAATTTAGTTCAGATGTAGGATACTTATCCAGAAGTTTTCACAACTCAATCATGTATGATTGGATTATCAAATATTTGACATTTTCGAACTTTGTCTGTAACTCACTATAGGCTTAGGAAACAAAAAGAAGATGTATACGAACGAGATATCCAGCAACAAGGAAACGGATTGAATAAGGAACTTTTAAACATTTGGCGATCTCAAATGTGTCGATATGAATGATGACTTATTATTTCGATGAATCATTTATCGTTTATTATTTTATTATTATTTATGTGCTTATTTTATTTATTTATTTATTTATAATACAATTATTAAACTTTATGTTTAAACTATTTTTACATCTAATAAAAAAAATAATGTTTATGAATAAATGGTTTAAACTCGGTTGATATACCGAAGAGAAGAGGAAGGTTTGTCCCCAAAAGCAGGACTAGCAAGTATTATAATCTAGCAATGGCCCATTTTTATTCTCCATTTGCTGTTTATTGTAGTTTGTCTTCATCTTACCTAATGTTGATTCCTACACTTTACTTTTCAAATGTCACATTCACTTGGAATAGCCCATTCTAAATTAAGCATGCTTTCTTCCAGGGTTTTTTACAAAAATAATATAAAAAAATAAAAAATTACTAAAATGTTATAACTTTTTTTTATTTACCAAAATATATTTTTTTATTTACCAAAATATATAAAAAAAATAAAAAAAACTTGCAAAAAAAAATCTGACCGATGTGACGGCACACTGGTCACGCCAATGGCATTGGCGGCACCAAAGGTGCCAAAACCATTGGCGGCACCAATGGTGCCAATACCATTGGCGGCACCAGTTGATAATAGGGGGGTCGGTGGTGGGGGCCAGAAGGAGAGGGAAAGAAATAAAGAAAGAAAGGAGAGGAAAGAAAGAAAAGAAGGAAAGAAAAGGAAAGGAGAAGAGAAAAAAAGAAGGAAAGAAGAAGAAAAGGAAAGGAGAAGAAAAAAGAAAGAAGGAAGGAAAGAAAAGGAAAGGAGAAGAGAAAAAAAAAGAAGAAGAGGGAAGGAAGGAAAAAAAGAAAAAAAGGTAATTTTTTTATAAATTTATTTTTTTTGTAATATTTGTGTGTTTAAAATTTATTTTATGTAAATTATAGTTATTTTATTATTTTATTTAGCATATATATTTTACGATATTTTTTAAAATAATAAAATGCGGATAAAAAAATACGAACAAATGACCAAAGTAAGAGTGTATTAGTAAATTTTTAAAAAAAATTCAGAAATAATTTATACAAATAATTGAAACAAAATGTACTGAAATAATATAAAATAATAAAATACGAAAATAATATAGTTTTATTGAAAGTAATAAAAATCGGGAAAATAATAATACGACCAAAGGGCAGGGGAAAGGGTTTATTTCAGGTTTTTTACCAAAATGTTACAAACTTTTTTTTATTTACCAAAATAATAGAGGGAAAAAAAAGGGTGATGGAGGGGAATAAAAGGGCGGCACCAATATGTGGCTAATTACCTTTTAATTCCTCCTTATTTATTATTTTCTTTTATTCCCCCTTAACACACTAAATTAATAAATTTCAAACATTATGCACTGAAATAATGTAAAATTATAAAAGACTAAGTTTATGATATTTTTTAAAGTAATAAAATGCGGAGAAAAAAATACGAACAAATGGCAGAAGTAAGAGTGTATTACTAACTTTTTTAAAATTTAGAAATAATTAATACAAAATATTTCAAAGAAAATGTACTGAAATAATTTAAAACAATAACATACGAGAATAATATATTTTTATTTAAAGCAATAAAAATCGAGAAAATAATACGAGCAAAGGGCAGGGGTAAGGGTTTTTTTTACACCAAATTAATTTAAATAACACACTAGATTAATAAATTTCAAACATTATGCACTGAAATAATGTAAAATTATAAAATTAGAAATTATGATATTTTTAAAGGAATAAAATGCGGAGAAAAAAATACGAATAAATGGCCGAAGTAAGATTTTTTTACTAACTTTTTTTTCAACTTGCAGGCATCGCATCGCAATGGCTCGATTGATTCGAAGCGATATTAGACACATATCTGATGCGGCTAATAACGCGGTATGATTTATTATTTGTTAATCAGGAATTCTATTTATTTAAAAAGGATATACGCAGTATATACAAATAAATTATGTTATCGTAATATTTTTTCTGTAATTTAACATTATCAGGACTCGTTCTGAGTATTAAGGGGCCGTGTGAGTGTTTTAAAGATAGCTCCGGATGCACGATTGATGTCGTACCTGGAGCTAGCCGGATTTGGGTAAGTAGCATTGATCCGGTCCTCCGACTTGCGCTTTGATTTATTATCTGCGCTAGTGGAGCGGTGGTGTCTGGAGACCCATACTTTCCATTTTCTGTGCGGGGAGTGCACGGTGACCTTGGAGGATGTTGCAGTGCAGCTTGGGCTCCCAATTGACGGGAGTCCTGTAACGGGAGTATCTTTATTCACTGATCCGGCTGCAGTTTACTATCAACTCCTGGGAGAGTCACCAGAGGACGGTGATAAATATTTTTCCGGCATAAAATTTACATGGCTAAAAGCCAAAATTAGACAATTATCAGCGACCGCCACTGAAGGTGAGTTGATGTGCGCTGCTCGAGCGTACATCATGCATATGATAGGGGCAGTACTCATGCTTGATGCAAACGGCGACAGTGTACTGCTGCTAGCTGATTTGTCCACTGCTAGGTCGTATAGCTGGGGTTCCGCCGTTCTAGCAACGCTGTACCGGGAGCTTTGTCGGGCTATAGAGCCGCAAGTCAAAGACATCAGCGGATGCCTCATACTGCTGCAGTCATGGGCGCTTTATCGGATGCCCTTTTTGGCACGCATTAGTCACCAACCCTATCTGTATCCACTGCCACTCAGGTGATAAAATATAAATTGTCATTATTTGTAGTCATAATATATTGAGTAATGTTACCAACCCTAAACCCTATACTATTTTTTGTAGGTGGACGACCTGTCCAGGCATCGAGAAGTCATGTGATGTCCCGATATACCGACTGAGGATTAAACAGCATGCCCGGGAAGGGGTAAGCTGCTATTCTAATATTCATGACATCTATTCTATTTTTATATCTTACTCACATGTTATCGGTCTAACTCGTTAGAATGTTATTACTCATGCAGTTTATATGGATGCCATACCGGAGGCCAGAAATTACAAATGTTGTACCCTCGTCCGCACTCGTTGATTCCCACATATGGTGTACTAACACACCAATTATAAATTTCAACGTCGTCGAGTGGTATCACGGCGATCGGGTGCTTCAGCAGTTTGGCTACATCCAACCTATCACAGATCCGCAGTGCCAATTGGGGGATAATCACGGCTTGACAAAGAGAGGAAGAGTTCAATTGGACTAGGGAATTAAGCACCGCAAATTTATCGCACTGTGGAACGATCGATTGCACCGAATTCTTCAGATGGTTATGGCTACCGACCTGCAACCATCATTGGAGTATACACAATGGTACCATAGTTGCGGGAACCCGTATTTACTCAGAGCGCAATCGACTGTAATCCCCCCGTACGTTCAGCAAGTTGGGGGATCAGATGCAGTAAGCCCGATGGATCCGGATCCGATGGCATATTATTTTTCGCAACTGGCAGAGCCCGAGCAGGACCCCAGCCAGATCTCGGACAATCACAGT
Organism: Gossypium hirsutum; assembly: GCF_007990345.1. Classification (NCBI taxonomy): domain Eukaryota; kingdom Viridiplantae; phylum Streptophyta; class Magnoliopsida; order Malvales; family Malvaceae; genus Gossypium; species Gossypium hirsutum. The sequence continues at coordinate 59,086,668 of NC_053442.1, forward strand.
TAAATGTGGATTCACATGGATATCATCCGGATTTAGTGGGCGGTGAATATTATCCGAACTTCGCAGAGGGCGAATATGCCTACGAGTTTGTACTGTTTGGATCCCCCCGGCCGCAGTATGGCATGGCCGGCCCGTCCGACACGTATCTGCAGCATTATGGGACTCATAATGGTTCAAGTTCGTCGGCGGCGAACGAGCCATAGGACCTTTCCTCTATGTTTTCCACGCCCCCACTTGCGGACGATGAGGATGTTGGTCGTCGCCCAGGCCGTGAGCGTCGACCTCCTCGTAGGTATACCCCCCGGACAACACCATCGAACCATCAATTGTAGGGGTTTAATGCACTTTTTGTATAAATTTAATATTTGTATTTTAGTTATTACTTACTTCTGAATTTTATGTATAAATATCCATTATTCTATTTTTTCATTATATTAAAGCTCAATCAAATTATGAATGCCTCTATTTTCGATATAATCTTAATAATGCCACAACGCTCACATGGTATTTTATAACTTAATCTGGAAACAATTTGGATACAATTTATAACTTAATCTGGATACAATTTGGATACAATTACCTTTTATAACAATATATATAAAAATTTTACATCATTAGCTCAATTTCGACCCGATCCCGACGACTGTCCAACATGAAAGTTTCGGTTAGGGCATTTATTCCGGCTATGACCACTTAACCTGCATATTCCACAACGCTTTCTGTTAGATTTCTCCCTAATGTCCATCTCATTACGGATTCTGCTTGACTGCAGATGACCCATTAGATTCTTCCGTAGCCCTCTGTCTGGGAGAAGCTCGAAAGTGATCGGCGGCACCTCCTACGTAGATAGGTCCGACATGACGGGGAATTCATTCTCCCAGACACGCAATGTGCGCTCTAGCGTGTACACATCATCGACATATTGTTCAGCATCAAGGTTGACTTTAGCACACGCTGACACGGCATGTACACAGGGATAATGAAGTGTTTCGAACTTCCTACACTCGCACCATCTGTTCCGGAGATCAACTCTGTAGGACCTAGGTCGATGACTGATGTTCTCAGTAACTCGAAACGTTTCTAGTGGTCGTGAATATATTTCCACGTTCATTGACCTCGCCAATCGACGGTTTACGACAATTGCATCCCTCACATGTTCGATAAACACATGTCCCGCCTGAATCTGGTCGACTTGCTGCTGACCCATTCTTGGCATCAAAGTAGCCAGCCTTAAGAAAATAGCAGAAAATACCGATGCAATCGGAAGATGACGTGTTTTCAACAAGACAGTGTTGATCCCCTCGACTAAGTTTGTGGTCATGTGGTCATAACGAAAGCCCTCGTCAAAACTTTGAGTCCACTGCCACGACTCCATTATGCCCAACCATTATCGGAAAGATGTGTTTGTCTGCCCCTCCATGTCACTCTCAAGTCGGATCATTCTTTGCCGGAAAATATGTGGCTCTAACTCGTACGCTGCATACGTATTAACAAAAAATAAGTTTTAGTAAGTCGATAACATCAAACATTACAACTTATATTGAAAATATAAGGTTATCATTTACCCATTGCCACGACTTGTCTCTTCCAGTCTGCATTCTTATAATCTTTATGGAAGTTAGACGCAATGTGACGAATGCAGTAAACGGATCTCCACGGCACGCCGGAACGCCTAATAGCTACAATTAAACCCTTCCCTCTATCGGAGATGATGCAAATGTTATCATTCCTAATAACATACCTCCGCAGATTTGTAAGGAAGAATTCCCAAGACTCCATATTCTCTTTATCTACGATAGCAAATGCTATCGGGAGCACGTTTCTGTTACCGTCTTGAGTAACTGCAAGAAGCAGTATCTGTGTATATTTCCCATACAGCCAGGTCCCATCCACCTACACAAGTGGCTTGCAGTGGAGAAATGCCCGCACACATGGATCAAACGTCCAAAACATCCGATGGAAAATCCTTTTTGCCGGCTGTAACTGGTCATCCGGGCCGTAATACGGACTTGTCTGCAACTCAATCACAGTCCCCGGTACGTACTCCCACATAGCAGCTATCCAACCTTGAAGCTCGTTATACGACGAATCGTAATCCCCATACAGTTGCTCCATCGCCATCTATTTAGCTATCCATGCCTTCCGATATGAGACTCGATACTGGAATCGTGCTTGCATTTCCGCAATGAGTACCAAAACTTTAATGGTCGGCATGTCCTTCACCATTGGCATGATACACGTACAAATAGTTTTCGAATCAAGTTTTCCATGATCTTCTGTCATACGTGTTGATGTGCATATATGAGGACCAACAAATTTTCGTATCTCCCACATCTGAGAACTTCTAATGAATGCAGCTCGTACCCGCCAATTGCAGCCTTCCGCTGCCTTTCAACACTCCCCAACATATATTGTCGGAGTAGACACGGAGACTTTATAATCCACCGATATCTTTATGCTGTACCGTTTAATGGCATATACACACTCTTCTTTACAGCTGAATCTCTAGCCTATGAATAACTCATCATCATCAGATGTTACGGCCAGCCCGTGAGAATGAACTATTTCAGGGTACTCCGGAAACTCAGTTACATATGCTGCGTCGGGGTCTATGAGCGACATGTGTGGCCCAAGATTATTGTGTATCACAATACGCTGCATCTGCTCCCCGACCGAAGAAGCGTTAATGCCTTCATCGTTGTTGACATCTTCATCATCAATATCATCATGTACATCGTCCACATCGGGATCACCGTCACTATCAACCTCTTCATCCCAATGATCGCCACCACCTTCTTCTTCGCCAGCACCAACCATGTCAACATCGGGTGTAATATTCAGGTCGATACCGATCCCACCCATAGTTGATTCACTATCAACGTATGATATTGGAGCCACCATCCACGGTTCTTCAGCCCCGTCTTCTTCATCAGATGCATTAACATCTTCATTTTACTCCATACCGACTAACTCAACAAATAAGTGAATCGGTGCATTCTTCTCACTCCCATTCCCACAGTAGAGATCGACCATTGTCTCTACGTCTTCGTCGTCTACAAGTTCCATTTCGACGAATTTGACCGGATTTGTCGAAACTGGAAACTTGTAGAAAATTTTTGATATCCTTCTCCCACAACGTCTATGAATTTTTGCATTAATCATTGCCTTCATTTCATCGAACGATACATTTCTATTAAATCTCATTGCTATTTGTTGCCGACATTCAAATACACATCCAACACTTGTTGTCAAGATGACTCCATCAAAATAAACGTATACAAGAAACTTAGCATCCATCTTCAATATTTAATCTGTCAAAAAAAATTAAAATCTCATAAAAATTCTCGAACGGTAACTAAATTACTTAAAAAAATTTTAATGTTTCAATATGCAATTTTGTACATGAAAACCGTTTAACCACTAATACTTATAACTAACACAATAATAATATTAATAATTTTATACTCAAAATAATACACACTAAAATTATTAATTTTACTAAAAATAATAACTAACTAACTAACTATAATAATAATACTAGTTTTTTACTAACTAGTTTATTTTGGTAAATAAAAATAATAAGTAACCATAATAATAATACTAGTTTTTTGCTAACAATAATATTACTAAGTTACATCTTAATACATTAATAACATCTTAATACTAACAACAACAACAACAACAACAACAACAACAACAACAACAACAACAATAATAATAATACTAACTAATACTATTATTTTGAGTTTTATTAATCTTAATAACTAAACTAAAACAAAAAATATTACAAAATATACAAAATAATAACAACAATATAATCAATTATTTTTAAAAAATACCTTCTTTTTCTCTTTTTTTCCGCAGCAACTCTTCTTCTTCTTTTTTCTTTTGATTTTTCTCCCTTCAACTGGACAGATCTCGATTTTATAATACGAATAGTACCGCCAATCAGTATGGCACCATTGGTGCCGCCAATGCCATTGGCATAACCAAGGTGCCGTCACATCGGTCAGATTTTTTTTTGCAGGTTTTTTTTGTTTTTTATATATTTTGGTAAATAAAAAATTATATATTTTTTGGTAAATAAAAAAAAGTTATAACATTTTGGTAATTTTTTATTTTTTTATATTATTTTTGTAAAAAACCCTTCCTTCCAATTTAAGAGGAAAAATGAAAATTTTAAGTACTTTTTTTATAAAAAATGTTAAAATACTAGTTTTTAAATAAACTATTTTATAAAAATTAATTGATCTTTTTTATTATAATCAAATTTTCTCATTTACTTTCTTTTGATTTAATCCTTTAAAATTACATTTTTACTATCATAAAAGTTACAATTTAATTTCGACCCGTAAAAAAGTTATCTGGCTTCGCTCATGCTTTCTTTGTCTTTATTAATTTTAACTATCCAAATAAAATATACTTATATAATTTATTTTATTTATTTATTTCTTTATTTTTATATTTTTTATAATCACTCACCCAAAATTAATGTATATATATTTTTTGGATGTTTCTTAAATCTTTTATACTTTTATTTCTTTTTCTCTCTCCATTTTTATAAGAATTAAAGCATTGTGTGTCGGATAGCTTGAAGGTTGTTAAAGCACCGCAGGCTAATCACTTGGAAATCCCGCCATCAACCTTGTAAAGAAGAATTCATTTGAGCTTACAAGTTGTCGACCAGTGGTGTTTCAAGCATATTCCAAGAGGTAAGAATAAAGTTGCTGATAGATTTATTAAGATGGCTTTAGACAAAAATATTGAATTACATGTGTTAGATATAGTCCCTAAGGAATTCTTCGATGAGTTTAGATTTGATAAACTAGCTGGATTTCCGGTTATAATTATTTAGCATAAGTGGTTTACACAAAAAAAAAAAAAGAAAAAGAAAAAGCATTGTGTGTATGTGATCTTTTATATCAATTCAAATCACATAGTATTATCCCAGAACATGAAATTACATTGCCTTTAACTAATATACAACCAAATTAGTAAAGCCGTCTGAATTATTTTAGAATTAGTATCGATACACCATTAAATTTTGCTCGTGGAGTATAAATTATATGCAGTGTATCGAATACCTTTTATTTTAAATAATATTATAAATATAAAAGATTAATTGTATTAGACATCCCGGACGTATTATCTAAATTTTAAATCAGTTTTAGACTTTAAAACATTATAATTGAATCCTCAAAGCATAAGTCACTACACCAAAACAGACTTTTAGCGGCATATTTTGTGGCGTTTTGACGAAAAACGCCGCTAAAAATCGAGCATTAGCGGCGCAAAAAATAAAACGCCACTAAATATCTGGCAATAGTGGCGTTTCCATCAAAACGCCGTAAAAGAACATCACTAGCGGCATTTTTGGTTTTGCGCCGCAAAATCTCAAGACCAAAACGCATCGTTTTTGTCTTGATGTATACAATAATTAGTGGCGATTATGATAAAACGCCGCTAAAGCAAGTATTAGCGGCGCATTGCGGGAAGCGCCGCAAAAATCTTAACGAAAACGCATCGTTTTGGTATCGATGTATAGTAGAATTAGTGGCATTTACAAAAAAAAGCCAGTAAAACAAGTCTTAGCGGCGCTTACGGAAAGCGCCACAAAATATGATAACCAAAAGGCAGAGTTTTGATCTTGATGTATATTAGACGCAAAAAATGTTAACCAAAACGCAGCGGTTTGGTCTCGATGTATAATACAATTACTGGCATTAGGGAAAAACGCCGCTAGAGCATATAATTAGCGGCGATTTTCTAGAATCGCCGCAAGATATGCACACCAAAACGCAGAGTTTGGTCTTGAGGTATATTAGGATTAGTGGCGCTTACTGTAAAACGCCGCTAAAGCGTACTATTAGCGGCGCTTCTCTAAAAGCGCCGCTAAATTTCTTAACCAAAACTTAGCGTTTTGGTCTTGATGTATACTATAATTAGTGGCGCTTACGAGAAAACGCCGCTAAATAATAGTATTAGCGGCGATTTGATTTAAGCGCCGCAAGATATGCACACCAAAACGCAGAGTTTGGTCTTGAGGTATATTAGAATTAGTGGGGCTGATTGGAAAACGCCGCTAAAGTATACTATTAGCGGCGCGTTTTTAGATGCGCCGCAGAATATATTAACTGAAACGCTGTGTTTAAATCTTGATGTATATTGGAATTAGTGGCGTTCACGATAAATCGCCGCTAAAGCATATTATTAGCGGCACTTTTTGGTAAGCGCCACAAAATATCTTAACCAAAACGCACAGTTTTGGTCTTAACCATGCATTAATATAATGTAGGTTATTATATATTTAGTTTATCGTATTTGGGTTATGTTTAGGGTATTAGGTATCATTATATAATGTTTATTATTTTGGATTATATATAGTTTAGGGTTTAGGGTTTACTATATAGGTATATTGTTTTTGGTTTAGGGTTTGAGAGTTTAGGGATTAAGGTTCGGTGATTATTATAAGTTAAAAAGTTTATCGTATATAGTTTAGGGTTTTAGGGTTAATCATTACATAATGTTTAATATTTTGTGAATATTAGAGTATTGAGTTTAGGGTTTATGATGTAGGTTATGGTGTTTTGGGTTTAGGGTTTAGGAGTTTAGGGTTTATGCTACTTTAGTCATGTTAAGAGGTTAATTGCTGTTTTAGGGGTTGATGCTTGTGGTTAACGGTTTGCAGTTTATAATTTAACGTTTACAATGCATGGTTTTGGGGTTTGGGCGATTTAGGGTTTAATGACTTATTTGGTACCAATTTCAAAAAAATGACAAATATGTATTGTTTTTTAATTATTATTATGTTACTATAGTTCTAAGTGACACAAATGACTAGTTTACTAATTAATGACGAATGACATATTTATATGTTATATATGATGAAACAAATTATATTAATATTGTGTTATTTACATATATATATTAATCATTTATATATTCACTTAAAAATAGAGTATATATAATTTTAAAATTATAATACATTAATTTAATAATATAAATAATTTATAATTTATAATTTTAAATATTGATAATATTTAAATTTTAATGTATGAATTAAAAATAATGTCTACAACAATGTAAATAATTTATAAAAAGCTAAATATTAGCGGCATTTGTTAATAAAACGCCGCAAAAATATATAAAAATGAAGTAGTACGACACCGTTTCGTTGACGAGTTGCAGGTTAGTGGCGTTTTTTTGTGAAAACGCAGCAAAAGTTGTGAAAGTAGTGGCGTTTATTCGTAAGCGCCACAAACATTATAATATAAAACGATGTCGTTTTCATAGCAATGATCGATTAACTTTTCGGAATGCGGTGCCGTTTCAGTGTTGGCAAAAATTTTATAGTGGCGTTTTTGAAGGGAAACGCCGCAATAATTAATTAAATTTCCGGATTCGGCACCGTTTCTGTACTGGTAAATAATTTAATAGTGGCGTTTTGTTATAAAGCGCCGCAATTATATATAAACTTCGCCAATGAGGCGCCGTTTGTGAGCTTCAAAATTCCAATAGTGGCGTTTATTATAAAAACATCGGAAAACGCAATGCAAAACGTTGCCGTTTCGCTTACTGAAAACAATTTTAGGGTATACCCCCGAAGCAGTCTTCCCCCAGCCCCAAATTCGTCGCCCCCAAATCCCTAAATCGCCTTCTCTCTGAAATTCTTGCGTCCTTCTTGCCCAATTTCTTGAATTCCCAAATCCATAAATGGCCTCCTTTTTGCCGAATTTCTTGAAATCCCAAATCCTTAAATCGCCTCTTTCCTCCTTCCAGAGAAGACGAACGTCGCACAATAGGCCTTCAAAGGTTCGATTTTTGTTCCAATTCTGCGTATGTAATCTTTGGGTTTTCTAGTGTTTATTAATTTTACTTTGTTTTTTATTCGTGAATTTTATTTTGATGTTCCTTACTTTAAAAAATTTCTCTTTTCTGATCAGTATAGGGTTTTCGTTCGTTTCAGTTCATCGTCCTACAGGTACTGTACTTGTTTGTTTTTACTTCTATTTGGGAATGGTTTCATTATTGGGTATGCAACTGATGTTATGTTGTTTCAGTGATAGTTTTTAGGTTTATTTCATTTCGCCATTGAAAGTGGTTTTCCTCATCGTCCTATAGGTACAGTGTTTTTCTTTCTGTTTGAAATTGTTTTTCTCGAAATGGTTTCAGTGGGTGGCTTCATTTCATTTCATTTAACTGGTTTTAGGCAACGTTTCACAGACCATTGTTGTTGTCTTTCGATGTGTTACTGTTTTTCTGCATTTTTTAGGCATACTGGTCTATTACTGTTTTCTATCGATGTGTAAACTGTAGAAATCTTAAAGTATGCAGAAACATGAAGTATCTAGCAACAGAGCCTGGATTTAATCTATTTTATTTTTATTAAATTATTACATGTACTTAGGTTAAATAAATTTTTAGTATAATGTGTGATAAGTTACAGAAATTGAAGCTAAAATTGGTAATTTAGAATTGTCGAAATTAACAGATCATGAAATTGAGTATGTCATAATTTACCTAATTGCTTGAAAATGTTGTCATGTTAAGATTTGTTTGAGTATTTACATATGCTAAATGTTGTGAATGGATTACTATGAAATGAGCCTCTGTATTGAATGGTAATGATATATGGTATTTGTACAGTTATGAATAAAGTAGTACTGCTTACAATTGAATTTGTTAAGAACATATTTGGCCAGAAATGTGGTATAAATATGTGAATGGGTTGATTATGTATTTGCAGGTTGGTATAAAAAATTTGGTCTATTGGGGCTCCGATTTTGTATACATTTTTTTGCTAGTTTTCCTTTCAAATATTGGATGATTTTACTTACTTAAAATTGCCATCTAGTTTTCTGCCTTATATTTTCTGCTTTAATCTGGCATCCAGTTTGCCATGTTTTGGTATTAAATTATTTTGGTCCTTCACAAATCAAAGACGGTATATTAATATTTAGGGACTAATTGATGATACTTTGACTAAAGGAATCTAAATATGTTCTCATGTGTCCTGCCATCACCATTGCCGTTAATTACAGCATAAGTTACTGCATAGGATTCTAAGGACCCAAATATTATACAGCTCGTAAATTACATAATTAGATAAAATTGAAAGTATCCTTTTTCAATCTACTTTCTTCTCACATTTAACTTTCATTAATAAATAATTAAATCTTCTTCCGTTTCTCAAGTAATTCATTTCCAAAATCCCATTTGAAATGTGTAAATAATATTAACATGGATAAATAAATTGGTCCAAACTATACAAATATTTATATGTTTTCCTTTTTCATTATCTTTTTTATTTTAATTTTATGCTATTTTAATCACGAAAAATATATTTTGTTTTATTTTTAATTTACCTAATTAAATAAATTGTATTTAAAGTTATATTTTAAATATTTTATTTTATTTTAATCACGAATTTTTTTAAATATTTTATTTTATTTTAATCACGAATATTTTTAAATATTTAATTTTTTTAAAGTTCAAATTTCACAACTTACGTAATTTATATAACTTACATAATTCATAACTTACATAATTTAAATTTATAATACATAACTTACATAACTTATTAATATTTATATATAGTTTTAATATATATACTTAAAATTTATATATATTTTTAAAAATTGATACATTACATAACCTACATAACCTACATACATAAGCTTACATATAATACATAACTTATATAACTTAAATTTAGCAATCATATCATAACTTACGTACATAATTAGTAATCATATCACAACTTGCATAACTTACATAATAATACATACCGTACATAAAATAAATAAGTTACAGAATACACAAAAACAAAAACTTACATAACTTACATAATATCTTACATAATAACTTACATAATATCTTACATAATAACTTACATAATAATACATACCCTACATCAATTAAATAAGTTACATAATACACAAAAACAAAAACTTACATAACTTACATAAAACATAACTTACATAATACATTAGTTATTCCTAAATCCTAAACCCGTGCAATTTATTGTCAATGTCAGACTTCAAGAATTAAGAAATGGGCCGTTCTTGGATGAATTTGTCAAGAGTTAGCGACGGTTATCGAAATGGAGTGCAGAGTTTTCTAAATTTTTTATTTCAATATGCAAGCCAAGAGAACATGATTCTTTGCCCGTGTAAGAAGTGTGTCAACATAAACTGGCATTATTGTGAGGTTATATACGAGCATCTAATTGTTGATGGGTTTGTTCGGGGTTATAAGCAATGGCATTTTCATGGAGAATGCCCGCCTAGTACTTCCTCTTCAAGGATAGATGTATCTTATCCTAGTACTGCTAATTACCATCAGTCTGAAAGAGGGATGACATGGAAGGTATGTTGCGGGATGCATTTAATATGCACAATCATGGTGTGCAATCGTTCATGGCAGATTTTGTGGCATCTAATGATTGTAATATTGGTGGAACTGCATTTACCGAACCGGGCAGTAGTATACCTCATGAAGAGCCGAATGGAGAAGCGGCGAAGTTCTACGCCCTACTTAACGACATGAACGAAGAACTGTATGAGGGATCAAAGTTTTCAAAAATGTCATTCTGTGTTTGTCTCTTCCAGTTAAAATGTTTGGGAGGGTAGACCGGAAACTCGTTGACAATGCTGTTAGAGTTTTTGAGAGAAATGTTTCCGTTTGCAAAAATCCCTCAGTCATGCAAAGTTATGAAGAAAATGATAAAAGATTTAGGCCTTGGATACAACAAAATCCATAGTTGCCCAAATGACTGCATGTTGTATTGGGGCGATCGAAAAAACCAACAATGCTGTCATGTATGCGGCCAGTCCCGTTGGATTAGTAGAAACGCAGAAGATGGGAACGACGATGAAAATGATGCACAGAGGAGAAAGAAGCCAGTCAAGATTTTACGGTATTTTCCCCTGATACCAAGGCTTCAAAGGCTTTTCATGTCGTCGAAGACAGCGGAGTCAATGACGTGGCACCGTGATGGACGAACCGATGATGAATTACTAAGGCATCCGTCAGATTCTTTAGCTTGGAAATCATTTGACAATAAATTTCCAGGCTTTGCAAGCGATCCTAGGAGTGTGAGGTTTGGGCTAGCATCTGATGGATTTAATCCTTTCAAGATCATGAGCACTGCGTACAGTACTTGGCCAGTAGTGCTTGTTCCTTACAATCTGCCTCCGTGGATTTGCATGAAGCAATCTTCTCTTATCTTATCTATGATTATCCTTGGAGAGAAAGGGCCGGGGAATGATATCGACATTTATTTACAGCCACTTATTTAAGAGTTAAAACAATTATGGGCTGGTGTCGAGACATACGATGTTCTGAGAAAGGAGAACTTTAATTTACGTGCAGCTTTGATGTGGACCATTAATGACTTTCTCGCTTATGCCAATTTATCCGATTGGAGTACCAAGGGTCGTTACGCGTGTCCTTGTTGTGCTACACAAACATGTTCGCAATGGTTGTACAATGGGAATAAGTTTTCTTACATGGGGCATCGTCGGTGGTTACCGAAAAATCATAGATTTAGATTTCAAAGTTCTGTATTTGACGGCACTGAAGAGTTCAGAGAAGCTCCTTCGCAGACCAGTGGCTCTGAAATCTTGTTCATGTTGGAAGATATGAATTTCATTTATGGGAAGATGAACCAACCGCCAAACACGCAAAAAAACAGAATATCAAATGATGAAGCTGATGATGACTCCGACGAAGAGGACGATCCTAATGAGGCGGACTTGTGGAAAAAAAAGAAGTATTTTTTTTGAGTTGTCTTATTGGGAGCATCACCTTTTACGACACAATCTTGATGTTATGCACATTGAGAAAAATGTCTGCGAGAACATTGTGGGTACAATTTTGAATGTCGACGGAAAATTAAAAGACAATCTTCAGAGTCGACTTGATTTAGTCCAAATGGGAATTCAGCCTGATCTTCATCCCAATCCATTTCCAAACGGGAAATATCGGTTGCCGCCTTCTATTTTCTCAATGTCTAAGACGGAGAAAGAACTGTTCTTTATGGTGCTAAAGGATATGAAGGTTCCAGATGCGTATGCATCAAATATATCTCGATGTGTTAGTGTTAAAGGTCGAAGATTATATTCGCTGAAATCACATGACTATCACATCTTGATGCAAGATTTACTGCCAGTTGCTCTACGATGTTGTATGTCCAAGAAGGTGACGTCTTGTATAATTGAACTATCCAACATAATGAAAGCCATTTGTGGCAAAGTTTTAGATGTTCAAGAACTTCAGAAGGTACAGGATCGAGCCGCTTTGACTTTATACAACACGGAGAAAATCTTCCCACCTTCCTTCTTCACCATTATGGTTCACTTGATAATTTATCTCCCGCACGAAGCAATTCTTGGCGGACCCGTTTTCTATCGATGGATGTATCCCATAGAAAGGTGTTAGTTAAAATTTTTAAAATTTTCCTTCATTCACCTCTATGCCTTTAGTTACAACTTTTGATAATGTTGTATATTGTGTTTAGGTTCCTATCCAAATTAAAGTCTTACTGTCGCAACAAGCGATATCCAGAAAGATCGATTGCTGAAGGCTACTTGGCAGAGGAATGTATGACCTTCTGCTCAAGATATTTGGAAGATGTTGAAACAAGGTTGAACAAACCAAATAGGAATGCTGGACTCGTGGACCATAACTTAGCCGATACTTATTTGTTCCAAAGTTTTGGAGAACCAATCGGCAAAGTTGAAATTGCAGAATTAGATCATTTATCGTGGGTACAAGCACATCGATATGTTCTGTTTCACCACGAATCATTGGAACCTTTACGGAAGTAAGTTCTACAAATTTGATAAATATTTATCAAACTAATAATTGTTTATCTTCTAACAAAGTGAATATTTTTTTAACACAGTGAGTACAAACAAATATTGAGATCTCGTTCGCGCTCCCGAAGAACACAACATCGAGATATCAATAAGTTGCTTACAGAATCTTTTTATGAATGGTTAAGCCAAACGGTATGCAGTTGGAGCTTCCGCTTACAAATAATAATGTTTTTTCATAACATTTTTAATTACTTAGTTTACTTTCCATTCAATAGGTTTGGAGTGGGAAGAATGTAGACGACGAAGTTAAATGGCTCTCCCAAGGACCAAATCGAGCGGTTAAAAGATATAGTGCGTTCTTTATCAACGGATTCAGATTTTATACAAAATATCGCGAGAGGTTGAGGAGAACGCAAAATTGTGGAATAGTTGTTAATTCTACAATTACAAGTTATGCTAGTGCTAGGGACAATAATCCTGTCGAGGGAAATGTGGAATATTTCGGACATCTTACTGACATAATTGAGTTGGATTACTACGGTAAATGGAAAGTTATGTTATTTCGAGGTGATTGGGCCGATGTTAATACAGCTCGTGGAATCAAGCAATATCAATTTGGTTTTACAATGGTGAACTTTGACCGATTGATTCACACAGGACAACAACTGATAGATGAGCCGTATGTATTCTCATCTCAAGTTAAACAATTTTTTTACTCGAAAGATCCAACTGATGAGGGTTGGTACGTTGTACTCCGTAACATCCCTAGAGACTTGTTTGACATGGGCAGTGGAAATAGAGATAACATCGACGACAGATCAGAAACTTTGCCATTTCCAGAACAAAACTTAAACGATAATATCCCTACTACTAGTGCACAATTTCAATGGGTTCGTCAGGATACGGATGAAGATATTTACGAATAATGATGTAGTAAGATTTTACGATTGTTTAATTATATGTAATATCATAATTTAAATCTTGGTCTTATTATATATTTCAACTATTTTATATGTGCTGTTATTGTTGTAATTAGTTATTAAGTTTACTTACATTTTATGTGTATTGCAGATAAAATGCCTAGAAGAAAAATTCTAAAGGAAAGCATTGTTCAAAATGATCCAAACTCGACAGAAACAAATAGTACTGAACAACAGACAACAATTGGATCTTCGAATGTTCCGATTACACCTGAGGATCCTACGGAAGTTCAAAGTAATTTTACATTTAATTTACATGCGTGTTGACTTATAATTGATTTATTTTTCAAATTCTTATATTATAATGTACCATTTGTAGCTGAAAATGGTGGGACGTGCAGAGGTCGAGGACGTACGCTGCTTAGAGAGTTATACGAGTTAGATCCAGTCGAGCGTGTCAAGGTATGCAGAAACAATTTTGGTCAGCCTGTTGGATCAGAAGCTCGACTTTTAACATGATACATGGCATTTTAGCACGAAATGCGAATATATTGCCTATCAACTACGAGTCATGGCGTCAAATGCTCGATAGCAACAAAAACCAAGCCCTCGATAATATTAAGGTAACAAAATGTTAACATCATCTGTAATGCTTGAGAAATAGTTTCATTTATATTTACTTTATTAACTTGTGTTTTTTGTAGGTTTGCTTTAGAGGTCTCGGATGCTTATGTAAAGAAGGCATTGGGAAAAAGATAGAGAGACAATAAAAGTACTTTGAAGAAAAATTATTATAAGACAAAAACAACCCTCGATGAGAAATTACAAAATGTCCTGCCGAGTATGTTGAGGTACCAATGGGAAGATGCGGTTAGATTTTGGCATTCGAAGAAAGGCGAGGTACGACGTACTTCCAAACTATTGTAATTATTTTGGTTTATAGTATTTACTATTTACATACTAAAAATTTTATAACGTAAGATCGTGAACGAGTTGGAAAAAGCAGCCGGCGGTAACAAAAATTCACTCACACAGCCAGGTCGAGAAGTTTTGCATGTGTAGCTGAGGCGGAGGTATTTTTAATTTTTTAATATTCTCAAATATGTATAACTTTCTATTAAATAATATTTTTACTACTATATTGTAGGAACAGTCGTCCGGTCAAAAAGTTGGACGCCTTCAACTTTTTGAAATTACACATAAGAAGAAAGATGGATCTGCTATGACTCTTGAAGCTGGTGAAATTATGGTACGTTTACTTAATACGATTTGACTTGTTTTAGTTTTTTATAGTGTTTATTTTCTAATGGTTTAATTCATTGCTTGTAATGCGACTATTGTTATATTGCATTTGTTTTTTTAATATATATTGCGTTCCTAACTATGTGATTTATTTATTAGGAAAAACTAAAGGATAAAAAGACGGAGTACGAAGTGATTGCTTCTAGTGACAGTTCTGTTCATCTTGAAGACATTGATAACCGGATTATTACTGAAGTTTTGGGTCCTGAAAGGTATGGTCGGGTTCGATTTCAAGGATATTTTATCAGCCCAACCCAATATTTTGGATCCAGCTCGCACCAATACATGGCTTCGGGAAGTCAATCTCAAGCTGAAGTTCAGAGGTTAAAAGACCAGATGGCTCAGATGCAAGTGACCACATTTGAGGTTCAAAGAAAATATGAAGAACTTCAGTAACAACTTAAAGCAGAGGCGGCAGCGAGGGAAGCAGAGGCTGCAGCGAGAGAAGCAGATGCCGCAGCAAAGGAATCAGTGAGAGAAGCAGAGGTTCAAAAGAAATATGAAGAACTACAGCTACGACTTCAAGCAGATGCGGCATCGAGAGAAGCAGAGCAGAGCAAAAAGTACGACGAACTTCAACAGTAGCTTCAGATTATGATGAAGATGTTTCAGCAGTCGCAACTTCCGCCGTCATAGTGTATATTGCATAAATATTTTTATCATTTTAACTTTTAACGTTTTTGTAAAGAAAAGTATGAATTCAGCTTTTATTTATTGATATTAATATTATTTTTGTCATTTAATTTGAAATATTATATAAATTTATTGTTTTTAGTTAGTTTAGATCTGGTTGCTTTTGATTTGTTGTTGCAAGAGGGCTGAAAAAATTAGAAAATTTTATTTTAAAAAAATCCCAAAATTAGTGGCGTTTGCTAAAAAAGCGCCGTTAAAAGTCATATCATATAGTGGCGTTTGTGAAATAAGCGCCGCGAAAGAACACTACTTTTAGCGGCGTTTTCTTCCTAAGCGCAGCTAAAGATCATGTTCTTTAGCGGCGTTTTCTCCAAAGCGTTGCTAAAGAACATGATCTTCAGCGACGTTTTTCCCTAAGCGCCGCTGAAGAACATGATCTTTAGCGGCGTTTTTTCCTAAGCGCCGCTGAAGAACATGATCTTTAGCGGCGTTTTTTCGGTAGCGCCGCTGAAGAACATGAGCTTTAGCAGCATTTTTTTCTGTAAGCGCCGCAAAAGTTAACGACGTTGTCGTTAGCGGCATTTTTTGCGGCGCTTCCTCAAGCGCCGCAAATGCCTTTAGTGGCGTTAAGAAGCGCTGCTAAAGGCCTAAAAAAACGCCGCTAAAAACCTGTTCTGGTGTAGTGAGTATAATGTGGATCAAGTACTTATACTAGACTAGTCATTAACTTGGTCATAAAATTCCAACTTAGATATGAAGTGGAATCAAATTTTGAACAAGCATGTACTTGCATGCATAGAGAATTTTGTATCTAACATGTTAAAAAAACACAAGATAATAACTAAAACTTGGAAGAGTTTTTTTTTTCTTAACATGCCAAATTCAATTTATCTAGGCAAAAGAGTTTAGAATTTGATTTCCGTGTTTTAAATTTTATCAACATATTCAAACTAAAATTTAATGTTCAAACATATGATTATGCTAATAAAAGGACTAACATAATAGCTCAAGTCTAGCGACCAGACTGGGTGAAGGGTGTTACAAGGACGCTTTTATTTTAATCACCCAAGCGTTATACATTTAATGAAGGTTAATTGTAAACACCAAAACATGTTTACACTTTCATTTTGTCACCCCCAAAATATCTTTTTTAAAGTATTGATTGGGGTAAAAAAAAATCTAAGGATTAAAGTGAAAAAAGGGTAAAAACTAGAATAATATAGAAAAGTTGTCAAATTGTACTTGTTTATCTCATTGTTGAGAATTCTAATTTTTTTAAAATATTAAAATTTTAAATTACAAAACATCAAAATAAATTAAACAAGTTATTGAATTTTTTTTCTCCCTTGATAATTTCAATTGATTTGTTACTATAATATTGAAATTAATTAATTTAATCTCCGTCTAAAATTTTATTTTATATTTTCAAATTATCATTAGCAAAATCAACTCAAATAGTTCATATTTAATAATTGCTTACAAAACTTAAATTTTTTTGATTATATAATTTTGAATCTTCCATGCTAAACTAAAAGTAAAGGAAAAAAAATGATGTTTGTTCTTCGTTTGGGTAAAGAAATGATAAAAATTTATGAGTTTTGTTTGGCATGAAAGATAAAATTAATTAATTAAATTAATTGCAAGAATTTTCGTTGCTTTTAGCTTAGCATAGAAGATTTAAGATCATAATAATAAAAAAGTCGTGTTTTGTAGACAATTATTAAAGATGAGTTATGTGAGTTGATTTTAATTTGTAAATGTAAAATAAAATTTAGAATTTTATAAGGAGATTACATTAATTAAATTAATTAATTTCAATATTATAGTAATAAACTAACTAACACCACGAGGGATAAAATTTTTCAATAATTTATTTAATTGATTTTGATGTTTTGAAATTTAAAATTTCAATATTAAAGAAAAAAAAAAGAAATTTAGAACTTCCAGAAGAGGGTAAATAAGTAAAATTTGATAAAATTATTTTAGATTCTACTATTTTCACTTTAATCCTTAATTTTTTTACCCAATCAATACTTAAAAGATATATATTTTTTGTACCAAAATGAAAGCAATCCAAAAGTTGGGTGACTAAAATGAAAGCTCCTTAAAAGTTGAGTGATAAAATTGAAAGGATTTTCAAAATGAAAACTATCTAAAAAGTTGAGTAACTAACTAGAAAATTTACCCTTTTTTAAACAGTCTGTTACCATTTACACTTATTAAACTCTTTTTAATTAATGGATTAATTTGATTGAATCACATATACTTCCCCTCCAATAAAAACCCTTTTAGCAAATTCAAAGTAAAATGAACTTAATTAGGCAATTTAAGAGGGGTCAACAAAAGTTGGCTTGACCACGTTTCCTGCCCGCTCGCCTGACCAGCTGGGCTTTGTCCCCACCTAGCCGCATAGGAAGAGAACTTGAATTGATCGTTGGGCCCCACTCAACCGTATCACCACTCTGACCCTGCCACGTGTACCTATACTTCCACATAATCCTAGCTTTGGAGTAGATTATAAGACAAGAAACGAGTGTAGAGAATCAAAGCCAAGTTGTGGAGTTCTTTTTCTTTTTCTTTTTTGTCCTATATAAACCCTCCATACATCCCCATAACAGATCCTCACCAGTTGTTTCTGGTATTTTCTCAAACATTCTTCAATCTTTTCATCTCTCCTCAGACCCGATCGATCTATCTTCTTGCTTCGTTCCCTCTTTCAAGAACTGGCTAACACACAGGAACCACTTGTGGAGGAAACTAACAAGAACCAAGAGGTGGTTCTTGCCCTCTATGAGGCCTTAAACACTCGAGACGTCGAAACTGTTCACAAAATCCTTGCCCCTGACCTTGAATGGTGGTTCCACGGTCCCCCGACTCACCAGTTTTTGATGCGCCTGCTCACCGGTGCTTCTTCCGACGATTCTTTCCGTTTCGAGGTTGATCCCCTTTCGGTTACCACCTTTGGGCCCACCGTCATCGTCGAAGGCTGCGATCACAGCCGTTCAATCTCTTGGGTTCACGCTTGGACCGTAACCGATGGGATAATTACCCAAGTGAGGGAATACTTGAACACTTCTCTCACCGTTACTCGCCTTGGAAACTCTACCCAATCTCCATCGTCCGACTACAATCCATCATCATCATCATCATCATCATCATCATCATCATCATCGACGGGTGAGATTACCTCTGTGCATTGCCCTTCCGTCTGGGAGAGCAGCTTTTCCAACAGGGTTGGAAAATCCGTGCCGGGTCTTGTCCTGGCAATTTAGTCATTTCACTCATCATATATCTCTCTGATCAGGTGCAGCCGTGACTAGGATAATAAAATAAAATAAAAAAGGAGTGCTTTCGTGTCAGCTCCTTATTGGTCTCCTACTTGCTTATGCACTAAAAAACAGTGTCGCTTAAAGAGAGAGAGAGATCAAAGATGTGAATTTGGTTAAGACCCTGTTTGCTAGGGTCATATTATTATCCGTTTCTACCTAGGTTTGCTTTGGTGTCTGTTTCATTTGGTATTGTGTTACTTTTCCAATGTATGTGCCACTGTGTTTGGTGAATCGTCTGTCCTTTTGTCCAATAAGACTCCGCTATTTCAAAAAAGGAATTCGTGTTGATTTTCTTATTAATACATTTTATTTAATTAGAATTAGGATATTTCTCAGCTACGAACCATCCATTTGGTCTACTTGTTGCCAAAAGTAATGATGTGAAACACTCGACATTAATAGGACTTGAAATTATCTACTACTAATGGCTATGCTATGGGATGATG
The DNA here is from genome assembly GCF_007990345.1 of Gossypium hirsutum. Taxonomy (NCBI): domain Eukaryota; kingdom Viridiplantae; phylum Streptophyta; class Magnoliopsida; order Malvales; family Malvaceae; genus Gossypium; species Gossypium hirsutum. Next base: position 59,106,119 of record NC_053442.1, read on the forward strand.
ATAAGATATCAACACTACATATTACATCAATATGGAATTTCTTTTAGTTTTTTTGGTGTTTTGTAATAAGTCTTTTATCTATAAGTTTTTATTTTTATTTTTTCTAAAAAAAACTCAACAAATTCAAACCCTCCCATTAACTCAACTCAATAACTATAAAGCTCAAATGGCTCACCACTAACACTACAAATATCTCTTGTGCACCATCCTCTCGTGACTTTAGCAAGTTAATTTAGTTTGTGAAGGTTATATATTTAATTTATAATATGTGGAAATAATAATATATGATAATATTTTTATTGCATTGGATTTTGAAAATGGTGAGGATTGAAATTTTAGAATTTGACAAGTAAAAAGATTAAAATTGACCAAATGGACTAAATCAACAATGCTCACAAAGTACAAGGACTAATAGTATAATTTAACCATATAATAATATTTATGTTATATTTGTATTGTTTTTTTAAGGTAAACTACACCCAAGTCACTATTAGTAATTTTACATTTTGGTCATTCAACTTTAAAAAGTTAACAAAATTATCTACTATTCGAAAGTTTTCATTTAAATTATTAAGTTATGGTATTTTTTGTTTTTAATAACAGTTACACCAATCAAAAGTTCTCATTCCCTTTCTCTTCTATAATTTAATTTTTTTCATGAAATAACTTTGAATGTCATGAATTTACGAATCAAAATTCAAATAACCCAATGGCTTGACCATTTGATCGACTTGGATCTAAAGTATATTTTTCTACTCGTCTATAGGTATTGATTATTAAATCATCACTTGGAGCTCACTAACCAAACTTAAAAAAAAACAACTTAATACCCGAATGACTCAAGTAAAAATTTTCTAATAGTTCAATAATCATTCTATAACTTTTTGAAATTGAATAATAAAAACTTAAACCTATTTATCGACCTTGGGCATGGTTTATCTTGTTTTTTAATCATAATTATTTTTCAATTTATATTGTATAATTAATTAAATTATTTAAAAAAATAGTGAAGGCCAAGTGGAAGCAAATTGTTAAAATCATTGCATTCTCCCGAGGAAACAGGGAATCTGCAGGAAGGGAATAATTGGTACTTGATAGATTTGTTAATCATGTGATATAGCTAGAGACACGTGTACGATGATACGGGATCTTTCTACAGCTCATCATTACTAACTCTACAGGCATGCTTTGATGGATATGTACTAGAGATATTCTTCAACTGTCTGATCCTTTTTGGCCATATCTTGAACCGTCTGATTATATCATGTTATTTTTGGACTATTTTCCAAATCATTATGAAAATGAGTGGCCCTGATTTTGGCTTGATTCCCAGAATCTCTCTCTCTCTTTTCTTTCTTTCTAATTTTAATTAATTAATTATTTATAACATGTCTCGTCAAATTAACCTTTTTTTATTTTCTACTCTTAATACATTATCAGAATTTAACTAATATTTATTCGAATATTCTTGTCTTCAAAAAAACCTATTTTATGCAACCATTTCTTTTATCTATCCACCAGACTTAATATATTTATCAATTAATTAAATAATAATTTATTTAAACCTAAAATTTACAAATCAATGTGTTGTTTTCCTTGCATTGTATAAAATAAATAAATTAAATTTATTGTCTTCAAAAAAAAGTTCATACATATCCAAAATCATATGATAAATAAAATGTACCAATTTGAAAAATTACAAAGGGATTAAATTAATATTATTAGATTTATTTGAAGGCTATCTAATGAACAACTTGATAATATATATTATGAATAATATTCAAATATCACAAACCATATGTGATTATGAAATAATTCACACCAGATATTAAAGATTGTGTGACTTAAATTTCGTTACTTGTTAAAAAATAAAAACAATAAAAGAAAGGGATCCATTGGGGCGAGAGGCTGAAGACCATAGGCCTAGAGTACGGACTATACCGCACAAGTTGAGTTCGTATAAAACTATACTTCTGCTATTTGACTTTGATTAGAACAGGTTTTTCAACTCTTAAATAGATACAGTCAAAACTCTTTTTGTATAATTCATTTTTCAACATTAGTGAATTTCTTTTTCTCTACCCGTGATTTTTTTCCGAAAAGATTTACACGTAAAATTTGTGTGTTCTTATTTTTCTTTTCTTATTGTTTTGTGGTCGTTCTACTGTCGTTACCAACGTTAATTATAACATCAATATATATTCCTTTTCACCATCGAGAAATATTTCAGACTCACAATTTTTATTTGATTTATTCAAATTTTAATTTTAATATAAATTATATTTGATATATTTGGATGATTTTTTTAAAAAAAATTTTACGAGCAAAATTATTTATTTATTCAGTTTCTTTAGATAAAATTTGAGAATAGCTTAGATTTTATTATTTTTGAAGAAAAAAAGGTGACGATTTGTTGTTACTTTCAATTGATGGCTAAGGTTCAAAATATGATACCCACAAGTTGTGAACTTGCATATTCTTGACCTTTTTATGGCCTTATATGTTGAGGAAAATGGCAAAATGGAACCTAATTAGGAGAAAAAAATTCACATGTTTTTATCATATATTATCAAATAAAATATGACTAATATTTAATGTACTAACGGTATATAATTTTGAGATTTTAAGACTTTAAAGTCGACATAGGTTTGAGTTTTACTTTATGTAAATGTACATGTTATCTTCTAGATTTATTCTAGTTAATTAGAATTGAGATAAAGTGTATTAGATAAACCATTAAAAAAATTTATTTTATTGAAAATTAAAATTTCAATATTTAATTTTTTAAATGTATTTGATAACCATAATAATTTTTCGGGTTTTTTACAAAAATAATATAAAAAAATAAAAAATTACCAAAATGTTATAACTTTTTTTTTATTTACCAAAAAATATATAATTTTTTTATTTACCAAAATATATAAAAAAAAACAAAAAAAAAATAAAAAACAGAAAAAAAACCTAGACTGATTTGACAACTCCCTGGGTAGAGGGAACACTGTTGGCGGCACCAAACAAGGGTTCCCTGTTGGTGGCACCACTCGTGTTATAAACACGAACTCTGTCCAGCTGAAACAAGAAAAATCAGAAGAAAAAGAAAAGAAAGAAGAGGTGCTGCGGAAAAAAAGAGAAAAAGAGAGAAAGAGAAGAGAAAAATCAGATATTTTTTTAAAAATAAATGCCCTAACCGAAACTTTCATGTTGGACAGTCGTCCGGATCGGGTCGTAATTGACCTAATATTGTAAAATTTTCATGTGTAATGATAAAAAACTATACAAATGATTATGATTACATTGTATCCAAATTAAGTTATAAAATAGTATATGGCGTTTGGAATTATTAATATTATATCGAAAATGGAGGCATATAACCTTAAATTAAGCTTTAATATAATGCAACTTTAAAATAATTAAATTGGTAAAAAGAAATTGAACAATAACCACAATAATTGAAACTAGAATAATTAAATTAGAATAATTAAATTGATACAAAAAGTACAAACGTGTTAATGTACAAACATGTGCCATACACCCCTAAAATTGATGGTTCGATGGTGTAGTCCTAGGGGTATACCTATTCCTAGGGGTATTTATTAATCACGGTTTCTATTTATTTAAAAAGGATAGACGTACAAAGAAATAATGTTATCGTAAAATTTTTTCTGTAATTTAACACTATCAGGACTCGTACCGAGTTTTAAGGGGCCGTGTGAGTGTTTTGAAGAATACTCAGGATGCACGGTTGATGCCGTACTTAGAGCTAGCCGGATTTGGGTCCGTAGCACAGATCCGGTACACCATATTGCGCTTTGATTTATTATCTGCGCTAGTGGAGCGGTGGCGCCCGGAGACTCACACTTTTCATTTTCTGTGCGGGGAGTGCACGGTGGTGACCTTGGAGGATGTAGCGTTGCAGCTTGGGCTCCCAATTGACGGGAGTCCCGTAACGGGATTATCTGCATTTACCGATCCGGATGCACTTTGCTATCAGCTTCTAGGAGACTCACCAGGGGACGGTGAGTCATATTTTTCGGGCGTACAATTTACATGGCTGAAAGCCAAGTATGGACAATTATCAGCGACAACCACTGAAGGCGAGTTGTTGTGTGCTGCTCGAGCGTGTGCTATGATTTCCTTCCTATTTTTACTACACCACCACCAGCGCCAAATGATAATGTTGGTCGTCGCGGGCACCCAGAACGTGACCGTCGACCTCCGAATAGGTATACCCCTAGGACTACACCATCGAACCATCAATTTTAGGGGTGTATGGCACATGTTTGTACATTAACACGTTTGTATTTTTTTGTATCAATTTAATTATTCTAATTTAATTATTCTAGTTCCAGTTATTGTGGTTATTGTTCAATTTCTTTTTACCAATTTAATTATTTTAAAGTTGCATTATATTAAAGCTTAATTTAAGGTTATATGCCTCCATTTTTGATATAATATTAATAATTCCAAACGCCATATACTATTTTATAACTTAATTTGGATACAATGTAATCATAATCATTTGTATAGTTTTTTATCATTACACATGAAAATTTTACAATATTAGGTCAATTACGACCCGATCCGGACGACTGTCCAACATGAAAGTTTTGGTTAGGGCATTTATTTTTAAAAAAATACCTGATTTTTCTCTTCTCTTTCTCTCTTTTTTTCCGCAGCACCTCTTCTTTCTTTTCTTTTTCTTCTGATTTTTCTTGTTTCAGCTGGACAGAGTTCGTGTTTATAACACGAGTGGTGCCGCCAACAGGGAACCCTTGTTTGGTGCCGCCAACAGGGTTCCCTTGTTTGGTGCCGCCAACAGTGTTCCCTCCACCCAGGGAGTTGTCAAATCAGTCCAGGTTTTTTTTTCTGTTTTTTATTTTTATTTTTTTTAATATATTTTGGTAAATAAAAAAAATATATTTTGTTAAATAAAAAAAGTTATAACATTTTGGTAATTTTTTATTTTTTTATATTATTTTTGTAAAAAACCCTAATTTTTCACTTCATTTAGAATTTTAAACCAGAATAAGTAGATAATTATCACTTAATATTAAAAAGATTATCTCTTTACTTTTTTTAATAAATGAAATATTTAGATTATCATATTTAATTATATTAATAAATTTTCAAAGATGATAATTATATTCATTACTTAATTTTTACAAATAGTATTATAATATAAATTATTTACTTAATCTTTCTTACAAAGAGGGAATTTTGCGGGGTTTTTTTAAAATTGACTCAAAAGTTTTTATTAATTATGAAACTCATTCACTTTCAAAATCATGTATGTAAATGACTTGTTTTGAACAGCGAATTTCGGTGCTGCAATTGCTATTGGCGGCACCAGACTGAAGTGTGATTATATAAAACATTTAGGGACCTGATGAAGCAATTACCTTTTTAGATTGGATGAAAAAAAAGGGTGACGACTCGACCGCTAGCGACACCCCAATTCTTTTAAACTTTTGGTCTATTTGCATGTTAGGCCAGTTCCCTTTTGAAATTAAATTTAAATAGCCCTTAAAAAATATGAGAATAACAAAAATAAAACCTTTTCTTTTTTTTAAAAATAATAAACTTAAAAAACTATATAAAATTATTATTTAAATTACCCAAATATATCCCTAAACAATTTTTCTCAAGTTTAAATAAGAATTTTTTACTTGAGGAAATTTCTTGAGGGATATATTTGGGTATTTTAAATAGTAATTTTATAAGGCTTTTTAAGTTTATTATTTTTAAAAAATGAAAAGGATTTATTTTTGTTATTCTTATATTTTTTAAGGGCTATTTAAATTTAATTTCAAAAGGGGATTGACCAACCAATGGTTGGCTCATTATGAAGAGTGGTGCCGCCAATGACAATGACGACACTGAGGTTTACTGTTCAAAACAAGTCCATTTAAATACATGATTTTGAAAGTGGGTTATTTTCTTAATTAATAAATTTTTTTGGGTCAAATTTAAAAAAAAAACCCGAATTTTGCTGTTTAATTTTGTTTTCATTTAATTAATCTTTGGTCATATTTAGAGTATATCAGTTGGAGAAGTTAATTTGTTTATTTTTACTGACTGTTGTTTATCATATTTTGCGGTTAATGAAATAGTTAAAATTTCTTAATTAGTTATTGTTTCATATGTACACGTAAAATGATTCAACATATCTAGGGTTTGATTATTTTTCAAGTTATAAACATATAATCTTATCATGTCCTTATCTTATAAGACAAGTTGCAGGCAAAGACACGAAAAATATGTAAGAATTAAATAAATTATTAGGTTTAAGTCCAATAAGAAGTCCATACGTATTGATTGAGTGTTTGAATTATTAAACCATGAACTATGAAGGAATGGAGGAGAGGTTTTGATTCTCTTTTTTCAACTTGAATTTTTTAAACAGAAAGTCATCACTTTTGAATCTTCCAACCTTAAATTTAGCTCCATGTTTAGAAGAGTTGAATAATAATTACGTCTCAAAAATAGATTTAGATAAAAATATTAGACATTGTTGAGTGTTTTTCTCTATCTCCCTCATGTAGTAGTATCTATATATTTATATAATATGGGTATTGTTCATTGACATGATATGTTAGGTAGGCTTCATGCATGTAGATACGCATTCTATTCTAGACTCAACACGTGTTTATAAAGTCTTATGCACGTGTAGCATCACAGAAGACCAAGCTCAACCTGTGAGCTTGGCCTGCATATGTAACCTCGCAAGAAAGCTAGCTCGACCTGCGAGCTCATTACAATCTAGCCCAAATCCATTTGGGCTTTGGGTCGATGATGGTAATTATCCTAATAGACACGTTTAAGTTTTAATGTTCAAGGTTTAAGTCCGGTCTCATCCAACTTATTTTCTAATTTATATTATAAATTATAAATTATAATTTATTTCACATTAAAATTAAATTTATAATAATATGATAGATTTATGACACACTCGTGATAAGGGTAAAAAATTATATAACAAATATGTTTATTAAAAATTATATAAAAAAATTTAATTGATGCTTTGATTATACTAGTAAAGGCAAAGGTTTATTATACTGTAACACCCCTAACCCGTGTCCGTCGCCAGAATAGGGTTACGAGTATTACCAATCGAAACACAACATTCAACATTCATTTCTCAATCAAATAATCCAACATTAATAAATATCATTCAATCATACACATATTGTCCCTTTTAGAAGTCTACGAGACCTTAAACATACATTAGAGAAGGTTCGGGACTAAACTAATCACATATAAAAATTTTCGAAACTTGTAAAAATTTTCTAAGTAACAAAGGTCACATGGTCGAATTATACACCATGTGCTCGGACCATGTGGCACAAAAATAGACTTGATTTAAGCCACTTTTCTCACCTTTCAAATGCGGCATTAAGAACTCCATATTATGATCAAGCATATTTCATTAAACATTAAAATCTTATGTACATTTAACCACATCGAAATAAATCATTCAAGCATGATCATGTGCACTCATTGCCATTCATTCTATACTCTATTCGGCTAACAAGTTACCATATAAAATTATACCCCATTTATGCACTACTCATTTGACTAATATTAGCCATTTCCTAAATACATTTTCTGAATCAAACATACCAAATTTTCAGGAGTTATGCATCATGCCAAAATTACACATGCTTTCTAAATTCATTCCTTGTCTAATCGGCCAACAAGGTTAACCACATTAATGGTACAAATTTTACCATTCAATCATAAACTGAATTATGCCATTTCCTATCCTTAATAGAATGATCAATTTACAACCAATGATATTATAGGCACATATTTATTGGTCTTACCTATTACTAGTCGAATATAAACATGCTTATTAAATCACTTAATAATTAATCATGTAACCAACGAAACATTCTTATAACATAATCACGTGATCAAACCAAATCATCCTATTTTATAACCGAATGCATACCTAGACATAGCAAATTATCACTAATAAATAACCGAATTAATGTAGCCATACTACTATTAATTCGTCTACCGCATTATACACATAAATAAAATCTAACTTTAAGTTAACTAAATTGACCATCAAATACCAAGACATATACCTATTTATATATATATAATCAAATTATCTATTTCTAACGGAACATGAGTGTGCACTCTTTTCTATTTCTAAGACAATTCACAAGATAAAACATTTACATCTTTAACAACTCAACAAATAACCACAACTCAAACACGTACATCCAACCGATTCATATATCAAGCACACCACACATAAGTACCATGAAACATAAATCCCAACATGAACTTATATCATGATCAAAACTACATAAACATAAGCATTATCTCTAACCATTTTCGCATGGCTTTATAAATACATATCAAACACATATGCATAAATAGCTAAAGGTCACTTATACACTTCATAAACCAACTAGCCTATACATGCCACATAACTGAAATCACAAAGCTTTTGAAATACCGAAACGATAGCAGAATAGTGTGATGAAATCTTCGACGACTTCCAACCCGAGCGAGCCTCCAAAACACTATAAACATAGGAAAGAAAACAAAGTAAGCTATAATGCTTAGTAAGCTCATATGATAATATACTCAACTTATCAAATAACACATATTAAGTATTTACAAATTACAATGTTACTCATTTGCTTTCACCGTTATACCATGAATCCATACACATAGCTAACCAAGGGTCTCACAAGCTTATTCATTTCCATGTTCATATAGATCTAATATATTCTCACCAATTCATTCACATTTATATATGCATAAGCAATTTAAGATATCCCACATTCAATCCTATATTCATTACATATTCATAATCAATATAACTATATGGATTTCTCATAATTATCCACTTACTCATCATGTGAAATTCGATACCCTCAATAAGCATTTATAAAAATCAAACATTTATATAAACTCAAACCTTTCCATGTAATATACATGAGCTCACATCTATTTATCAATCTTCTTTCATTCAATATACGTATGAGTATTGTACGTACCCTGTACCACTTATTTCGTTTACACTTTTATTCTCGTCTTGACTTTGCCCGTTGAACCATTCAAAATTGCTAAGGATACTTAGAAATCTCGTATAACTCGTACAATGCCATATCCCAGATATGGTCTTACATGCTATCATATATCGATGCCAATAGCCCAGTTATGGTCTTACACGAATCTCATATCCATGCCAATGTCCCAAACATGGTCTTACACGAATCTTATATCGGTGCCAATGTCCCAGACATGGTCTTACACGAATCACATCTCAGTATCCTAAAATATTCCTATTGTTCGTACGAGACTTTCGGATGTCGTAACTTTATCGATTCAAGCTCATACTCATCCAATCAACATTCAATTCAATTCAATGATAAATGAACATTTAGAACATAATTTAAGAACATTATTTAACATACGAACTTACCTCGTTCGCTGAAACGAAAAATTAGGTCGACTAATCCAATACGTAGTTTTTCTCTCGTTTCTAGGTCCAAATCTTGTTTTTATAAATCAAATAATAACCAAATTTACTTATTTAATCACTAATTCTCTCAATTTAACACAATTGACACATTAGGGAAATTTTACACTTTTGCCTCCAAACTTTCACATTTTTGCAATTTAGTCCTTATCACATAAAATCACAATTTCATGAAATTAAACACAAAACCAAGCTAGCCGAATTTTTATTATTGCCATAACAGCCCAAAATTTTCATTTATTCACACTTTTACTGCACAATTTATCATTTTTCTCAATTTAGTCCAAAATTGACATTTTTACTCAAAATCACTTTACCAAACATGTAAAACTATCATCAAAATTTCATATTTCATCATCAAACATCAATTAACACATGTATTCAACCATGAAAACTATCAAAATCTTTAACAGTTTCGAAATCGGAGGTACGAGCTAGCTAGATTACGAAGCAACGATCTCAAAAATATAAAAATCATTAAAAACGGGACAAAAACGGGACAATTTAGCTAGCAAGCTTGGCCGAATGTTATGCATTCATGGATGTTTTTTTTTCTCCCATATTCGGTTGTAAAAATGAAGAAGAAAGATGATACAAATTGTTTGTTTTATTTAATTTAACATATAATTGCCTTTTTACTTATTTAACCTTTAATAACATTAATAATTACACCAAATGCCACTCCACTATCATCCACTAACCCATAAATGGGCTAATTATCACATAAGGACCTTTACTTTAATGTTCTATAGCTATTTGACACTTTTAGCTAATAGAACACAAGTTTTATGCTTTATGCGATTTAGTTCTTTTTATTAAATTAACCACTCAAACGATAAAATTTCTGTACGAAATTTTCACACTAACATTCTATCATACTGTAAACATTAATAAAATAATAAAATAATTATTTTAACCTCGTATTGTGGTCCCAAAACCGCTATTTTGACTAACCTTAAAATCAGGTTGTTACATATACATAGTGTTTTAAGTTCAAAACTTATTCCGGTCGATTTTTTATTGATATATTATATATAAAAAGATACAAACGTCCTCATAAAAAAATATAACTTAATTCATATATGAGAGTCTAATTTAATAATTTTACAACTGAATTGGTTCTAAATTAGTGGTGAAACTAGAGGGATGGCAGAGGCCTTGGCTCCCCCTAAAATGAAAAATTTTCCATATGGACCCTTTAAAAATTTTAAAATTGTAAATTAATAAAGGTAAAATTGCACTTTGACCCCCTAAAAATATAAAAATTTGATTTAATCCTTTAAAAATAATAAAGATATAGTCTATTAAAATGGAGGAATTGCATTTTTCTATCATAAGAATTATAATTTAACTTCGGCCCCCTACAAAATTTTCTGGTTTCGCCCCTGTACTCAGTTGACTCATGACACCAACTCAATAAAAGACTTGATATAAGCATAGAGAAATATAGATATAGATAATATTGTAAATATTAGAAAATATGTTAAATTGGCTTTTTTTTATTTTTAATAAAAATAAAATATGTTTTTGTAAAAAAATTCAAAAAAGATATGAATGGGCTTAAAACATATTTGGATTATACATTTGCAAATATAAGTAGACTTGAGTATAATTTAAAATCCCAAATTTTAGATCACGTTGAGTTTGAAAAAGCATAAAATATATTCATACATTTAATAAATTCTACTCATAACCAACTTATCCTACCTTTAAACATCTCTAATTTTGAAACTAGGTCAATATATTTTCTTGATTTTCTTGCTAGAATTTTTATGATGGTTGGATTAGATTTTGGGTGAATCATGGGATTAATGTAAGTAAAAGTATTATAGAGGTCTCTATATTAATAGTTAAATTATATTTTGCCCCTTTACTAAAAAAATAGATAAATTAGTCCTTGTACATTAGATTAAAGAGCAAATTGATCCTTTCTAGTAAAATTTCCATCTATCTCTATTGTTAAAAACTGATATTGCTGACAAAATAATCAAATAGTTACGTGCGGTGCCATGTGTACCTCATTTTGATGTACAATGACCAATTTTTAACAGTAAAAATGGATGAAAATTTTACTAGAAAGGACCAATTTACTTTTTGATCTAATATATAAAAATTAATTTATTTATTTTAAGCGGATGAGGCAAAATGCAATCAAGTTCTAAATATAAAAATCTTCTTGATACTTTAACCATCATTTCCGTTAGGCATGAGGAGTTGTAGAGCGAAAGCAGGCACCGACGGAGCCAAGTAGAGGCCCAGGGAGGTCATGGCCCCCCGAAAGTTTAATTTTTTTTTCAATTTAGTCATTTGTAAATATACTATGGTCCTCCCAAAAATATAAGTAGGTCATCCAAGGTTTAAGATTTTTGCAATTCCTCCCTTTTGTATATATATCATAGTCCTCCTAAAAATATAAGTAAGCCCTTCCCAAAAATATTTTTTGCACATTTAATTTTAACTTAACCCCTTAAGATTAACATCCTGATTCCGTTGCTGGAAGTAGGTCCAGTTTTCACTCTAATCCAACTGTTCAAATGGTAGATTGGACCCTTCTTTTGTGCTGGAGTGTGTTTGACTTTTCATATTTCTTTGTAGGGATCTAAACCCATACGCTAAAAGGGAATGGCAATAGCTTTCGTGACCATGACAACAACTAGTGGTGGTGGTGGTGGGTGTAATCACAATATTTCGTCTGTGTTTTATGGTTTTAATTGTTCCTTTGAAGTCTGTTTATATTTTATTCTTAGTTTATTACTTATTATTAATAATATGAGCATTATCATTTATTTTTTTATTATTATGAATATAACAAAATAAAGAAAAGAGAAAAAAATAGAAAAATCTATTTTAATTCATGCTGTTGATGGAGCCTTGGAGATTAAAGTATAACTTTTTCTATGTATATTAAATATAATATTTTGTATATGATATATATGTGAGGCTTCTACGGTTATGATAACTCTTATATGTGTGTGTGATATTATATAAATAGATTCTATGTCGTGCAATTATTTTGGAAATCTTATCATACGTGTATTTATATGAAAATTATAAATTTAAAGTATAAATATGTGTTAAAAATAATATATAATAAATAATGATATGTATGGTTTGAATCATAATAACTCGTGAAATATGTACGATATTAAAACAAAAAATTAAATTAAATTATGATAAAACAAAATTTAAAAACAAATATATCACATAAACAATACTAAAGTACTATACTTATTAAACAATGAAACATATGATTTGAAACTAAATAATTATAATAGCACATTATGTACAATATTAAAATAAAAAGTTAGATTAAATTATGAGTAAAACGAAATTTAAACACATAAATACATCTAAGCAATACTAAATGCATTACAATTAATTATCATGATTTTTTCATCAATTGTGAGTTAGTATCGAGTTGACTCATGACACCTGTTGGTAATGCAAAATGGGTAATCCCATGTAGGTTGAGAAAAAACTTCTAAGAGGGTTTAAATATAGCATTGTCTCTTACTTTTATTGAGTAATTCGGGCTAAAGACCAACACACATGCATTGTTACCTTGCTTGGTATTTTTATAAAATCCTCTGGCTGTAATAGAAAATTCTCTAATCGTTGCAGACTGTTGCACTTTTTGTGGAAATTAACACTACGTGTTTTACCATTTTGCCCCTTCAAAAAATAATATAAAACTATTTTGCCCCTTCAGAAAATAATATAAGTAGCAGGTCATTCCAAAACAATAACTTCATTCTTCTTTTCACAGCTTGGCTGTTTTCATTTTAGTTATCTTTTCTAGTCAAATTTTCCGACCAAATCCTTGGTTTTATTTTTCGACCTATTTTTTCAATTCCTTTCAAGAAGAGTAATACCAATTGTGTTCCATCTTCTTATACGGGTATAGGAATATTGAAATATTGTGTTAACCTGGGGGGCGACGTCTACTACACGATTACACTGATTAGGGTGAATTTGCTTCAAAGGCAGTGATTCTTTCATGGCACAATGATTATTTGATTTATTTACCTTCAACTTATTTTTCCTGTTAGTACTAGCGATTTCATTTTACAGTAATATATTTTCAACAACACCAACTCATTAATAACATTATTAATATATAAAATTAATGGAGATAATAAATTGTGCATATTAAAATAAAAATATATAAAATAAATCAAAATAAAGCTTTGATTGAATAGTAAATTTAAAATTTTACTAATCTAATTGACGTAGATTTAAATTCCACAATAGATATCCATACTTCCCTTGAAGTTGGCTTAAAGTCCAAGTCCATACATGTACTTTAAAGTGGTTACAACATGAGAAGTGTTGGAGGATGAGTTTTCCATGTATACATTTCATTGTAATGGCTAAGGATAGCACAACATGCAAATTGTTCATGCATAATGATGACACTTGGTTATTATGTAATATTTATCATTTCTTCATGTATTTTATCTTAAATTTATGTATGTTGTATGTTCATATATTAGCACATATATTTTTAGCAGGGGCGAAATTAGAAAATTTTTTAAGGGTCAAAATTAAATTGTAATTTTTGCGATAGTAAAAATATAAATTCACTATTTTAATAGTCTATATCTTTATAATTTTTAAAGAATTAAATCAAATTTTTAGCATTTTTAGGAGGGTAAATATGTAATTTTATCTTTACTAATTTAAAATTTTAAAAAAATTTAAAAGACCTATGAAAGGCCTAAATACAAAATTTTCTATTTTAGAAGAGGCAGGACTACCCTAACTTTTAGACTCTGTCCCAAATATATATGCATTCTACATTGACATATGGTTTTAAATTTTAATGCATGTGTACTTATATTAAGTTACAATGTAAGTATGTTTAATGAGTATGTATGGTTAATAATGTTGTGTGACTAAACATAATTTGTTGTATTTGGTCATATATTACTAAGGATTTGTGCTTGTTTGTTTATGAATTTTGAGTTTACATTTATATATTCATGAATTACATGAATTATTTTATCCATAAAAATATTTTTTGATTTTTACTTGATAATTAATACACGAAATTAAATTTAAAATAATTTTTAAATGTATAAGGTAACATTTCGATATTTAAAAAAATAGACATGATCGTTGCCAAAATCAATCAATACAATTTTGTTTATTGTTGTTAATGTTAAAATGTCTTTTTCTAATTCGAGTGAATACAATTTATTTTTCTTCTCACAATAAAAATAAAATTTATATTTAAAATATATATTAATGAAAATTTATTTTTATAATAAATTAATTATATGAAAATTAAATATACATAATTTAAAAATATGTAAATTTAAAAAATTAAAAAATATTGTTGAGGCATTTTTCTTTTAGTACCTTGTCAAATGCCAGTTGCCTATTGCACCAGTAACTCAGAAAAAATGTCATGTTTGGATTGACAAATCTTGGTAACATATATGTTTAGGTTGAGATTTATTTGGTAGAGATGCTTGTCATCCTATCCTTGATATCCAATCTACTTGTGCATGGTAACTTGAAGATTTATTAAGATTGGATCGAAGCAATTGACAATATCTTCGTGCAAAAAGGAAAACTTCAACAATCGAACTAACTTTAATTTACCACAACATTTCCCAGATAGAATCGTTCCGATAGATATAATTCTGTATCAAATCTTCAAGAATATGAATTCTTCTTCCAGACTATCCCTCAATTCACACATGTACGTTCAAAGTTTATTTCCAGTCCGGTGGATAGATTCAAACACATATAACCCAATTATCTTTTCAAACAAATAATTCAAATCAGACTAAACCACTGAATCAGTCTTTTCAAAGAAATCTTTTCTTCTCGTTAAAAGGATAGCCCCAAACATATCATTTTACAGATTTGATCTTGATTTTCTATCATTTTCACTTTTGTCGATGTCGAACCTTTCACGAGAACTAGAAAAGAGTTTATAATAAAGTTGTCTCATATATTAATCATCGAAGTTCTGAATTATATTGAAGTCACCTTTATCAGATAGAAATCATTGGGCCTTAATGAGAACGATGTCTCCACCCTATAAATAGATATTATCTCGGCTGTTAATAAAGCATTTGAACACAGAAGAAAATCAAATATGGTTTAAACAGCAACCAATGCAGAAACACAACTTCTATAACTCTGATAACGGTACTACAGTACTCCCATATTTCAAAATAGAAATTATAATATAATAGATATAACCACTTCCGTCAAATGGATATCTCTTATAGATAATCACAAAGAATCATAAGAAAACCGGGATAGTGAAATTTTAACATGTGAAGCTACACATGATATCTAAAAATTACAACCCATATAAAATGATAACAATTCCGACGATATCCCAGAAAATTTCCAGAAAGAACAACGTCACTCATAAATACTAAGATCCACCGTAACAGAAGCAATATAATCTTCACGTATATTTAACAGAACAATAGCTAGTAGAAACAGAATATTAGCATTATACAAATTTTACTGTCGACTTTCATATCCACACAATGAAATAAATACCAGAGAAAAACAGAACAATGCCAAACATAACCCAAACAGACCAACGATACTTTCGTCTATTAGTATGTTTAGCTAATGTTCTTATACGATAAGAATTCCTTTTGAAATTAAACAGTCACATATACTTCTGGGGATAAATGTACACATAGAATGCTCAGAAGAAATCATAGTAACTGCCCGACTATAACCATTGAACTTAGCCATCAATACAATTCAAACATTATTCAACTGTCTAATTTTGTCATCATTAAGTCCATATTATCCCATCAATAACAGAAATCAGTTCAAAAGAACTTTTAGTTAATACCTTTCTTTAGATATCATACTTGAATACTTTTATTTCATCGAATTCAACTTCTTCGTTAACAGCGACTTTGCATAATACGAATGGCCATTAAAACGATTCAATATCTCTTACAGCACTATCTCAATTTGCTGACCCATTCTCTTATCTGACCACATTAGTAATCTTTCAAACACGAACCTCTGTAACTCTACACTTGTGAGCATATTCGATCCAAATCTTACAGATTTCATTGTAACATTTTACTGATAAGGGGGTGAGGGTAGTAAAGCCTCAAATTTAACTCGCACATAAATGCACATAACACATACTATTACAAATAGCCAGTTTATTACTAATTTCACATTCTCAGAACATTTAATAAACATCTGCTTATAATCACTTTTTTTCTTTACACATAGTTCACATGCCAACTCAAATCACTAATTCACAATCAAAGCATTCATATAGCAATCATAGGCCACATACTCATATACTCATATCATTACAACATTTATCAACAACAAAATATATTGTATTCTTATTCATAACTTTATGAGTTTCAACTCATCATCAATATATTTTCACTCAAACATTTGAGTATTTACTTCTGTACTATCAGAATTAGCTCAGTTGGAAAGCATATCTGTCTCATCAAAATAATTTTCGTCAGAGTCGGGAGATATCACACTATCGCAGGTTAAATATGGCATGTATAGCTAGACTCATATACGCTATGTTAGTCCTAGAACCGACAAAACCATAGCTCTGATACCAACCAAATGTAACACCCTTAACCCGTATCCGTCACCGAAATAGGGTTATGAGCTGTTACCTAACTAGACATAGTTCAGCACAGTCATATACCACTTTTCATACACCAAATTATAATATTATACCTTTTTAACATTTCCAAACTCATATAGCCACAAATCATTTATTCATTTAAACCAGATATGCATATTTGATTTTCAATATCAACCAAATTCAAACATGTTACTAATTATGGCTCATGCATAACCCATACTCTTATTTCATGCTAACCAAGACTTACATTACAAGTCATGATTCGTAATTCAATTACATCATTACTCATAATCTATGCAAGTTTCAGATCAAGCTTTCATACATCGAAACTACATTGCACATGTTTCATATTTTTAAAGTCTGAACCATGTGACCATCAAATCTATGACATTCGAATATTTAAAATATATCCAAGCATATATCATTACACTTCATATATCGAATATATGTCAATACATCTATTTCATTAGCTGAATCATATAACCAAACACCACAAACATATATAACTTGAGATATACTTTCAATATAAGCATAAATCATGAACGAATACACACAACTATTAACATCGTAATCAAGCCATTTTCGCATGGCTATATATATATACGATTTCAAAACAAACCATATCAAAACTAGCTTATACATGCCACATAACCAAATCTCAAAGCATTTATTTACAGAAGCGAAAACTAGATAGTGTGATGAGGTCTCCTACGACTTCCAACCCGAGCAAGTCTCCGAAACTCTATAAACATAGGAAAAGCACACAGAATAAGCTTTGAAAGCTTAGTAAGCCATAAGAAAATAAATCATCTCAATGATATTTATAATTCAGTTTAACTAGCCCGAATTTAGCAAATCTCAACCACATATACATTCATCATATTCGTAAAGTCTTATGACCACATTAAGTAACTTCACTTATCTTATTTATCAATGAACATATAAACCATGCTTTCAAATTTGAATAGCAACCATTAGCTCATTTATACAAATTAAATTTGCACATATTAATTACATAACCAACTAGAACACGTCATGCTTTACTAGCCATTTCACCTATATGCTAACCATGCATCATAACACCACCATCTCAATATCAATTATCTAATCCAACTTTCAAACCAAATTAGCATACCTCAACACCATGTTTCATGTTTCATAATTCTCATATTCGAAATATATGACCACAATTTCA
Organism: Gossypium hirsutum; assembly: GCF_007990345.1. Taxonomy (NCBI): domain Eukaryota; kingdom Viridiplantae; phylum Streptophyta; class Magnoliopsida; order Malvales; family Malvaceae; genus Gossypium; species Gossypium hirsutum. The sequence continues at coordinate 59,124,434 of NC_053442.1, forward strand.
TATAATGAGCATATGTACACAACGTTCATTTGTATACATTCATTTCATTCATTTTCATATATTTCACATATCGTCATTTTAAACATACTCACATTTCAATTTTGAATAACATATACACTTCGTACGTACCTGAATCAGACATACTTCCACATATTTATTCATTTCTTGATATTGTCCGTTGAACCATTCAGAATCAATAAGGATACTCGATTAGCTCGAAAAGCTCGTATAATGCCAACGTCCCAGACGTGGTCTTACATGTAATCAACTATCGATGCCACTGTCCCAAACAGGGTCTTACACAAAATCATATACGATGCCAATGTCCCACACATGGTCTTACACAAAATCATATACGATGTCAATGTCCCAGACATGGTCTTACACATAAATCTCAAATCGATGCCAACGTCCCAGACGTGGTCTTATACGAAATCATGTACTGCCATGGTCCAACCATGGTCTTTTCCGTCGATTAGTCTTTCGTTACAAAACGATTGTGTTCGATCCTGCGTTTTTTCTTATTTCGAACATTTAATTTATGTTCCACAATTAAATTAATTATATGAATACATTCATACTGTCTTTCATCAATTCCATAAATATACATTGAAGTTCGATTATACGAACTTCCCTCAAATCGCAAATGATTATTTCATGACCTTCTCTTTTCCCCAATTTATAATCGATCTATTTATTTCACGATCAAAACATAATAAATCAATTTGTTAACTAACTCAAATATTAAATCAAGTTCAAACTCAAACCAGTCTATCATTTAATTACAATTAGTAAAAACATCTTTATTCCTCACAGATGGTCAACACAAACATAGTCATTATCCAATTCTTTCCAATTTGGACAACATAAATACAGTAGGAATTTATAATAGTTGATGAAACCTAAAAGAAAGTCTCAAAGACTTACATATTTAGATAGCATTAAGATACTCTTTAATAAACAACATTAATACACAAAATCAAAATATGGCAGTATAATTAGGTATTTATTATTAATTCAAACAACATTGAAATTCTGCATTCTAGCAGCCCAATTGACCCACCGAAACAAACTTTAATAATAATTAACAATTAACTTATTAATGCAACACATATTAATCACTAATTACACTCTTTAACAATTTTAATCAACATTAATTAGCATTATTAACACATTTTTCTCCTGTTGTGATAAATAGTCCATGAACCGCCCAAACAATATAAACATACGGCTATTTATCACTACTTAATCAACTCATTAACTAACACTTAAGACATAAATTCTGTAGTATTTACTCTGCTTTTATTCTTATTTAATAACTTTAATAATGGTTGCATTAACCCCTTTAACATTCAGATTTTTACACATAAGCTGCAACTAATAAATATAATTAATTTAACACTTCAAAAGGCATTCGGTCATACATATATGCAGCATTAATCTAATCTTTTATTATCTTCTCAGCTACATTAATGACAGTATCAAACACTCATTTTCTCAAGTTCCAAACATAATAAATACATCATTATATATTCATTGGAAACTTCAACCATTATTAACATAATTTAAAGTCACTAAGACCACATTTATTGACGTCTAAACAACAATTTACTGTTGCATTAATACACCAAACAACAGTCCATAAAACAACATGCATACACCCTTTTCTAAGCATCATTATCACCGCAATATTCAACAGCATCAACCATGATCGAACAATAATAACAGAACAACAATTAACAATACTAATAGGGGTACAATTCGAACAGCAATCTAACAGTTTTCCCCAATTCGCAAACACAAAAGAATAAAAGTTCAAGGAATGCTTGCTAATATTTCCCAACACCGATTCTATCAATTCAATTTTGTTCCTTCCCTCACACATTCTGTCAAACTTAAATCAATAATTTAACCAAAATTCATCAATGAAAAGATATGCGAAGGAGAGTTTAGAAGAGTTACCCATCCACTTCAAAATTTTTAACTTTTAAGTAATCAATTTCATAGTTTTCCACTACATGCAATCGACCTCCTCTCTAACTTCCATACTCTCCTTCATTCTTATTTTCGGTTGAAGAGAATGAAAAATATGAACACTAATATGGCTTTGTTTTATTTATTTCTTATTAATATACCATTTACTATTTTAACCTTTGCAATTTAATTAGAAAACCATATAAAATAAGCCCATAATCGTCCATCCCATGGTTTAATGGCCAAATTACAACATAAGGATCCCATCCTTAATTAATCAAAGTAATTAATCACTTGAACAATTAAAATGCCACTTTTACATTTTACGCGATTAAGTCCTTTTATCAAATTAGACAACCAATCGGTAAAATTAAATCACGAAAATTTCACACATATCAAATAACATGCTGTAATTACCAAAAATAATATTAAAAGAATTTTACAACCTCAGATTTGTGGTTCCAAAACTATAGTTCAAACTAGGGTCTAAACCGGGCTGTTACACACTGTACGAGAATTGGTTTGAGATGAGACGATGATTTCTGACATGTGATATCACACTTAATATACCAAATTCCAATATTTTTTATGGGCTATCGTGATATATTACAGTGATTCTAGCGTGTTACCGGGGGCAGATGTAAAGCTTTTGAGCTTGACACTTAGTGCCTAGGCGTGTTTTCGAAGGGACGTTAGCCTACGGGCTAGGCACCTGGTGCCGACGCGTGTTATCGATTGGATTGACTCGTTTGAACGTTTGGCGTGTTTTGGATGGATAAATGTGTACTCATATATGTATATCTTTCATCGAGCAGTGTTCCTTGTGTTAAATGTCTTGCTATTAATTTGTTGAAAGATTATTCATGAATCTCCTAATAGCATTGTGTCTTGATAGTGAATGATCTCGTACTTGTTTATGTATAAACTCACTCGTTATGGATTGTGGTTGACAGGAAACTCTAACTTTTAATCTTGTTATTAAAATTGTTATGTTTAATTCGGGTAAGCTTTATCATTTTAACCGTTGAACTTACTAAGTTCTAGTGAAGCTTATTTGTGTTCTTTTCTATTCCTTGTAAATAACATTTTGTGGAGTCGGGCAATCAGATCAACTTGAAGATCACACTATCCAGATACATTTTGGTAAACTTTGATAGGTTTATTTTGGATTATATGGCATGTAAAAGGTGTTTTTGTATATGTTTAGATACTTATTACAAATATTATGTTTTAAGCTTAGTATAAGCTTACTTGTGTATGTGCCTTTAATCTTGGTGTGAATATGTTCATATAAAGTTGATTTGGTCATGTGATATAAACCTTATTTAAGTGTTTGAATCATGATGTGAATGATTAAAAAGAAATGATAAATTTGGCATGAGTTTTATATATGAACTTATGAATTTGAATGCAATTAGTTGATGTGTCAAGTGAATTGAGGTTGATAATTGAATTGTGGTGTCAATGATAACACATTGGTTAGGCACTTAGATTGATTGTTTTGCTATGTTTTAGGCTTGGTTAAATGTGTTTTTAAAGTATGAAAATGGTTTATTTTGATTTGGCTTGGAACCTAAGTGTTGGATGAAAGTTTGCCTTGTTTTAGAAGTTTTTTAAGGTGCACATAGCTTGAGCTATTCCACACGGTCATGTGTCTTATTAATTTTAGGTGTAGCATTTTTCACATGGTCACAGTTAGTTACATGGTTTGGCTACAAAGGCGTGTGGGGAAGCCACATGGCTATGTGTGAAGCCACACGGCCTGGGCTATTCCACATGGCCGTGTGACCCATGTTTCCAGAATTTTTATATTTTTGCATATTTTTTTTTGTTTTGATTCAAATTTGTGCGGATTGCTTTCAAACTATTTTTAGGGTTCCGTAAGTTCGATTTAAGGCCAGTAAGTGTATTTTACCCTGATTTTTATAAGCTATTGAATGTTATCATTTATTTTATATTCTTGTTTCTATTTGATGATAAATGTCTTGGTCTGTACTGTAACGTCTGTAACCCTAATCTAGTAACGGAAACAGGTTAAGGGTGTTATAGATCCAACATTATATGCTTGCACTTCCTCCTTCAATAACTCAGTCCCATGCATCAATGTTGCATGCTATTAATAATCAGTGACAATACAACATACTGTGATAGTATCAACATGTTATCAATATGAGAACAGTGACAATTTAACTTATATACAATAAGAGTGGGGCATAAGTCAATAGAATATGCAATATCATCACAGAAACAACATCACGGTTTCACCCAACATCACAGTTTCATAAATTGACAATATAGTAATATCATACTTATGATTTTTTGGCAACTTAACCACAATTGCAATCCTTTCAGATTTGATAATTTTCATTGCAATTGGATTCATGCACCAAGTTATTCAATATTTATTTAAAAATAACAGCAACCAAGTAACCATTATAGCACATACACAATCGACAAGGCGTACACATACACACACACACGACTCTACTTAGTTAAGGCACACACCTTCACCACAAGCCCATGACCCCTTCACTCCACCGGTGTTCTCCTCCAGTTCAAATCTAATCTGATTCTCCCAGATCAGCTCCTTCAAACATCAAACACATGACATCAAAAATTGGCGATATGGATTTTCGACAAGATTTGAAAGAGATCGATTAAGTAAGAAGAAAAGAATAACATAACTCAATTGTACAACAGGAAAACGAGATCTAACCATTGAAGTGGATCACACTTACCAACCCACGACAAAAGATAACAGAAGTTTTCATTGACGAATCAAAATGCCAAAGAAGTCTGAACAAATAAGGTGATTCGATAAGAGAAATGCAAAATATGACAGCAACAAGATGGTAAAAGGGGCGACGACTAGGAAGCAAAACGAGGAAGAGAAAGAGGAACAGGAAAAGAAAATAAGAGAAAAAAGAAGAGAAGAGAGGAGAAGGGAGAGGTGATGCAAGGAGGAAAAACAGAGAAAGTAGAGAGAATTAGGTTAAGAGAGGCAATGGTAAACTAGGGATGTGAAAAGAGGGGCCGACCAAAGAAAAATATGATTATATACTAGAGTTGGGTGGCACATTAAGATTTTCTACACTAGAAAATACAAAGGTATCGATACCTATTAGACAGGTATCGATACTTACGCAAATATCGATACAGTTTACGACATTTTAACAAATTAAGCCCAAACAAAAGCTCAATTACGCACTCCAACAGAAAATTAAAATAAATTCAACATTTACAGATTTAACCTAAAAATTTAACCTGCATTTCAGGGCGTGATAAATTTGGAGCCAAAAAATATCAAATATTGAAAATATAAGTTTAAAACTTATATAAAAATTTAATTTTTAAATATATGAAAGTACATTTTTCATACTAAATAAATTATATAAAATATAAATTATATATAATATAAATAGTTTAATATATATAAATTATAAAAAAAAATTCAGATTAAAAGTTGATTGATCATCACTAGTGAATGCTCGGTGCTTATGTGACTTTTTATGCTACATATCTCTATGTGTACTTTGGTTAAAACTAAATTACTCGATGAATCAAATTAGGTTGATTAATCAACTAACCACTGAAATTAATTCGATTGGGTTCGATTAAAATTTTTACGAAAGTCAATTATCAATTAATTCAGTCTAAAAACATGTAATTAACATTATTAACCCATTAAACAAAATTAATAACATATTATATGTTTGTAAGCTTATATATATTATGCAAGTCCCATATATATAATATATCTATAAGCCCAATATATTAACCACATTTCCCCTTCTTCATTCTTTTCAAGTTCAACAACCTTTTGTTTTAAGCCTTCAACATATATATATATATATATATATATATATTCCTTTTCCTTTTCATTTTCATTTTGAAATATAATCACAAATCGGACCTTTCTTTTATTTTGTATAACTTTGTGATTGAAGTTGCAAATTGATGTTAGCTTTGCTTCTATCCTGTGTTTGTGCTATCATTAAAATTGTAATAATTAGTTTGATATGTACGTTGAGTGAACGCTAATTATGTTTTTAATTTAGTGTTGTCAAGAATATTGTTTTTAATGTAATATTTATTATATATTTAATGTAATGTTTTTAATTTTGTGTTGTGTTATTTGTTGATTTTGGCTTGTTTTAAATTTGTTTGAAAAAAAAAACATGTTATAAGTTTGGGTGAACCGATCGGTTAAAATTAATTTGGTTTGGTTAATAATTTATGAAAAATTTTAATTCTGTTAACGATTAAGAGTTTTGAAACTTTGATTAATTTGATTAATGGTAGTTCGATTCGAGTAATTATCGAATAAACCGTTTGAACATTCCTAATGATTGAGTCACATCATTGTTGATCATCTTCAACAAACAATTGACTGACAAAGGTACCAATATAAGGGGGAAAAAGTAATTTAAGTACCAATTTAACAGTTTTTTAGGTACCAAGATGGAAAAGTGGATTGTATTATGATAGTGATTTTATATCTTCATATTTTTACCATTCACCTATAATCATCTAACATAACCTAATATTTATAATGGAATGATGATGAGCATATTTACACAACAAGAGATAGAAAGTTGATAGAAGGTAGAGAGAAAGTTAAAGCAGGAAAAATCTGAGGATGGAAGATTATGCGTTGTCGTTTTCGTGAATAATCACCAGCAAAGCTACAATGAAGGCATAGTCCACCTCTGGATAAACTTTTATTTTGAAACATTCTTTGCCCTTATAGCTTCCCCATGTGTAACTGTGCGTAACCTGCATTTTCCAAATGCAAATCAATCATAAAATGTTCCATCCATTCATTATCCACATTAATGAAAGACCATATATTGTATACCTCAGCAATGATAGAATTGCCTCTCCGGACTTTGATAGAAAGGGAAGCAAGACTTCCGGTGACACGAAAATCACAGGCAGCATCTTTATAAGGGCTTGCTAAGTGAACATCCAGATTGCTTTTTATATTAAAACCACCCGATCGTTTCACACTGCACAGACAATGCCTACTTTCTCCTTCATGCATTTGCCATTCCTGTTTCCACGATATTGCTTGCTGAAAAATCTTCCCATCATTACTCATTTCAATTAAAACAATAATTACAAATTCATACCAACCTTTTCCCGCAGAGTGACGACAGGTAAGCCTGCAGGATCTTTCATAACCCTTTTCTTCTGCAAGTTCCAAATACCGCCGTTGACTTGTAGCAGAATATTTCCAGTGGTATCGAAGACATCGTAATGTGAATTGGAAAATGATTGTATTTTCTTTTTGACGAGGAGTTCCATTGTGTAAGGGACACAGAACCGATCCCCGACAACCTTAATCATTTCATCACTCGCCATGTTTCTGAATCTATTCACAAACTGGAAACTCATAAAGAGAAACACTGGGAAATTGTAACCTTTATTTCGTTTTCCTGGAAAATGAATTTCTTTTAAATATGGGAAACAAGGCAAAATTGGCATGACATATATACATAAACCAAAAAAAAAAAGTACCCATAAAGCTGTTTTCTTTCATGAATTTGACCTCTTTAACGTGGAAAACAAGGCTTTTGAAATGAAAAATTACATTCCAAGCGTAAAATCTCAGAATCTAATTGAGAAGTTGAAAATGGGTGAATAAAAAAGCATACCTTTGGATAATCCGAGTTTCGAATGGAAGTGAAGAAAACTTATTAAAAAGGGTGGAAAAGCAAATTAAATTTTTGTTTAAAAGAAACAAAATTCGGGTGAAGAAAACTTATGAACAGTAATTATTAAGATAGGAGAGTAAAAAAATAATTATATTTAAAACCATTTATTCTTGGGTATTTAACTAGTGATGCTAATTCACTTAGTTTTATTAACACACCCATTATCTGCCTGCATGGAAAAAAAAAACTATTAGTAGCTTTTAAGATTTTCTTTTTTGGTTTAAAAAAATCCTTAAAGATAAAAATATCTTTATAAATTAGAAGGAAACGGCTAGAGATGTTCATGGGTCGAGTCGGGTTCAGGTCGGGTCTAAGTATGATATTAATATACTTTATGTTTATTCAAGCTCGGCCTGGCCCGAAATTTGGGCATAAAATTTTACTCAAACTCGCTCATATTTGTAAAAGACCAATCCAAGCTCATTTTAGGTCTGTCTTAACATTTTTAATTTTTTTAAATATTTATTTTATTTTATTTTAATATTTAATATTTAATATTTAATATTTTTATATAGTTATCTTAGCATTATTTTAATGTTTACATTAAAGTAGTATTATACATTTAGTATAAGTTTATTTTTTAATGTGTTCTAAATTATATAATATATAAAAATAACACAATATAAAGAATTATAAACTTAGAACGGGCCTGGTCAAGCTTGGGGCCTTGAATGTTCAAGCCCGAGTCTAACCCATATTTTAAATAGGCCTAATCTTTTTTGTTCATGCCCATTTTTTAAACCTAATATTTTTGACCAAATCCTCTCAAATTTTAAACAAGTCTAGCTCATAAACATGTCTAGAAACCACTTTAGTTATTAGTTTTGATTTATTATTATTATTATTTAAAGCTTCATCTTTTTGATCTTATCACGCCTACGGTGTGATGGATCCCACGAGTATTTTGTGTATTTCTTTTTTACGAAATTGATCAACTGGATTTATGAAATTAAATTTAATTATAAGATTATCACTGTCATGTATTTTTTTTCTGTTTGATGGTCCATATTGAGTATATTTGTTCATGGCCTAACCCGGTTTGAAGGTGCGTATGAAGAGTAGGAGGATTTGAATTAAAAAATAAGCTTGAAAAATGATTTTAGATAAAAAGAAGGCCTGCTTTTTAAATGGGTTAGGTCTTGGATAAATTTTTTTTACCTCAAGCCCGGCCTAACTTTACAAAAAAAAAAAGGCTGCTATTTTTTTACTATTTTGCCACTGTTTTTTTCATTGTTTTGCTATCATTTCGTTATTGTATTGCTACTATTTTGTTTATATTGTTTGGATATTGTATAACCTTTATTTTTATTAATTTTGCTACTATTTTAGAAGTATTTGCTTACTAAGCTGCACTTATCTTAATGTTATTCAAATATTTTTTTCCATTTATCGAGAAATATTTATTTTAATATTTTTAGTACATTTAATTTTTTGAAATTTATTTTTACATAAAAAATTATATAAAAAATTTTAATATGGACGGACTGGGCTTGGAAAAATTTTTAAGTCCATTTTTTGAGCTGAGCTCAAGCTTAAAAAATAAGCCTAAAATTTTTACTTGACCCAATCCATGAATAATTCTATTCTCAACACATGTTTTAAATGAATGTATTATTATATGCAAGTAAACATTTTATAACACTTTGATAACGTTAAAAAATTTAAACCATTTTATATGATGGAAGCTAAATTTATTTGTTTGTTTTAAATGAATGTATTATTTTGGAGGTTTTGTGTTTGTTTGCGTGTTTTGAATCGGTGGGTGGTGTGGGTCTGTGTTTTAATGCACCTGTTCAGCTGCTGTAGTTGATGGTTGGGTATAGAGGTGATCATGGGTTGGGTTAGGTTTAGGTTAGGCTTAATTAAAATTTTAGGTCTGTTTATTAGGCTTGGGTCTAGTTTGGCCTGAAAAATGAGCTTAAATTTTTATCCAAACTTTGTCTGGATAAAAATATTAAAATTCAGTCTCAACCTGTATTAATTTTTTATATTATTTTTTATATAATTTTTTAAAAAAATTATAATACATAAAAACGCTAAAAACATTTAAATAAATATTTCCCAACAAATTGAAAATAAATTTAGAAAAAATATTAAGATAAGTGGAATGATAGCAAAATAGTAAAAAAAGAAGAAGAAGTAAAAAACAACAAAAAAAGTGCAATTATTATTTTTACATATTCGAGTTAAGGTTGGGCCAAAAAAAGTCTTACCCGAGGCTTGGCCTATTTTTTAAACGGGCCTTATTATTTTACTCAAATTCATTTTTCAAGCTTATATTTTTACTCAAGCCTTTTCACTTTTCGAGCAGGCTGGACGGCCTAGCTCATGAGCAAGTATAGTTGGGTGTTGTCCTGCTTTTTATTATTTTAGTAAAGAGCCGACAAGTTATTCAAAGAAAAAAAATATTAAGTTAGTAAAAAACTTCAAATACTAAATTAGGAGAATGGCCAAGTTCATGTAACACAATGTTAATTAAGTGTAAGTGTCATGGGTTGCGCATGGAAGCACGCAACCATGACAAACTTGTGCGATCCATCGTATTTGAAGGAGGTCATTTGGCCCAACCAAACTGGTCCGTTGTTTGGAGAGATTAAAAGTCCATCCTAAGAGCCTGGTAAATATGGGAAGTGATCCAAGAAGATATGATTATATAATCTTAGAGTTCTAATTGTATACAGCTTCTAATTGTGTCTTAAAGTTCTAATTGTATACAGCTTTTAATTGTAGCCTTTGATGTACTTTGAGGCTCAACTATAAATAGAGACCTCTTTGCTCATTAAGTTATCAATAAGAATTTTGAGAGTATTCACTCAAACTTTTCTCTCAAGTGTTCTTGCTTTTCTGTGGCTTTCGTTCATCTTTCAACGTTCGTTCTTACTTCGTTCTTCTGCTGTTCTTCGCGGGTGCCTTGAGGGAATTCTGTTGAATCCTTTATCATTGTAAGTTAGGCCGACTTAGGCGTTTTTGCTGTTGAATCCTTTATCATTGCGAGTTAGGCTGACTTAGGCATTTTTAAGCAAAGAAACTGCCTAAGGCCGCACGGATCGCGTGGGAAAACTCTAAGTCCGTGACAGTTGGTATCGGAGCTAAGGTTCGAAGCCACCGTTGAAAGATGTCAAAAGAAGTTGCTAGGAACGTTGAGAGAATGGAGACCCGTGTGAGGGCTAGGAAAGCTAGTCGCTCAAGGGACATATTGTTAGCTTTAGAGGATCGTGTCGTCACTCTTGAGAATTCCATGGGGGATATCAAGGAGAGGATTGATGATGTCGATGATAGGCTCCATGATGGATTGCAGTCCATGTAGGAGCAGCTCAAAGTGTATGTGACGGATAATGTGGAACAGTTGACTGGTAGAGATGATGCCATTGAGGCTATGGTGGCGGCATTGAAAGGGGAGATTACGGAGCTCAAGGGTGAACTCATAATCTACAAGGTTGCTTTGGGCAATGGTGGGTTAGCTGCCGTCGCACCCAAGCCTAATATTGATGTTCCCAAGCCCAAGGAGTTCAAGGGAACAAGGTCTGCAAGAGATGTGGACAACTTTTTGTGGGGAATCGAGCAATATTTTTGTGCCAAAGGCATCACGGAGGATGTCACTAAGGTAACTACTGCTACGATTTATTTATCCGACGTTGCTTTGTTGTGGTGGCATCGTAGGTCCACTGATATGAGACGTGGTGGGATCGAAATCGGAACATGGGAGGAGTTTCGATGTGAGTTCAAAGTACAATTTTACCCAGAGTATGCCGAGGATGAAGCTTGGGCAAAGTTGCGTCAGCTTGCGTAACAAGGCACTGTGAGGGAGTATGTGTAGGAGTTTAGCGAACTTATGCTCTAAATCTCAGACATGGGGGAGAAATAGGCATTCTTTTCTTTCATGGACGGATTAAAATCGTGGGCGAAGTAAGAGTTACAACGCCGAGGAGTTCAAGAACTCACCAAGGCGACGTCCGTAGCAGAATCGCTTGCTGAATTTGGTGGGAAGAAAGACAATCTCAATTCTTCTAAGCCCAGATTTAATCAAAAGGGTAATAATGGGGGAGATAAAGAAAGACCCACTAGGAATGGCAATGGTAAGAAGCCTTGGGACAAGAAAAAGAGTGGGCCTATAAGTTACTTTCACTGTGATGGTCCACATTTGATCAAGGACTGCCCAAAAAAGGCCGCTCTCACGGCTATGGAAGCAAAAGGGGAGTCCGATGTGGATGATAACAATCTTGGTTCGATACTAGGGGGTGTCGAAGATAGAATGAGCAATGGTTTGATGTTTGTAGACATCATTGTGGCTGGCAGAAAATTGAATGCGCTCGTTGACACATGCACTTCTAATTTGTTCATGTCCAAGGAGGCTGCTTGTAAAATGGGCCTCAAATGGGTCGGATCAAAACAGTGAACTCAGAAAGCATTTCAATTAAGGAAATTGCAAAGGGAGTGGATCTTCAGCTCGGTAAATGGTCTGGGAAGGTATCCATTAAGGTAATACCACTTGATCATTATGATTTTGTGGTTGGACTAAGCTTCCTAGATCAGTTTAATGCTCTTATTGCCCCGTCGAGCAATTACATGGTGATTTCGGATGCAAAACATCAATGCATGGTGAAAGTGACAAGGAAAAGAAGCTTTGATGAAAAAACACTGTCAGCAATTCAGTTTGCTAAAGGTGTGCGGAGAAATGAAGTCTCATATTTAGCAACCTTAAAGATCGAAGAGACCGCTAAGTCTGTTAGTGAGACCCCGAAAGAAGTGGGTCAATTGTTGCAATCATTCCGAGATGTAATGCCTGCTCAGTTGCCTAAAATATTACCACCCAAGAGAGAGGTGGACCACAAAATCAAGTTAGTGTCTAATGTGGTGCTGCCAGCAAGGCCTTCCTATCGTATGTCTCCGCTAGAATTAGAAGAGTTACGAAAAAAATTGAAGGAACTTTTGGATGCGGGATTCATTAGACCATCCAAATCCCCATACGGTGCCCCAGTGTTGTTCTAAAAGAAACATGATAGGTCCTTGAGAATGTGCATCGATTATCGAGCTCTAAATAAGATCACTGTGAAGAATAGGTACCCTATTCCTCTTATTGCAGATTTGTTTGATCAGCTTCATAATGCAAGATGGTTTACCAAGTTAGATCTGAGATCAATGTATCATCAAGTTCGGATAGCCGAGGGAGATGAACCAAAGACAGCTTGTGTGACACGGTACGGTTCGTATGAGTTCCTTGTGATGCCTTTCGGACTCAAAAATGCCCCAGCTACATTCTGTACCCTAATGAATAAGGTACTTCAACCATTTCTTGATCGTTTCGTGGTTGTTTACCTTGATAATATTGTGGTATATAGCAAGTCTCTTGAAGAGCACATGAGACACTTGAGGGAGGTGTTCCAAACTTTGAGGGAAAATGAGCTGTTCATCAAGGAGGAGAAATGCTCATTCGCCCAACAAGAGGTGTCATTCCTAGGCCACATTGTGGGAGGTGGTAAGATCCGAATAGATAAGAGCAAGGTTCGAGCCATTTTAGAGTGGGAGCCTCCAACCAAGGTAACGGAGTTGAGATCCTTCCTTGGCTTGGCAAATTACTATCGACGCTTTGTAGAATGCTACTTTAGAATTACCACTCCTTTGACGGACATGTTGAAAAAGGGAAAGGTATGGGATTAGAAATCGGAATGTGAGAAGGCATTTAATCAATTGAAGCAAGAAATGACGAAGGAACCCGTACTTGCCTTGCTGAATTTTGCAAAGCCTTATGAGGTACGCACGGATGCATCAGATTATGCTATTGGGGGAGTACTAATGCAAGATGGGCACCCAATTACTTTCGAGAGTCAAAAGCTTAATGAGACGGACTGTAGATATACAGTCCAAGAGAAAGAGATGACTGCGGTTGTACACTGCTTGCGCACATGAATACATTATCTATTGGGTTCCAAGTTCGTGGTCCTTACCGATAATGTTGCCAATAGTTACTTTCTAACCCAGAAAAAGTTGTCTCCCAAGCAGGCTCGTTGGCAGGTTTTACTAGCGGAGTTTGATTTTACAATGGAATATAAACCAGGAAGTGCCAACATTGTGGCTGATGCACTCAGTCGAAAGATGGAATTCGCAGCAATTAGTCAACCTGATGGCTCTTTGTTGGAACGCATTCGAGAGGGATTGTCTCATGATCCCACGGCCAAAAATTTGATTGAGCTTGCCAATGAGGGAAAAATAAGAAGATTTTGGCTTGATGGGGACCTGTTATACACTCATGGACATCGCCTCTATGTGCCCCATTATGGGAAACTCCGTAAGGAAGTCATGAAGGAGTGTCATGACTCGAAATGGGCAGGCCACCCAGGGATGCATCTCACTTTGGCCTTTTTGGAGGAACGTTATTACTGGCCTAACATGGGTGCTGATATGGAAACCTATGTGAAAACTTGTCTAGTATGCCAACAAGACAAGGTTGAGTTAAAGACTCCAGCTGGTTTGCTTCAACCCTTGCTAGTTCCGGAAAGGCCATGGGAAAGTTTATCCATGGATTTTATTATTGGTTTGCCTAAGTCTGACGGGTTTGAGAGTATTCTTGTTGTGGTGGATAGGTTTTCAAAGTATGCGACATTTATTCCAGTGACCAAAGAATGCCCTGCTGAGGAAGCAGCTCAGTTGTTTCTTAAACACGTGGTGAAATATTGGGGAGTGCCACTGTTTATTATCAGTGATCGAGATAGGCGATTTACGGCCCGGTTCTAGACGGAGTTGTTCAAGTCAATGGGCTCAGATTTGAACTTCTCCACGAGCATGCATCCCCAAACCGATGGGCAAACTGAACGAGTGAATGCATTGTTAGAGACATATCTTCGACATTACGTAAGTGCCACACAAAAGGATTGGCCAAAATTGTTGGATGTGACCTAATTCTCATACAACTTGCAGCGAAGTGAGGCCACGAATCAAAGTCCATTTGAAATAGTGATGGGTCAACAGTCACTCACACCCAATGCTATTGTGACCCATTATACAGGACCAAATCCGGCAGCCTATCGATTCGCAAAAGATTGGCAAGAGAAGAATGACTTGGCTAGAGCTTGTTTACACAAGGCAAGTAAGCGTAGCAAGAAGTGGGCTGATAAAAAACGAAGGGATGTGCAATTTCAAGTGGGTGACTCGGTCCTCGCTAAACTACACTTGATTTTGTGATATATTGGCTTGCACAAAGGTCTTGTGCGTAGGTATGAGGGGCCGTTCAAAGTTGTGAAGAGAGTAGGCAAGGTGTCCTACAAGCTTGAGCTGCCAGCAAAACTTAAAGTCCACCCAGTCTTCCATGTAAGCATGCTTAAGCCCTTTCATGAGGATCAAGAGGATCCAAATCGAGGCAAGTCCGAAAGAGCACCGATAGGGGGTAAAGGTGTCGTACGATCGTGAAGTCGAAAACATTGAGAAATATCGGGTAATTAGACAAAAGTACCACCGACCACGGCATGAGTACTTAGTACGATGGAAGAGACTCCCTGATAGTGAAGCAAGTTGGGAACTTGCCGAGGCATTGTGGCAGTTTCAAGGGAAGATTGACCAATTCCATAAGGAAGATGCGACGAGGGCGTCGTTAGAACAAGTGGGGGAGAATGTCATGGGTTGCGCATGGGAGCACACAACCATGACAAACTTGTGCGATCCATCGTATTTGAAGGAGGTCATTTGGCCCAACCAAACTGGCCCGTTGCCTGAAGAGATTAAAAGCCCATCCCAAGAGTCTGGTAAATATGGGAAGTGATCCAAGAAGATATGATTATGTAATCTTAGAGTTCTAATTGTATACAACTTTTAATTGTAGCCTTTGATTACTTTGAGGCTCAACTATAAATAGAGACCTCTTTGCTCATTAAGTTATCAATAAGAATTTTGAGAGTATTCACTCAAACTTTTCTCTCAAGTGTTCTTGCTTTTCTGTGGCTTTCGTTCATCTTTCAACGTTCGTTCTTACTTCGTTCTTCTGCTGTTTTTCGCGGGTGCCTTGAGGGAATTCTGTTAAATCCTTTATCATAGCAAGTTAGGCTGACTTAGGCGTTTTTGCTGTTGAATCCTTTATCATTGCGAGTTAAGCTGACTTAGGCGTTTTTAAGTAAAGAAACTGCCTAAGGCCGCACGGATCGCGTAAGAAAACTCTAAGTCCGTGACATAAGCACGTTACCCTCTCTACTATGTAGGTGGTAAAAAGATTCTAGGTCTCATATTTTAGAGTTGTCTATGACCCTAAATTTAGGTCAAATCTAAATAGAGCATTTTTAGATATTATCTTTATTTAAGTTTTATCTATATCGAAATAAAAACCTGACATATTATTCAAACTTAACCTATATTTTAAATAGGGTAATTTAAACTTAGCCCTACAAAAATTAAAGTTTTTTTTTTTAATTTTGTCATTAAATTTTCCTGATAAAAGCTTTTAACAAGATAGAAATAAAAATTAAAA
This sequence comes from Gossypium hirsutum, assembly GCF_007990345.1. Taxonomy (NCBI): domain Eukaryota; kingdom Viridiplantae; phylum Streptophyta; class Magnoliopsida; order Malvales; family Malvaceae; genus Gossypium; species Gossypium hirsutum. The sequence continues at coordinate 59,140,577 of NC_053442.1, forward strand.
ATATTATATACTCTTTTCCTTTATTAAAATTTTATTTTACAGGTTTTTTCTTAAAAAAAATTTCAACGATGCATATTTATTCTTAATAGAATGACGTTAAACAGATCATTTATTTATTTTACAAAGTTGTTTTTATTGTTTAAGTTCGTAAGTAAGTTGTGTCTGTTTATTACTATTATTTATTATAAGGGTTGATATTTGGAATATTCATATTTCACAAGCGTAAGTTAAAAAATTACTGCATGTCTCTTTATATATATATATATATATATATATATATATATATTATATCTTACACTCATTTTTTTTACAAATATCCTATATTCACTTGTCATCGCTTCAACCCTACTTATTGTTGATAGTATACCAAAATTTTTTCCTTTATTATATTATTTATATAAAAAATAAATAAAATTAATAAAATGCATTTTAATTTAAAATTGCATTATCGTATACAATATTTTCATGTATAAATGATATAATTAAAATTTTAAATTAAATTACTTTTATATAAAATTATTATTATTATTATTTTAAAATAATTAAATATAATTTCATTAATAGTAAAACCCTTTATAATAAAATTTTAAATATATCAATAATAGAGGTGCTCATGGGTCGGGCCGGGCCCATAAAATTTTTTTGGCCCGGGTCCTAGTCTCGGGCCCGGCCCGGCCCAGAAAAAAATCATAAGCCCAAGCTCGGCCGGCCCGGCCCATTTTTATTTTAAAAATTTTAAAAAAATTAAAAAAATTATTTTAAAAATATTTTAAAATTAAAAAAATTAAAAAAGTATTTTAAAAATATTTTAAAATTAAAAAAATTTAAAAAATTATTTTAAAAATATTTTAAAATTAAAAAAATTAAAAAAGTATGTCAAAAATATTTTAAAATTAAAAAAATAAATATATTTATTATATCGGGCCAGGCCTGGGCCGAAAAAGTGGTGCCCGAGGCCCGGCCCGTTTTCTAAACGGGCCTCATTTTTTTGCCCAAGCCCATATTTCGGGCCTATATTTTTACCCAAACTCTCCCATATTTCGGGCAGGCCGTCGGGCCAAGCCGGGCCGCCCGGCCCATGAGCACCTCTAATCAATAATAGATTATAGATAAAAGTGATACCATTGTAAACTTAGGTCCTTTTTTAAATAAATTATTGAAAAAAATTCAATTATTAATAATTTAATTTTTTAAATATGTTTCATCTGTTTTTTTTCCCTCTATATTTTTTCATTGTTTTTCTAATTTATTCTAAGCATTATTGAGAATTGATGGGTTTGGATGGGCGGCTGGGTGCGGTGCGGTGCGTTTAGCTTACTTTTTGTCTCACGCTACAGTGTCGCTACAGTATCTAATCTCACCGGCATCGCAGTTTTTACACTAACCGCAGGTAAACGCACCGCCCATCCAAACTCACCCAAAATTATGAAGGCGTGGATAATTCAGGAATGCATCAAATGAAAATTTATCACATGTAAAGGGCAGAGTATCAAAATTTCATGATTAATTTAAGAGAATTAATATAAAATGATTTAAATTAATTAAATTTTTATATAATATTTATTTTAAAAAATTATATTTAATAATATAACGTATTCCAAATATTTTGTATTTATTGCTAGTCATTTAAAATTTTACATTGCTTAAAATAACCCACAATATTTGAAAGTTAATGGATAAAAATGTAAAATAAAAATTTCTATAATTTAAAATTTATTTTTATCAAACAATCTAATTATATTTAATACTTTATTTTAAGTAAGGGTATATTTGATAAACTGAAAAATTTAAGTGTTGAAAAATTAAGTACTAAATTTTTACTTCTATATCTTATGTAAGTACTGAATATAATCATATTGTTTGATAAAAGAAAATATTGATTATTTATTTTTTTAAAATTTAATTTTATTAATATAATATTTTATATTATTTTATATAGTTTGGGACAAAAAATACATATGCTATTTTGAACATCTCATTCTTTAAAAAAAATATTTTTTTAATTTTTTAATAAAATAAAATAAACTTAATATTTTCTACATTAATTGATAAGTAGCTACCTACTTACTTAACTTATTCAAGACTTTTTTGATATTTATCATGTTCATTTTATGGTCTATATTCAGTATTCGTAGCTGCCCCTCCTAACAAAACCATCTTCAAGGTTCAAACCTAAGTCCTTCTCTTGAGAGTGCAATGTACCATACCATTACACCTAATCATTTGTTGGTTAATTCAATTGGGACTATTTAGTCATTCCATTACTTATATTTAGCATAGAGCGAGGAACAATTTCACTTACTTTTAAAGAAGACTTGTTTTTTACAATAGGTATTATTCATCTTTCTAATTTGAAATTTAAATTCGTACGAAATATTTTTTATTTTATGTTTAACTATTATAATATATATAATAAAAATTTTTTTTTCTCATATTATTATCAAAGGGCATAAAAATTTCAAACATTGTAAAATTGTCAAGTTTGAACCAAATATTTACCCTCCTAAAGAAAAAGAATAATACGACTTAAATTTTAATTATTTATCATGAGAAGTTTCGTTTTTATTCATTAGAAGGATCTTTGAGCACATTTTAAAAAAATGACATTTTGGAAAGGTCAAATTCTATATAAAGTCCTTATACTATGCACTTCTTTCTAATTTAGCCCTCTTCTATAATTTGATATTTCAATTCCTTCTGCTATTAGAAATTATTGTTTTCAATTTAATCCCTTTATTTTTTGAAATGTATATTTCCATTTATGGGCAAAATTTTCGTTAATTCCATCAAATAATTTGATGTGGCATTTTCTTTTAACATGTAATGACATAACATAAAATACTTCACCTTTTAGTATAATTAGACAAAATTTTATATATTTAAAAGGAGAAAATGTGTAATATTTGGCTAACTTTACAAAAATAGCAACATGTTTGGAAATATAAGTCGGGGAAAATTATTTGACAAAACCTACTGAAAAAATTGAACTTATAATTATATTTGAGGGATTAAATCTGTCAAAAATGCATATTACAGGAACCTTTTGTAAAATTTTAACTATTGGAAAAGTGAAAAGATCTAAAATGCTTTGGTACGTTTCTCATGGAAATAGTCACCTTGAAAACCAGATAAGGAAAAAGAAAGCACCAAATAATCCAAAACAAAAGCGCTAAAAAAAGTAAACCCATTTCTTCTATCCTCTCCTATTCCTCAATTCCTTGATTTTTTGTTCTAAAAACTATCTGAATTCAGATTTTTTTTCTTTTTTGAAAAGAGAAAGGGAACTCTGTGTTTGAAACATTGTTTACATTGTTTTATGGGAAAATCAATTGTTTGTACGACGAAAGGGCAAGAATTTGCAAAAGCAGTCCCATCAGACAAACTTCATAGAGCAAAACACGTAAAACCCGCATCGAGAAACAGAGTTTCTTGCCGCGAAAAGGCGGGGCCAAGTGGGGTCCGAGTCAAGTCAGAGCGAGTCAAGCAGAAAGCAATGGATACCTGGGGTAACGACGACCGGATTCCGCTGGCTCAGGTGGTTTCCGAGTTGGTAAAGGGATGGTTTCAAGAGGCTCTTAAGGAGGCCAAGGCCGGTGATACCAACATGCAAGTCCTTGTTGGACAGATGTATTGCAATGGCTATGGTGTTCCTAAAGATGTTCAAAAGGTCCTATCTTTTTATTATTATTAAATTTGGTTTATGGAATCAACTTTTATGTTTCTTGTAGTTGTAAATGCTTGAAAAAGGGGTAATCTGATTCATTTTGTTGCTTTTCATGTTGGTAAATTTTTTCCTTGGTGTTCTTTGTTTTCTTGAAACTTTTCATGGATTTAGTTCTTTTGTGATATAGCAATTGTCTTACACATGCTTTAAAAGTGCTAATTTGATTCATTTTTCATTTTTTTGTTGTTTTTCTTGCCTGTATGATTTATTGAGACTCTTTAGTTTTATGATGTGTGATTGCTAACGGTCTCAAATGTATCATAAATCTCTCCGTGTTTTTATATTTCTTCTATTGATAAACTATTTTCACTCATTGAAATCCGAAGCTTTACTGACCCTCTATCAAACCTCTTGCATTTCTCTACAAAAAAAAGGTGCTTCATGTTACTGAACTTGTTTCTCTATTGGTGCTTGATGATACCTGAAAGGTCTCCATGGTGTTTTCAAATGTTTAATTTGCTAATAGACTACTCTTCCTTGCTGACATTTATGCTGCTTTAGTGCTCGGATAGTTTCATGTATTGTGCACTTGTTGTGAATTCCGGAATCATGATGGTATTAGCTCGCTAATCGTTTCTTCTGAAATTAGGGGCGTGCTTGGATTAGTAAAGCTTCAAGGAGCAGATCTTCAGTATGGAAAGTTAGTGATAAGCATCCAGGTACTCTCTCTGTGTGTGCTTGTGTGAAAGTAGGGTTGTTACTGCTTTCTAAAACGATCTTTCTTCGGCTTCCTTCAGGTTATAACGCTAGTGACTCCGATTCTGATGAATTGAGGGATGATGCAGAATAAGTTTTGACCTGTATTCGTTTTAAAATCATCCACAAATATGTAAGTTGTTTATTGATTGTTAATATGCTTCTTTACCTCTGCATTAGGAATTTGCAGTTTTTTCCAAAATGCCATATGTTATATACATATTAGTTCCCGAAGTTTCTTGTGCATGAAATAGTAATCCTTTTTTTGATTAATACCGATAATATTGAATATAATTGCAGATCTTACAGTATTGGGAACGTATACAGCGTTGAATACTGAGCTACTCTATCCGTTTTACCTTCTGCAATGTATTCTAAGTCATGCCTCCTTAACTTGCTGCATTTCCTTGCCAATGGAGAGATGATTCCCTATTTTTTTGGTCATTTCTTTAACATCTTTATTTCACAAAGTGTTTTTATATTTTGCTATTGAGATCACAGGTTGTTGGCTTTTAGATGTTTGTTTAAGTATTTCTTTTAGATGAACTTCACCTATTGATGCAGAAGAGTATCATAGATTTGAAAGAATCATATTCATAAAATAAAACAAAAATTAATATAAAGTTAGAACACTTTGTTTAATGTTTGATCAAATTTATTACAATTTGCAACAAGTTAATTAGGGTAACGCTTTATTTCTTTATGCTGGTTTAGATAGATGGTCACTTCTTCTATGAGGGAGGGACAGTGTCATCTGCCTTGTCGTTTGTCTTTCCTCCATTCCCATGGCTTCTCAGGATTTGATGAAGCCCATAAACCAACTCTTTTCGCTCGAGCCTCTTTTTCCCACTAGTTTTTATGCAAATACATGATGTTCAGAATTCACAGACTATGATTTTAACAGAAAGAAATGGTTTAACAACCGGGTCTCAAGACGTATCTCTCACGCCGTCAATGTACCGTCCTCTGTAAGCACCTATATGGGCAAGGACTCTCCTTGAATCCTTAAGAGGCTGGTAGGTACTTAAAGAAAACAATACCTTTGATGTAAACAAAAACTGGTGGTGACATTGACAGCCGAATTTCGACGTGGGAAGACATCTGAAACCCGGGATTGTTACAGTTGGTTACTTACAGTTGCAAGCTCTACGCGTTGGTCATAAGCTGAGTAATGCCATGCGAGCCCCTTTTTCAGCATTACTTCCTGTTTGGAAACAAGATTATTAGAAAAATCTGAACTTGTTCTTATGAGGTAAACCAGGAGAAGAATGTTATATATGAAGAAAAAAACCTGAACAAATTTGCCATTGCAGTATATATCACCAACACAGCGGCCATATCGGTCTTCATCATAGACAAGAACTCTTAAACATTTCCCCTGAAGAAGCTTAACCAACTCTTCTTTTGCTTCTTTACCGTATGGCATCGAACTCTCTGGTGCATCGATTCCCCTGTTTCATTGCACTGTCATGATATTTAGCTGATGGAAGATAGACTTTCAAGGACTACTGTTACCTTAGCCGGATTCGATACTTTCGAGCAAGGATCTCTTGATTCTGAAGATTTAAGACCCTGGAATTGTTAAAGATGATGGATTATTAGTTACCATTATATATGAATCACTCAACTGAAATTGATCGTCTATGGGAGATTAAAGAGTTTGAACCTGTATCCTGAATCAATAATTTTCTTGTGAAGCTCATCAGCTTTTGTATAGTTCTTGGCAGCACGGGCTCTCGATCTTTGATCAGCTGCCAATTGGACATCTCGAGGTACGTTCAATGATTCCCTGGGATCTGTAGTGCTTACATACACTGTTATGGTATCTCCATCAGGTACTGCTTTGGTGTCCACCTAATTTAATTAAAGAGAAAGTTAGTTTGAAGCTATATTGCTGAGAAACAAAGACTTTGGAAGTTTCAAGAAAGAGAATACTTACTGGTAAAGTCTGCAATTCAAACTTAACTCCTTGAGGCAATGATGTTGTGGCGCTAGCAGAAGGCTGCTGAGGAAGACTATAGTATGCCAATAATCCCTAAAAACAGTTAAAAAAGAACAAACCGTGGATTCATTTCCCAATTTTAAACTAATTGGACTTATAAGATTTAATGGTGTTTGCTGCATCATTCTACCTCGACATCTGCCTTTTGGTGTCTCTTCAATGTCTGAATGACAAAGCTTGAAGCTTCCTCAGGTGTTTTTGGTGGTGGTTTTGCTTCTCTCCAAGCATCTAATAACTTTCTATACCTTTTCAGACAGACCAGAACCACATCGTAATTGTTCAAAATTGTTCCTAAATAACACTGTTAAATTACTTACCAGTTAGCCTGAGCTTTCTTGGATGAAACGACGTGATAACTTAGCCCTTCAGGAACCTAAAAACAAAATTTGGAAATACAATTAAAGGTGAATGATGAAAATCAAACTAACCCAGATTTTATTTTTAGCTCAATTAGGCTGAGTCATATCTCAATTATGGGTTCATCACCCTAAACCATTAAAATTCACTTTTAAGGTAATGAAAAACATGAGAGAAAAAAAGATACCTGAGAGGTGATATCAAATTGGAAGAGATCATGGGAAAGAGCTGAAACTCCATCCTTGCCTTGGGAGTCTCCAGCTGTGGTTGGCTTGCAGCAATGGCTATACAACAATCTCAGAGCATTCCCCATCTTCAAATTCTCTCAAATCTAATCTTCTTTTTCCTTTTCCTGTTTTGAACGTAGCAGAGATTCATGACGGGAGGGAGGGAGCCTTTAACAAAGGAACGACTAAAGTCATTGATGGAAACGTGGCGAGGTTTGATTGGTGGATAATGATTAACTATTTGTTCGGGTTTTTTGTTTTACTATGAAGATGAAGATCTATGAACCATACGCGGTTAAACTCGAAAGTCAAACCATATTTTTTTTGTCGTATGTTGTAAGGAACGTTTGCGTATGAGATATTGCTCGGCGTAAAGCCCGGTCCAAGCTCATGGGCCGGCTGTGCTACATGTGTTTTTAATTTCTAATAGAAAAAAAATTTAATTCTTTTTTTTTTCAATTAAGTACTAATGTATGCATATGAAATTTATGTGGTTGTGTCATATGTATATAATATTTCTACAATAAAATTTGTGGAAATTTCAATCACAACTAACAAGTAATAAGCTAGCTTTCTCTTATCCCCAATCTCCATGGACAATGCCAAGAGCTTCCATGAAGAAAAAACCTTAGTCAAATTACTTGTTAAAAGCTGATAACCATTTCAAGCTTCTTATACGTACTGACAAGTAATACGTCGGCAATGGGTGAAGATTGAATAGGAAATCAAGCTAGTTTGAGATGATAAATCTTCAAGGAGTGTAGATATGCAGGATGAAGATATAGTTGGGTATTTTTATCCAGCATTCTCATTGTTTTTTTTGAACATAGAAGTAAGCTAGACCTAATCACGAGTCGCGTTTGGTTGGATCGATACAAAATTTTAAGTCAGTTTTTAAGTTCAGCTTCAACCCGAAAAATAAGTTTAAAATTCTGCTCAAGTTGAACTAAGATTAAAAATGCTAAACCCGAGTCCAACTTGGTTTGCCCATATTAATTTTTTAAATTATTTTTTTATATAAAAGCATATTTAAAAAATATAATATATGAAATACACTAAAAACATTAAAATCAATGTTTCCCAACAAACTGAAAATATATTTAAAAAAAATCTTTATACTCAAAATAACACTAAGATAGCTTCAACTTAGCAAATAAATGCATCTAAAATAGTAGCAAAATTAATAGTAAAATAAGAGTTGTATAATATCAGAACAATAACAACAAAATAGTAACAATATAATAGTGAAATGGTAGTAAAACAACAACGAAATGGCAACAAACAACTGATTCGGATTGGGCCGGGCTTAAGCAAAAAAAATCCTACCTGAGGCCTGACTTGTTTAGAAAACGAGTCTTATTTTTTGTCCTAACTCATTTTTCGAGCCTATATTTTTATCTAAACCCTATCATTTTTCGTGCCGGTGGCTTGACCATAATCAAGTCTATAGTAAACTAGCCTACCTAATTTATTTTGTAACCTCAATTGCTCAAGGTCCTTTTTAACAAGCGGTTGAGTCTCGATAACTACTTGTTATGACACATGACTTTATTCATTGACTAAAAATAGATAGACCAGAATCCCGTGTGTTGGCTTGATAATCAGGATGTTCACCATTCCAAATGTGATTTGACTTCGAGTCGCGTTAGTCGTATTGTTGTTAGGCCTTTACCCTTCTCCTATAACTAAAAAAAAAGGCAGATTATTTAAGACTTCATTGGCTGAAATTTTTCATGATTTGATTCTTTTGATTTTCAAAAAGTATATTCGATTAACTGTATATGTTGAAAAGACAAATTAAAAGGGGTGTTGAAAAGTCAAAAAAATGGGAGGTGCAAGTGGCACCGAAAGAAAAAAATGGTAGGCAAGTTGTTTAAAGTTGAATGGGATAATTGCAATTTTGGTCCCTAATTTTTTAGGCCATTTGCAAGTTAGTCCCTGAACCTCAACTATAAATAGGCCTAACCATTTCTCATTTACACTATCCCAACCAATCTTTCTCTCTTAGTTTTCTCTCTTCTCCCATTTGAGAATTCTTAAGGAATTCTATTTGTTTGTAATATTTTGGAGATAGTAAAGTTATCATCTGGTGTTAGTGCCCGAGGACGTAGGTATAATTTACCGAACCTCGTTAAAACTCTTATGTTCTTTTTGTCCTATTTTTCTTTCAATATTTGAGGGTATAATAGTAGTATTTAATTGTGCTATTAAATTACGTTAGAAGGAATATTCTGACTAAGGAAAGACTTGGTATTTAAGAGATCCTTGTGATCCACCTCTCTTCCCTGGGAATTGAACTTTGTGTGATTTTTTAGTACAATAATTTACACGCTTCCGACCCTATTGGAACAACAAGTGGTATCAGAGCCGAAGGTTAATCGTAGTATGCTCTGTGGTTGCAGTTTAAACTGATCTTCCACATCAGAAAAGATTTCCTTAGGTATATTGAAAGATTATGGAGAAAACGGTCGGTGTAGGAGCTTCAACATCGTCCATGTGGACAAGACCGACAATTGCAAATGCAAGATTGGCCGTGGAGATCTTTGATGGCACGGGCCATTTTGGTATGTGGCAAAGTGAGGTTCTAGATGCCCTTTTTCAGCAGGGTCTAGACATTGCCATTGATGAAGAGAAACCAGATGATGTACAGGAGAAAGATTGGAAGGCGATCAATCGGTTGGCATGTGGCACAATTCGATCATGCCTTTCTCGAGAGCAGAGGTATGATTTTTCAAAGGAGACTTTTGCAAATAAGTTGTGGGTGGCACTTGAAGAAAATTTTTTGAAGAAAAACAGTCAAAATAAGCTCCACTTGAAGAAAAGACTGTTTCGCTTCACATACGTCCCAAGTACCACAATGAATGATCACATCACCAAATTTAATCAGTTAGTCACTGATTTGCTGAATATGGATGAGACATTCAAAGATGAAGATTTGGCTTTGATGCTGTTGGGGTCACTTCCTGAGGAGTTTGAGTTCCTAGAAACTACTCTACTTCATGGCAGGAGTGATATATCTCTGAGCAAAGTCTGTGCGGCCTTATACAGTTATGAACAGAGAAAGAAGGACAAACAGAAAAACTCAATCAGAGATACAGAAGCTTTAGTAGTCCGAGGTCGTTCATACACTCGGAAGAAAACTCAAAAGGGGAGATCAAAGTCAAAGTCCAGACTCGGGAAAGATGAATGTGCTTTTTGTCATGAGAAAGGCCATTGGAAGAAAAATTGTCCAAAGCTGAAGAATAAGGGAAAAGCTGCTGTAGATGCTTGTGTTGCTAAGCATGATACTAGTGACTCTGAACTATCACTGGTTGCATCATCATCGTCGTTCCATTCAGATGAGTGGATATTGGATTCGGGTTGTACCTATCGTATATCTCCTAACCGGGAGTGGTTCTCTGATTTAGTAGAACTAAATGGAGGAGTTGTTTATATGGGCAATGACAATGCCTGTAAAACTGTTGGGATAGGTTCAATCCAATTAAAGAATCAAGATGGATCAACCAGAGTTCTGACTGATGTTCGGTACGTGCCCAGTTTGAAGAAAAGTCTCATCTCATTGGGAGCCTTGGAATCCAATGGTTCAGTTGTTACTATGAGAGATGGGATTTTGAAAGTGACATCTGGCGCACTTGTAATATTGAAGGGCATCAGGAAAAATAACTTGTATTACTACCAAGGTAGTACAGTTATTGGAGCAGTAGCTACACCTTCCGGTAACAAAGAATTGGACTCAATGCAGTTGTGGCATATGAAGTTGGGACATGCCAGCGAAAAATCCTTGCAAATTCTGGCAAAGCAAGGATTGTTGAAAGGTACAAAGGCTTGCAAATTAAAATTTTGCGAGCATTGTGTTCTAGGAAAGCAAAAGAGAGTGAAATTCGGTACTGCTATCCATAATACAAAAGGTATTTTGGAATATGTTCACTCAGATGTGTGGGGGCCTTCCAAGACACCTTCATTGGGAGGAAAACACTACTTTGTTACTTTTGTTGATGACTTTTCCAGAAGAGTTTGGGTGTATACCATGAGAACTAAGGATGAAGTGCTTAGAGTTTTTCTTAAATGGAAAACTATGATCGAAAACCAGACTGGCAAGAAAATCAAGCAGCTTAGGACGGACAATGGAGGGGAATATAAAAGTGATCCGTTCTTCGATGTGTGCCAAGAGTATGGTATTGTTCGACACTTCACAGTTAGGGATACACCACAGCAAAGTGGATTGGCAGAGCGTATGAATCGAACATTGCTGGAGAAAGTTCGATGTATGTTGTCCAATGCTGGGTTGGGCAAGCAATTTTGGGCTGAGGCTGTGACATACGCTGGCCATCTTGTTAATCGTTTGCCATCATCTGCATTAGAAAGAAAAACTCCAATGGAGGTATGGTCTGGAAAATCGGCTACAGATTATGATTCCTTACATATGTTTGGATCCACTGCATATTACCATGTGAAGGAGTCAAAGTTAGATCCGAGGGCAAAGAAAGCTCTCTTTATGGGAATCACTTCTGGAGTGAAGGGATTTCGACTTTGGTGCTTAAGCACAAAGAAAATGATCTGTAGCAGAGATGTTACCTTTGATGAATCTGCCACATTGAAAAAGGTAGCAGATAAAGATATTCAGACGAGCAATACTCCACAGCAGGTGGAGTGTACTCCAAAACAGGTGGAGTTTGAGCAGATGGGGATTTGCCCAGTTAATAAGTCTAATTCTCCAGCCACAATGGAGGAATTAGAGGTTGAAGAGGTTCTGACCCAAGAACCACTAAGTACACCAGAACCAGTTGCAGTTGCAAGGCCACGGAGAGAAATTCGTAAACCTGCTCGATTTACTAATATGGTGGCCTACGCCCTTCCCATTGTTGATGATATTCCTATCACTTATCAAGAAGCAATGCAAAGCTTAGAAAGTGATAAATGGAAAAGCGCCATGGATGAAGAAATGCAGTCTCTCCTGAAGAACAATACTTGGGAATTGGCACAATTACCGAAAGGTAAAAGGGCAATCGGATGCAAGTGGGTATTCGCAAAGAAATATGGATCTCCTAGTAAGAAGGATATTCGCTACAAGGCAAGATTGGTAGCTAAGGGCTACGCTCAGAAGGAGGGAATTGACTATAATGATGTATTTTCCCCTGTTGTGAAGCATTCCTCCATTAGAATTTTGTTGGCCTTGGTAGCATAGTTGAATTTAGAACTAGCTCAACTTGATGTTATGACGGCTTTCTTGCATGGTGAGTTAGAAGAGGAGATCTATATGACTCATCCCGAAGGATACACAGATGCTGGTGGTAGAAATTGGGTTTGTAAGCTGAACAAATCGCTATATGGATTGAAGCAATCCCCGAGGCAGTGGTACAAGCGATTTGATAGCTTTATGAGAAGGCAGAAGTACACAAGAAGCAAATATGACAATTGTGTATATTTACAGAAGCTGCATAACGGATCTTTCATTTATCTACTCTTGTATGTTGATGATATGTTAATCGCTTCGAAGAGCCAAAATGAGATAGATAAGCTGAAGGCTCAGTTGAATCAAGAGTTCGAGATGAAAGATCTAGGTGAGGCCAAGAAGATTCTCGGCATGAAGATAAGTAGAGATAGACCGAGAGGCAAGCTCTGTTTAAATCAGAAGCAATATCTGAAAAAGGTATTACAATGTTTTGGTGTAAATGAAAACACAAAACATGTAAGTACCCCACTTGTTTCTCATTTGAAACTTAGTGCTCAATTATCTCCGAAGACTGAAGATGAAAGAGAATATATGGCGAAAGTCCCATATGCTAATGCAGTTGGGAGTTTGATGTATGCGATGGTGTGTACGAGGCCTGACATTTCACAAGCTGTTGGAGTTGTGAGCAGGTATATGCATGATCCTGGAAAAGGACATTGGCAAGCTGTGAAATGGATTCTACGGTATCTTCGAAAAACCGTAGATGTTGGTTTAATTTTTGAACAGGATGAAGCACTTGGTCAGTTTGTAGTTGGATATGTTGATTCCGACTTTGCTGGTGATTTAGATAAACGTCGTTCAACTACGGGGTATCTGTTTACTCTTGCGAAAGCCCCAGTGAGTTGGAAGTCTACCTTACAGTCTACAGTAGCTGTGTCTACTACAGAGGCAGAATATATGGCAGTTACAGAAGCTGTTAAGGAGGCTATTTGGCTTAATGGATTGTTGAAAGGCTTAGGAGTTGTTCAAAGTCACATAAGTTTATATTGTGACAGTCAGAACGCTATTCATTTAGCGAAAAATCAAGTCTATCATTCAAGAACCAAGCATATCGACGTAAGATATCACTTTGTGCGGGAAGTCTTTGAAAAAGGAAAAATTCTACTTCAGAAGATTCCGACAGCAGATAATCCCGCAGATATGATGACCAAGGTGGTAACAACAATCAAGTTTAATCATTGTTTGAACTTGATTAACATCCTGAGAATTTGAGCACCTTTAGGTGTATGGCACTCGAGAGCGCATTTGGAGGCACTACAAAAGATAGCTTTATCGAATTTGGGGAGTTGAAGGAAGTATGTGAAGATGTGATTATCCTAATCAAATCTTCAAGGTAGAGATTGTTGAAAAGACAAATTAAAAGGGGTGTTGAAAAGTCAAAAAAAGGGAGGTGCAAGTGGCACCGAAAGAAAAAAATGGTAGGCAAGTTGTTTAAAGTTGAATGGGATAATTGCAATTTTGGTCCCTAATTTTTTAGGCCATTTGCAAGTTAGTCCCTGAACCTCAACTATAAATAGGCCTAACCATTGCTCATTTACACTATCCCAACCAATCTTTCTCTCTTAGTTTTCTCTCTTCTCCCATTTGAGAATTCTTAAGGAATTCTATTTGTTTGTAATATTTTGGAGATAGTAAAGTTATCATCTGGTGTTAGTGCCCGAGGACGTAGGTATAATTTACCGAACCTCGTTAAAACTCTTATGTTCTTTTTGTCCTATTTTTCTTTCAATATTTGAGGGTATAATAGTAGTATTTAATTGTGCTATTAAATTACGTTAGAAGGAATATTCTGACTAAGGAAAGACTTGGTATTTAAGAGATCCTTGTGATCCACCTCTCTTCCCTGGGAATTGAACTTTGTGTGATTTTTTAGTACAATAATTTACACGCTTCCGACCCTATTGGAATAACAGTATATATTTTGGTATTTTTTATGGTTAAACAAATATTCTACAATTTTTTTAGTCTATTTTAAATGTGCTTAATCTTTGTCCAATAATATAAAAATATCACATCAATACATATTTTAATTAAATAAGATGGTTGAATTATTTGATGAAATTAATGGAAAAAAAAAGTTGATCTAGAGATTAAAACAGGGGTGAAGCAAAAAAAAAAAAAAACAAAGTCGAAATTAAATTGTATATTTTTACAATAGTAAAAATGTAATTTCATCAGTTTAATATCTATATCTTTGTAACTTTTAAAAGATTAAATTAAAATTTTATCATTTTTAAAAAAGTAAAAATACAATTTTACCTTTACTAATTTAAATTTTTATAAAATTTAAAGGATCTAAATAGAAAAATTTCCATTTTACCCGCCTGCTAAGCCCCTCAACTAAAACATGCATGCTAAAAAAAAAAACCAAAGAACACATGTTGGAAAAGTAAAAACTTAGAAATTTAATCTTCAATATTTTTTTCTTAACTAAATTTGATTATTAATATTTCTAAAAGAGTTAAATTGCTTTAATTTTTTAAATAAAAATGCTAATTAAATTATTAATTTTTTAACGATTTTGACATGACAATTTGTATAATAATTCATGTATATTTTACATTAACATAACACTAATTATTTTATATGTTTATAAAAATTCAAAAGAATAATATAAAATGCTGCTGATGTGAAATTTAATTTAAAAAAAAAAGTAGGGAATGGGCAATAGCAAGATGTTGGGTGAGGGAAAAAAGGGTTGATCAGAAAGCCTCTTTCCCTCTTAAGATATGTTAAATAGTGATGTAACCGTAGGCCATGCATCGAAAGCTGAACAATGACTAAGCATTAGCCAAATATTTGGGTGCCCGAAAATGTGAAAGGAAAAGTAGTGAGAAAGAAAGTGCTAAAATATTATAGTTAAAAACAGTTGGTGAGTAGTGGCTAATGAAAAATCGTAAGCAAGCTCCATTCATCTCAAAACCTACTCTCCGTATTCTTCGTATCTTTCATATCTTTTCATCCACCCTCTTCAATTCTCCACATTTCCCTCCTCCAGCATAAACAAAAAGGTTAATGTTGATCAAGGCCAAAAGCCAAAACAAACCATGGGTGATTCATCTCTCAGTGATTTGAAACCTGAATACAGGGTTGATGGATCATGTTGGAAATTCGTTCCAGTTATTTCAGAAGGATTTTTTAACCAGAGACCTGGTGACATTTTCAAACATCATCTCATTCTCTTGCAACTTCAATTAGCTGTCATTTTCACCCTTGCTGCCATCATTCACTTCTTTCTTGGTCGCTTCTATTTGCCTCGTCTTATATCTGAAGTGCTGGTAGTCACCTCTGAGCTTATGTGTCATTTTCATCTATTTTACATATATAAGATGTTGTACGTTGTTTTGTTTTGTGAATATGACAGGCAGGGGTAATTCTTGGACCGACTGTTCTTGGTCGATTCTTTCCGGACATATCGGCAGTTTTATTCTCCGAACAATCGGTGAAAGTCCTGGCTACATTGACACGGTTCGGGTACTTGTTTTTCATGTTTTTGATTGGTGTGAAGATGGATGTAAATCTAATCAAGAAATCAGGTAAAAGGGAATGGACTATAGGCACCATGGTGATGTTATTCCCCCTTCTGGTCACTGTTATGATTGGGAGACACATAAGCATAGTGGTGGACAAGGTGGATGCACAAAGCGCCCAGTACGAGGTTTCGTTCTTCACTGGCGTACTAATGCTAACCTCATTCCCTGTGGTAGCCATACTTTTAATGCAACTCAAGATCATTAACTCAGAGTTGGGACACCTTACATTGTCATCAGCATTGATTAGTGACATGGTAAGTTTAGTAATGGTAAATATAGGTAACTACAGGGTAATAATGTTATTGGCATCGTTACGTGTAGCTCTCAAGTCTCTGTTCCTCGTTGCCGTCCTTATCGTGTTTATCCTAACGGTTTTACAACAAATGTTATACTGGATCATCAGAAAAACTCCTGAAGGAAAGCCTGTCAAAGATGCGTACATTTTCTTTGTTGTTATAGCATTACTAGTTGTTGCAATAGTTGGTGAAAATGTTGGACTTCAATACATGTATGGTCCTTTTATACTAGGCTTGACAGTGCCAACAGGACATCCCTTAGCTTCAACTCTGATAGAAAAACTAGACACTATAGTATCAGGTTGGATGCTGCCACTTATGTCGACTTATTGCGGATACCGATCAAATCTATGGAACCTCAACAGACTACCTCCTTATTGGATAATGTTCGCAGTAACTTTCGGTTTTTTTCTGAAAGTAGCCTGTGGGTTCATTCCTGCATTTTGTTTCAAAGTGCCTTGTAAGGATGCTTCAGCATTGGCATTGATGTTGGCTGCCAAAGGCATTGTTGAATTAGGTACTTTTGCAACCAATGCAGAAAAGCAGGTACTCCCTGCTAGGAATTCTTTTAAAGCACTTTTTTTTTTTTAAAAAAATTTCTTTTTGCTGATAAGCCAATGCTGTTTTGTTTCAGTCCACCGTTACTCAAGAATTCACCTGGGCTGTAATAATTGTATTCATTTTCGCAGCACTTGTGCCGATACTTACCAGAAAGCTTTATGATCCATCAAAGACATACGCAGGTTACCAGAAAAGAACCGTGTTGAACTCTTCCATAAACGAGGGTGTCCGAATGCTAGCCTGTGCTCATAGACAAGATGATGCATTGTCTGCGATCAAGTTACTTCAACTTTCAAATCCTAGTACCGGGAGTCCCTTGTCGGTTTACGGGCTTTACTTGGAAGAACTAGTGGGTGGAGCGAGTCCTCTCCTTCTTAATCATCAATTAGGCCAAAGGAGTTCTAGCGATGGCGGTCGTTGGCAACCAATCATCGATGTTTTCAATTACTTTAAGTCCCAAAGTAGTAAACCAACTCAAGTGCATGTCTACACAGCAATATCACCTTCCTCATTGATGCATGAAGACGTTTGTTGGGTTGCCTTTGATAATTTAGTAGCTTTAATAATACTTCCATTTCATAGGAAATGGAACAGGAAAGGGAAACTAATCTCTGATTCCAAAGATTTGAGGGACTTCAATACTAAAGTGATGAACAAGGCTCCTTGTTCAGTATCCATTCTAATCGATCGTGACCGAGGTCGTAATTCATCGATCATAGACGAATCATCCACATATAATATATGTGTGGTTTTCTTGGGTGGGAAGGATGACAGAGAAGCTCTTTCCATTGCAAGAAGGATGAAAGGATGGCCTTCCGTTTTCCTAACCGTTATTAGGTTAAAGGAAACCGAGGATATGATCACAGGATGGGAGGGTATGATGGATGACGAATGCTTGAGAGACATTAAACACCCAAGCAATGAAAATGGTAATGTTTTGTACAAGGAAGAGATAGTAAGACATGGAGCAGATACATCTGCACTCATTGGGTCCTTATTGGATGAAAACTTTGATCTTATATGTGTGGGACGACACTCACAATGTGACTCACCACTCATAGAAGGCTTATCAGCATGGACTGATTTACCAGAGCTTGGGACCATTGGGGACCTGTTAGTTTCTGCAGAGATCAGTAAACCAATATCTATCCTTGTGGTTCAACAACAGGTTATTGAAAAATGAGTGTAACTTTCACTCTTTTTTCTGCCACACAATGGAAGTGTTGCTTGCACTCTTTCAGGTCCTAATGCAAATATCATTGCTTTAAATACGCAACTAACCCAAAGTGAATCCAAGAAAATGCCATTGGATTGGGATTGTAACATTTAGCCCCTAATTGGTTTATGGGGGGATTTTCCCATGTGCTAATACGCTCCTTGTATAAGTAACTCAATAAACCCTAACAGAAAGCTTGTAAGAATTGTACTAATTTCTATTATCATGGAATCAGAGTTGCTTCATTTCTGCCTTGTGAACACCTGTTTTTATCTACCCTTTCTTTCAATTTCGATATTTTATGGTAATTTTGTTTGGAAATGGAATTTTTTTTGTACAATTCTTATTTGAATTGAGCTCATGGTATAATATAAACTTTCCTTAAATATATTTTTGTATATAAAATTTTATATTAGGTTATATAAAAAGTTTAGAATTTTATTTAACACGCATATAAAAATATATAATAAAATTTTCCCATAACATAGATTAAATAAATTTTATAAAATATTTTATTTGATATATTTTTGTATATAAATTTTATACGATTGTATAAAAAAATTTAAAATTTTATTTTAACTACATAGCTAATATCTTTAAAAATCATATATAATTGTATAATATTACACTATACAAAATATATAATAAAATTTCTCACACCCATTTGGGAAAATAAATATTTCATATATAAATATTATACTTAAAAAATAATGATATTTGAAATAATTATTTTATTTTATAATATTATAATTTATCATACTCACAATAAAAATGAAAGAAAATAAGTATTTGACATATAAAAATTATATATAAGAAAACATATGTATAAAAAATTAGTTGATGTTTTAAAAATAAAATATATTTAGCATATATATAGTGAAAATACATATTTTCATTATATAATTACATATTTATTATTTTATCTATATAAATAAAAAATTATTAATTAAACACATTAATTAAAAATTAAAAAAAAACTTAAAAACAACATAAACAAAATATGCTTGAAAGGAGATTTGAACCCAAGCCACGGGCAAAACACCATTAAAAGCCCCCTTTTTTTTTTAAATTTATCGAAATGGGCCCGGTATTTTATTATTTACCGAAATGACCTTTTTTCTCGAAAGCGCGTCCACGTCAGCGCAATGTCAGGGGACGTGGCAGAAAAACGCGTCCCTGAGGGCTCGATTTGCTTACGTGGACAGAAATCGCTCCCTCAAGGGCGCGTTTTGCTGCCACGTAAGCGCTCCCCTGGGGACGCGTTTTGCCCGTTTCTACCAAGTTAGGTTTTGGGTTTTTAGGGTTAGGGTTTTTAAGATTTTTAGGGTTTTGGAGAAAAAATTAAATGAATAAGGGGTTAGGGTTTAGAGTTTTTTAATTAAATTAATTATAATTTTTTCAAAATTGGATTAGGTTTCGTGTTTATGGTTTTTTAAGAAAAAATCAATTAAATTAGGGTTTAGGGTTACGTGAGTAATTTAATTAAAAATTTATTAAGGAAATCGCTCCCACGTGGATGCGCTTTTGATACAGTAGGTCCTGAAAAAATAATTTCGAGTTGACGTTTCTGAGCAAATAGTATAAAAACGCTTCAAGCAGGATGCTTTATCAGAAGAATTTCTAAAATCGCTTCCACGTGGACACGCTTTTGCTACAGTAGATCCTGAAAAAATAATTTTGAGTTGACGTTTCTAAGCAAATAGTATAAAAAAGGCTTCAAGCAGGATGCTTTATCAAAAGAATTTTTGAAATTGCTCCCACGTGGATATGCTTTTGCTACAGTAGCATGTTTGGGCTGAGGCTATAAATGAGGCAAAAAATGTTCTCAGATTGCATAAGTTGCAGCAAAAACAATTTAGAGAGGCTAAGAAGGTTAGAAACTAAAGATGAGTGTACGTATTAGTGTTGTTATTTACTATGATGGCGAGGTTTGCCACACCGAGAATGGTGTTGTTTTTTATCGAAGAATACAGTGCGACTGGTTTTTAACCAGAACATAGATTTGATAGAACTTCGTAAAAGAATTAGGCGTAAAATTTTCGGAACGACGCCAATGAAAGTTCTGTGTATTACGTATCGATTTTGTTTTTTTGTTGATCCGGTGACATATGACTCGTTCAACATAAAAGATACTCGTAGCTTGGAGGCAATGGTGCAGAACCATTTTGCTAGTGGAGCACCTTATATTGAGTTATATGTACAATTTACATCGCCAAATGATGTACTTGCGACTGGTGTTCGAGAGGTATACACGACCCTTGGCTGACACTTGGTTAGCGGGTTACAAAACATAGAGCAGCCCATGTTTGGTAGCGGTGTGGAATGCACATCCCCTGTAAGACACTCTATCGGTGGATGGGACATGTACGTCGGTGGCTCGATGTATGATGCTGGAAATACGTATTGAGGAGCGACATCAAGTTCTAGTGGTTGGCAATCTACGTCCAATTGGGGACGTTATGAAATGCCCAGAAGAAGGGATGATGTACTCCCTATGACGTCTACCGGTGAGGGGACCTCGTACATTACAGATGATGCTGGGTTAGAAGATGACTCCGATGTGGATCCACCTCGAGAGCCAGGGTCCGATGGTGAAGAAGTTGGTTATTTTGTGAACTGGAGCCTATTCCAACAGAACTTGAAGATACTGAAAGGAGTTCAGATGAAGAAGAAAATCCACGATTTAGAGCATACTCACCTCCAGCCCACATGCATAATGTCGATCTGTCTGCAGATGATGCGTTAGAGTTTTTAGAGCTACCACACAGGTTGCGTGATCATACAAGTTCGGGGCTGGATTCGGGTGAATTTGAAATTGGTAATCAGTTTTCCAACAAGGATAGTTTTATTGGTGCTTTGAAACAACATAGCATCACTAATGGGGTTAACTACCACGTGGTTAAATCCAAATATGATAATTTTGAGGCAAAGTGTGCCGTGTAAGATGTCACATATTCATGGAAAATCTACGCCTCGTTGAGGAAAAAGACAGGGTTGTGGAAGATAAAAAAGTACAAAGGTCCACAAACATGTGCTGTAGGTACAGTATTGACGGTTTCTGAATAATACTGTTATTATGTAATGTTGCATTATTTAATGTACTCCATTTATAGGTGTTTCACAAGATCATCCCAAGATGGATTCAGCTATGTTAGCTAGCTTGATACTACCCACGGTGAAGGCAGATCCCAGGACTTCAATGTCGACCTTAATTGTCAATATTCGTAGCCAAATGGGGTACACGCCCTCTTACCGTAAGGCTTAGATAGCTAAGCAGAAGGCGTTGGAGAAGATGCATAGTGGGTGGGACGCTTCATATAATGAAATATGGCAGTGGTGTCAAGTGCTAGAGAGATACGTCCCAGGTTGCATCACAGATTTTGAAACGAAACATGCGTACTACAACGGCCGGTTGTTACGTAGATGCCAAGTGTTCAAATGCCTGTTTTGGACCTTTAAGCAATGTCGAGATGCATTTCCATACTGCAAGCCATTGGTACAAATTGACGGTACCTTTATGTTTGGTATGTATACAAATCGACTATTGCTTGCAGTGGCAGAGGATGGCGGTGGGAGAATTCTTCCAATTGCGTTTGCAATAAAACCGGAGGAGTCATCTAATGACTGGAATTTCTTTCTATCTAGGTTAAGGACGCATGTGTGCCCCCAACCTGGTATCTGTGTTATTTCAGATTGGGGTACCGGTATACTAGCTGTATTTGATCGACAGGGAAGCTTATGACAGCACATACACCATCAATATTGCCTAAGGCACGTTGCTTCCAACTACTCAGGCAATATCAATCTAAGAGCGAACGACGACAAGTGACCAACATGGGTATTTAGTCTTAATTAATATTATTTTGTTTGTCATTTTGAATTTATTGTAAATGAAAAAGTGGTATGTAATATTCGCTATGAACTTATATTGCAGGGTATGAAATAAATAAAGACCGTTTTCACGAGATGTTGGTAGTTTTGGGTTTAATTAACAACGAAGGTGCAGACTACCTTTTCAACATACGTTTTAAACAGTGAGCACAAGCATACGACGGCGGCCTACGATATGGTCATATGACCTCAAACCTGACTGAATGCATAAATTCTGTTCTAAAAGGAACGCGCCATCTACCGATAACATCGGTTGTGCGAGAGATACATTTTCATTTGGCGGCGCTATTTCCAAAGCGAGCAACGAGTTATACAGGCCAGATGCAGGGAGGCCATGTATGGTGCAATAAGGTAGTGCAAGAAATTAACAAGGCTAAGGTGCGGGCGAACACCATGCACACAGTGTGTTACGATCGAGGCAACTTATGGTTTCGCGTGACAGAGTTTGATAGATCGCATCAAGGTGTTATTGGAGGACAATATCGTGTACACTTGCGAAATAGAACTTGCGACTATGGGATGTTTGATGCACTTCGTTATCCATGCGCTTATGTAATTGCGGCTTGTCAGAATCTCTGTCTGGATCCGATGAGCTATATCGACGAAGTGTACAAATTAGAAAGCATGTACAACGTCTGGAGACACGTTTTCCCACAGGTCCCAGATGAACGTAAGTGGCCGCCCGTATCACTTGCTCCTTTTAAGCTGTTACCGGATAGAGAATTGCGTCGCAAACCGAAGGGTCGACCTTGCTCAACTAGAATACGTAACAATATAGATATCTGAGAAACAACCAGTCAAGGCAAGTTATGCGGATGGTGTAGGAATCCAGGCCATACAAGCCGATCATGCCCAAATCGCAATAGTTGAACGTCAGTGTAAACAACTTTGTATTATTAAGAATATTTGCCTATTTTGTGAAATGAAATAATATGCCAAGTGTTCAACATATTGAATTATTTAAAATAATTTTTATTATTAAGAATATTAACTATTTTGTATTTTATTAAATGAAATAATATCAAAATATTCAAAATAAACTATTTTGTATTTTATTACATCAAATAATATCAAAATATTCAAAATGAACTATTTTGTATTTTATTACATCAAATATAAACTATTTTGTATTTTATTAAATGAAATAATATCAAAATATTCAAAATAAACTATTTTGTATTTTATTAAATGAAATAATATCAAAATATTCAAAATAAACTATTTTGTATTTTATTAATCAAATAATATCAAAATATTCAAAATGAACTATTTTGTATTTTATTACATTAATATAAACTATTTTGTATTTTATTAAATGAAATAATATCAAAATATTCAAAATAAACTATTTTGTTTTTATTACATCAAATAATATCAAAATATTCAAAATAAACTATTTTGTATTTGATTACATCAAATAATATCAAAATATTCAAAATAAACTATTTTGTATTTTATTACATTAATACAAACTACTTTGTACAAATAAATTAAAATAAAAATCAATCTCCGTGCCCGCCGGATTCAGTGCCACATGGCGGTCGTCGACGGTTACACGCTGGATTCCTCCTTTGTCCAGCTTTCGGCGGGGGTTGTGGTTGCTCCGGCGGGGATTCTGGTTCATCCGGTAGGGGATCTAGTTGTCGGTGTTGGGACGAGTAGAATAGTGAATGTGGAGGTGTTTGCATCACCAACGGCGAAGGTGTTTGAAACCCATATAGTGATGGGGTTTGGTAAAAAGAAGAGCTCCCGACGCTCCCTCTTGCGATCCCTCATGCGACGATGGCCTATACATCGGCGGTCCACTCGGCGTATTCAAAAATGGAGATGAACCGGGCCATTGACTCCAACCTGCCATGAGACTAGGAAAAGGAAACATATAAGGGTTAGGATACATAAAAGGGCTAGGATACGCATCTGACGTCATCTGAAAAGGCTGTACCGTGGGTATCATCGGTTGAACTGTTGGGTTGAGTGACTATGTCGGTGCTGTTGTTGGGCCTGATGAAGTTATGGGCCTTGATGATGGGCAAGGTGAATTTTTGGGCCTCGTTGAGGGGCCTGCACCGTCGTCCCTTCTTCTTGGATTTAAAAGGCCACGTTGTTCCTTTTAGACACGCAATTGCCGCTGCCTCTACTCTGGCGAGAGTAAATACAACTTGCCATGGATCCTAAACCATGACATGTATTCCGCCATGCACTCTAACTCTAGAACGATGATCGGTTCCTGAGTAGGTATATAGTCATATTGATCTTCCCACATCTGGATGTAGTGTGACCAGAGTCTTGGCCAATCCGTATGCAATTGTCGTAGGTTGATTTTGTGATGATCATCCAACACCTCAGGTGACACGGGAATCGGTTGTCGGAATCCAAATTGCCGTAATACTCTATCCGACTGGTGCATCTCCACAGTCGCAAAGTTGACCAATGGGACTGTCACATGCCAACCGTTTGGATTTTAGAAGTACTCATCCAGAATTACTGCCTGAATTGTCAGATCCTCGTATGGTGTCCATTAAAACTATATGACCATGATAGAAATATTAGATATGTACTAAATACTAAATACCAATCGACTATCTCATTATGAAAATATCTATTTTATTTAATACTTACTTGTGCTTCCGACCATTGGTCCAATAGAAGCCGTATATCTTCAAAAGAGGTAGGTAATCGAGCATAACTTGCCAAATGGTTCCACTTAATTAAATAAATTTTTAGCATTCGATTATATTTTAAATCTACGTAATAATTGTAAAATCTAATATAAAATTTACCTCGTTATAAGTGGGAATGTATACGGGTGGTCCACTTGAGGACATAAAAATAGAAAGCGAAACTGTGCCCATGACTACAGTAGTGACAAGCAACCTTCGATTTTCACTTTATTCAGTCACGTCGCCCCGCACATCTGCCGGTACAATGTTGCCAACACGGCAGACCCCAAGCTAAATTCACCAACTGTTCGAAAATCAATGAGTTTCAGCAGCCATCTTAGATGCACGAGGTTCCGTGACAAGTCCGACATCAGATAACCTCCAATTATCTGAAGAATGTATGCTTGAGCATATCTGATTCTTTCTATTTCGATTGAATCATCATCCGGATCCGGGAATGTGTCTCGCAACCAGCCCATCTCGATTCGACCTCCGTTAATATTCTCCGGAATAGCGCCCAATAGCTCGTAGCATACCGCTCCTTAATCACCAGATTGAACAGACTCGGTGACTGCGTACCCGTCCACTGGCAACCCCAATTGCAAATTGACATCTTCCAAAGTGAAAGTGCACTATTCACATGGAAGATGGAATGTATGCATCTCGGGTCTCCACCTCTCAATCAACGCACTGATGAGTTTTGAGTCTAACTTGCATCCCCGGCCTACCGTTGCCACGTGCCAAAAACCCACATCCCGTCGGTAATTCTCTACCAACGGTGATGGAGGACCATGCATATTGCGGATATAACATTGCAATATCCGATCTACAGACTTTTATAACAAATAATAAAATAATAATTATTTAAAATTGCATAAATAAAAAAATCCTAAATAATATTTAAAAATTAAATTTAACACTTGCCATTTTCATTTGTTCCACGGATATATGCTTGTCATCAAGATGAATCAATTCCCCGGCCATTGCTAAATTGGTAAAAAATTTTACGATTTAAAAAAAGAATTCAAAAATATAAATTTTAAAACTATTTTAAAAATAATTAAAAATTTGAAGCTCTTTTAAATAGGAATTTGAGAGAATATTAGAGAGAAATTGAGATAATATTAGAGAGAAATTGAGAGAATATTAGTGAGAAATTGAGAGAAAAGATTTAGTTGTGAAAAAAAATGAAGGTTGGAGGGTTTATAGTTTTTTTTAATGTTCGGGGGGTTACCAACGGTCAAAAAATTAGCCGTTGCTACTGTTCACGCGCGGGAAAAACGCGTCCCCAGGGGAGTGCTTACATGGCAACAAAACGCGCCCTTGAGGGAGCGATTTCTGTCCACGTAAGCAAATCACGCTCTCAGGAACGCGTTTTTCTGCTACGTCCCCTGACATCGCTCTGACGTGGACACGCTTTCGGGAAAAATGGTTCATTCCGGTAAATAATAATATACCGGGCCCATTTCGGTAAATTTAAAAAAAAGGGCTTTTTCTTGTATTTTGCCTCCAAGCCTCACAAAAAAATGTCGACCATGCATTTAATTATTTCTCGATGGCATATAAGAACAACAAATTTTGTAAAAAAATGTTTTTCAAAAGCGGCAATCTAATCAACAAAAATGACCTATTTATCTAAACAATACGAAAAAAAGGGTTAAACTCCGAATTTTTTAGAAGGGGTATATATTCATAATTTTGCCTATTTGCGCACATACAAAAAAAAACATAAACTATAGCATAAACACCATTTTTTTGACAAAACAATTTTTTTTAAAATTACATAAGTTAGATTGTATTTGCACTTATATAAAATTATAACTAAATTTGTAACAGTAGGTAGTGACAACTGAATAAAAAAATAAAGAGTAAGATGCATTAGAAGAAATAAGAGATTGATTACACAGTTCAGTTCAGTTCAACAACCTAACACTGTATAATCTTGCTTAGAGAATGAACCCATTATACAAACTTTCATAGTACAATCTTTGATAACCAACTCAATTAACCTAAGTGTCGAAACCATTTTTTTTGTGAAAACGGGATCAACTTGGATTTTGAAAATGAAAACGAAAATGGGAGTCGCCACGAATCTTTTTTGATGAGGTGTGATAAGATCACCTCGAAAAGTGGTTGTTTTTAATAAACGATTTAATTTTATTAAAATAACGATTTTAGTCCACGAAATTCAGAAAAACAGGTTCAGGAGTCTGTTACGTACGAGGAAGGATTAACACCCTCGTAACGCCCAAAATTGGTAACTAGTTGATTAATTAATGTCTTAGTGTTGAAAATTGAAAACTTTGAAGAGATTTAAAATACGATCCTTTATTAAAATGCTAAAAATTTTCGAGAAAAGGGATATTTTTCACGTTAATCGAGAAAGAGAATTACGTCCCGTAAGTTAGGACATAATGTCTTGAGTTCCCGATACGAGAATACATACCGAGAAATTTATTTATTCGAAAGATATTCGATTATTTCAGTTTTAGAAAAAACCATATTCCGTAAGTTAGAACACAACCTTTTATTAATTCCCGAGATTATTTAAAAAAAATTATGTTTGAAAAGATTCATGTATTTGGATTTATTGAGAAAATCGAAACCCCATAAGTTAGGGTACGACTTTTCCGAATCTCAAAATACGAAATGCTATTTATTTAAAACAAATTTTGATATATCGAGTAAAATGAAACACGATGTCGTAATAAAAAGAATGCGAAAACAAGTTACATTGTTGATATGCATAACAAAACAATAATGAATACGATGATATAAAAATAATACGAGCAATAGCAACGAAAATAAGATAAATAAAAAGGACAAATCAATAGCATATAAAATAACAAGTATATAAGCAAATAAAAGTAAAACATTCTGTTAAAATAATAATGAAAACTTAAATAAATAAGTAAATAAAGAAAATGAATAAAATTATGAAAATGTAAAAAGATATATGTATGTACATATATATAAATTATAAGATATAATAAAAAAATATAAGTATGTATATATATAAATAAATTATAAAAATATGTACGTGTATATATATGTATATTATAAAAATGTATGTATTTATATATATAACGAAATTTGAAATTTAAAAGGTATAAATGAGTAAATAACAATAATAATAATTAATAATAATAGTAATAATATCAAATTTATTAATTTTAATAAGAAAATAACCAAAATAACAAAAAGGGCTAAATTGAATTTTAAAACAAACTTCGGGGTTTAAATCTATAAATAAATAAAAAAGAATGGCCCGAGACTGAAATAAGACGCGCTGAAAGGACGAGGGACCGATTGGGCAATATCCCCAACTTTAATGCGCAACGTTTCAGCGCGGACTAAAATAGAACACGTAGAATATTAAGCGGCCAAATTTAAAAAACAAAAGGGACCAGATTGCGCAACGGCACAAAAACAGAAGGACCGTACGCGCAAATAACCCCTTTACAAAAAACACGCGGATCCTCCTAAAAGGACGGGTCAGATCTAGAGTCAGAGGCCAAAACGACGTCGTTTTTGGCCTTTGAATCCCAAAATCAAAACAACGCCATTTTAATATGTTTATAAAAGCTAAAAAAATATCTAAGTTTCATTCTTAACAGTTTCTAAAAAAATTTTGAGAGCATTTCTCTGCTCCACAACCATCCGAGTTCTGGCCTAGGGCTTTGCCCTTACGCCGCATTGTCTCCATCGTGGGTGGTGGTCAGCGATGCGCAAAAGGGCATTTTTAGCCCGCGTTTCACAGGATCCTTGAGGGTCAAGCCCTATCAACCTTAAATAAACAAAAGAATGAGGCTCTTGGTGCTCTTTGGATTTGGTTCCGACGACGGAAGAGAACCCTCCGATGGCGCGAAGACGAGGTATCTAGTGAGTCCTCTCTCCCCCTTTTATTTTTTATATGCTTTGCATGTATAAAACAAATGAAAAAAATAAAAAAAAAACACGAAGACAGCAGAGAAACAATCAGAGATTTGAAACCGAAAGAAAAAAAATCACCTTTGAAAATGTTGTTTTTTCTTTTATTCTCAATTTTGTGTATCTAACCCTTTGAAATTGATTCGAATGGCTTTTTTATAGCCATTTCTTTTATAGAGTTTTTATTATTTTGTGTCACTTCTTTCCTCTGATTTTGTAGGTGCAAGTGACGGCGCGACAATGGCAGTGGCGGTGGCACTGCACAGTGGCCAGTAGAGCTAGGAACCCTTAAGTGCGGCGCACTTAGGGTTTGACTTGTTGTTTCTGATTTGAGTTGTTTTTTTGGGCTAGGTTTAGACAGTTGGGCTGAGGGTTTTGGGTTGTTATTTTGGGTTGTTGTTAAGTTTGGCTCTTTATTGGGCCATCTGATTTGGGTTTATAATGTTTGGACTGTTTATTATTTGATTTTGGGTTTCATTTATTAAATTTTGGGCCTGGGCAAAAAATTGGTTATTACAGCTGCCCCTCTTTGCTCGTTGTCGTGTAATGAGAATAGAACGAAGACTAAGAAAGACTAATTTTGCCCGGCCGCGCTGATTCTAGACTTGTTCTGGTGCTTTTCTTCTTCAAGTAGCTTCATTCCAATCCACCGTGTCTTGTTGCTTCGATCCACTCCACTGCAGCTTCAGAAAGAGATATGACTTGTAGCTTCAATCAACTCTATCGCAGCTTCAAGGGGATGAGATTTATGGTTTTAGTCTGCTCCACTGCAACTTCAGGAAGATAAGACTTGCTATGGTAGATTTAATCCGACCTACTGCAACTTCTGAGGTATAAGATTCATCGTTTAATCTGCTCTACTGCAACTTCAGGGAGATAGGATTAGTTATCTTCAGTCTGCTCCACTGCAACTTTAGGAAGATAAGGCTGGTGGCTTCAATCTGCTTCACTACAACTTCAGGAAGATAAAATCTGTCATAACTTGTAGCTTTAATATATTCCACTACAGCGCCAGGGAAATAAGATTCGCTGTCTTCAGTCTGCTCCGCTACAACTTCAGGGAGATAAGACTTGTATCTTCAACCTGCTCCACTACAACTTCAGGGAGATAAGGTTTGCTTTCTTTAGTCTGCTCCACTGCAACTTTAAGGAGATAAGACTTGTATCTTCAACGTGCTCCACTGCAACTTCAGGGAGATAAGATTCGCCATGATAACTTCAATCCCTCCAACTGTAACTTTAGCGGTATAGGATTTGTGGTTTCATTGGTCTGTTCTCTGGGGAACATGACCTGTAGAGTCCATTTTATGGATCTATTTATGCCTAGTGATTAGGATGTTATGATCAGAATGAATCAAATGCTCCTCACTAGATGTGTATGAATGATATTTGCATGAATGCAAAATGTCATTTTTCGAGAATGATCCCTTTTTAATGATTAGGTTGTCATTGCTCTTTCGTCATCAAGGTTCTGATGCATTACCCTGCCCTCTTGTTCAACAGGTACCTTTGATAGAAAATCTAAAGAAATAATCACAATTTACACTTTTTTCTCAAAATTTTCCAACCTTTAGGTTTGGTTAGTTCTAAATAATAGTCATGTTTCAGGTCCTCATACTATTTAGAAGCTTTCAGAGTAATATGCAGAACTCCTTTTGCTCAAATATTATCAGTCCATTAATCGTTATTTCAATGAAAAATGCTTAAAAAAGATCATTAAGGCGGACACGACTGAAATTTTTCATGAAACGAAGTCTAAAAAGAATATATTAATTAAAAAAAGTGAACATTGCTGGAATCAAAAATAGGTGAGGGGAAGAAATAAGTGCCCCGGATATCGTAGCCTGAGCTTCTCTGTACAAACTTCTTGGGGACCATTTTGAACTCAACATGTGTCTAGGAGATCACTTTGTTGATGCCCCAAGATGTAGCATACCTCCTTCTCGTTAATACAGATATAGCAATATCACTGCATACCCCCACCTTCGATCCAAATTTGAATTGCCCTTTTACGGGTTTTCAATTCAAACCCCCTTGGTCTCAAAGCGCCCTTTGCGGGTTTTTGCCTTGGCCTCTCCATTTTTTTAGGCGAAGTACTTCTTGACTGAATACGAATTCACAAGGTTAGGCAGGCTCTTTCCATCTATCTCGGTCAGAATCAATGCTCCTCTAGAAAAGACCTTCTTTACCACATAAGATCCTTCCCAATTTGGCATCCATTTCCCTCTAAAGTCTTTTTGTATAGGAAGGATCTTCTTCAACACTAGGTCCCCCTCGTGGAATTCTCTGGGACGAACCTTTTGGTTGTAAGCTCGCATCATTCGTTTTTGGTACATTTGACCATGACAGATAGCTTTTAACCTTTTTTCTTCAATTAGGTTCAATTGATCGTACCGATATTGGATCCATTCTGCTTCCTCCAACTTTAACTCAGCCAATACTCGGAGAGAAGGAGTTTCAACTTCAATGGGTAAAACTGCCTTCATTCCATAAACCAGAGAGAAGGGTGTTGCCCCGATGGAGGTCCTGACAGATGTTCGATAAGCCAAGAGGGAAAATGGTAATTTCTCATGCCAGACTTTGTAGGTCTCAGTTATTTTCCCTACGATCTTCTTAATTTTTTTATTGTCTGCCTCCACTGCACCATTCATTTTTGGACGATACGATGTTGAGTTATGGTGTCTGATCTTGAACTGACTACAGACCTCTGCTATGGTATTGTTATTCAAATTCATCGCATTGTTGGATATGATCTTTTCTGGCATTTCATATTGATATATGATCTCATTTTTCAAGAATTTACTAACTGCCAACTTTGTGACGTTGGCATATGAAGCAACTTCCACACATTTGGTGAAGTAATCAATGACCACGAAGATAAATCGATGCCCATTAGAAGCTTTTGGTGATATTGGTCCAATGACATCCATACCCCACATGAATAAAGGTCAGGAAGAAGTCATGACATGAAGGGGTGAAAGAGGCACGTGAATTTTGTCCCCATAAATCTGTCACTTACGACATCTCTTGGCGTAATTAATACAATCCCCTTCCATTGTGGACAAATAATATCCAAACCTCATGATTTGCCTGGCCATCATAAAACTATTAGCGTATGTCCCGTAAACGCCCTCATAGACTTCTTCCAAGATTTTCTTTGCCTCGATAGCTTCCACACATCTTAATAGTACTTGGTCCTTTACTCTTTTGTATAGGATCTCTCTATCTAAGACATAGTCATTGGCCAGTCTTCTCAATGTCCTCTTATCATTCTCGGTTGCTTGGTTAGGGTATTCGCGATTTTTCACATTTCGCAGTATATCTTGGTACCAAGGGCAATCATCATTTTCCTCTTCTTCGATTCTATAGCAATGAGCCGGAGTCTCATAGATGCTCATTTGGATAAGTTTTATGTCCTCTTGTTTGTTTACTTTGATCATGGAAGCTAAAGTAGCCAATGCATCAGCCATCTGGTTTTCATCTCGCGGGAGGTAGCAAAAAGTGATATCATCAAACTCCTTAATTAGTTCGAGAACCAGCTTTCGATAACTGATCAATTTGGGATCTTTCATCTCCCATTCACCTTTAAGTTGATATACCACTAATGCAAAATCCCCATATACCTCTAGTACTTTGATTTTGTGTTCTGCAGTTGCACGGATGCCCATAATACATGCTTCGTATTTCGCCATGTTGTTTGTGCAATCAAAATCCAATTTACTAGTAAAAGGATAATGATCTTCGTTTGGGGATACCAAGACTGCTCCGATTCCATTACCCACAGCGTTTGAAGCTCCGTCAAAGTTGAGTTTCCAAGGATGACTTTCTTGAAAGTCTTCTTTAGTGGTTGCCACACATATTAGGTTTTTATTCGGGAAATCAAAGTTTAGTGGTTCATAATCCTCAAGAGCTCTACTGGCCAGAAAATCTGCTATTGCGCTCCCTTTTACTGTCATCTAACTCACATAAACTATGTCGAATTCAGAAAGCAGAATTTGCCATCTGGCCATCCTTCCATTCAAAGCAGTCGACTCCATCATATACTTTAGGGGATCTAGTTTCGAGATTAGCCAAGTCGTGTGGTACAACATATACTGCCTCAATCTCTGAGTTGTCCAAATTAAGGCACAACATAATTTCTCAATCAGCGAGTATCTCATTTCACACTCAGTGAATTTCTTACTGAGATAGTATATTGCCCTTTCTTTCTTTCTCGTCTCATCGTGTTGGCCAAGCACACATCTTATAAAGTTGTTGAACACTGTCAAATACAGTATCAATGGCCTATTCGGACTGGGTGCTGACAGTACTGTTTTATCTTATCAAAAGCTTCCTGGCATCCCTCGTCCCATACACCTAGATTATGCTTCTTAAGAAGACGAAATATAGGGTCACATTTCTCGATTAGATGTGAAATAAATCGAGCAATGTAATTCAGTCTTTCTAAAAAACCTCGAACTTCTTTTTGAATACGTGGCAGAGGTAATTCTCGTATGGCCTTGACTTTATCTGGGTCAATTTCAATTCCCTTTTCACTTACTACAAAGCCTAGCAGCTTCCTTGACCTAGCCCCGAAGGTGCATTTTGTTGGATTGAGCTTGAGCGGGAACTTTCTCAACCTTAAGAACAATTTCTTCAGGACTTGCATCTGCTCCTTTTCTGTTTTGGATTTTGCAATCATATCGTTGACGTAAACCTCGATTTCCTTGTGCATCATGTCATGAAACAAGGTTACCATAGCTCTTTGATACGTAGCTCCCGCATTCTTTAATCTAATTGGTATCACTTTATAGGAAAACGTTTCCCACAAGGTTACGAATGTGGTTTTTTCCATGTCTTCGGGATGCATCTTTATCTGATTTTATCCAGAGAAGCCATCCATGAAGGAGAACAGTGAGTGGCTTGTTGTATTATCCACTAAGGTGTCAATGTGAGGCAATGAGAAATTGTCTTTTGGGCTAGCTTTTTTCAAACCTCTGTAATCCACACACATCCGTACTTTTCCATCTTTTTTAGGGACAGAGATGATGTTGGTTACCCATTTTGAATATTTGACCACTTGTAAGAATCCAGCATCAAATTGCTTCTTAACCTCTTTTTTTTATTTTAAGTAAAACATTATGCCTCATCCTTCGGAGCTCCTACTGAACTGGCTTACATCCTTCTTTGATGATGAGGCGGTGTACTATGATATCAGTGTTCAACTCGGACATGATTTTCCAAACTTGTAATCCAAGAAATGACTCCTCCATCAAGAATGAAGATCTATCCACTAGTAGATGCATGATCTTCCAAACTTGTAATCCAACTAGCATTCGAATACCCTTCTAAAACTGGAGGATATCCATTATAATACAATCCATAGTTACTAGTTTTCTTTAAGTACCTAAGTACTCTATTCAAAGCTTGCCAATGCAAACTACTTGGATTACTTGTGTACCTACTCAATTTTCCAACAGCATATGCAATATCTGGTCTTGTACAAGTTATTATATACATAAGACAACCAATTAGACTTGCATATTTCAATTGATCAATTTTCCTACCAGCATTAGATGCTAATTTTAATTGAGGATCCATGAGTGTAGATGCTGGTATACAGTTGAAAAGATCAAACTTTTTAAGCACATTTTCAATGTTATATGATTGTGATAAAGCTATAGTGCTTTCATCTTGGGTTATTTTAATTCCAAGAATAACATATGCTACACCCATATCCTTCATAGCAAAGTTGTTTGACAAGAATTTCTTTGTGTTTTCTATTTGTTCCAAATTCGTGCCAAAAATGAGCATGTCATCTACATATAAGCAAATTATGACACCTTTTCCATTTTCAAATTTGATATATATGCACTTATTGGATTCATTTATTTTATAGCCATTAGCTAAAACAACCTTGTCAAACTTTTAGTGCCATTGTTTTGGTGCTTGTTTAAGCCCATATAAATATTTGACAAGCTTACATACCTTATGCTATTGTCCTGGAACAACAAATCCTTCTGGTTGCTCCATGTACACTTCCTCTTCCAATTCACTATTTAAAAATGCAGTTTTAACATCCATTTGGTGAATAACCAAATTATATATAGAGGTAAGTGATATTAAGAGTCTAATTGTAGCAATTCTTGCTACTGGAGCATAGGTATCAAAGTAATCAATATCTTGTCTTTGTGTAAAACCTTTTGCTACCAACCTTCCTTTAAATTTATCAATGGTTCCATCGACCTTCATTTTCTTTTGAAGATCCATTTACAACCTATTGGTTTGGAACCTGGTGGAAGATCAACTAAGATCCAAGTTTGATTTCCCATTATTGAATCCATCTCATCATTTATTGCTTCTTTCCAAAAAGCAGAGTCTTGAGATTTCACTGCCTCTTCAAATGTAATAAGATCAGATTCAGTATTATAATAATACGGTATCTTATTGCATATACTTTCACCTTTTCCTTCTACAAGAAACATAATGAAATCTGGTCCAAAATCTTTGACCTTTTTAATCCTCTTACTTCTTCTTAATTCTTGACAAGATTCATCATTATTATCAATTTGTTTCAATGGAATCTCATTCTCATTTGAAGAATGAATCAATTGTTGTGGTTGTAATTGTCTTGATATAGAATTAAATCTATTTTAATAAAAAATAGCATCTCTTGATTCAATAACAATATTAATTGAAATTGAATCATTTGGTTCAATTACCATGAACCTATATCCCTTACTATTATGTGCACAACCTATAAATATGCATTCAATTCCTCTTTCACCTAACTTTTTACGTTTAGGTGTTGGAACTTTTACAATAGCTCTACAACCCCAAACCTTCAAATAATTAAGGTTTGGTTTCCTTTTCTTCCATTGTTCATAGGGGTTATTTTAGTTTTCTTATTAGGAATTTTATTCAATATATGACAAGCTGCTAGAACAGCTTCTCCCCAAAAACCTTGTCCAAGACCTGAATATGATAACATTGAATTTACAATTTCAGTCAAGACTCTATTTTTTCTTTCAGCTACACCATTTTGTTGTGGTGTGTAAGGGGCTAAAACTTGATGGACAATTCCAGTGAATACAAAATAACTTGGATTATAGTATTCTCCACCTCTATCCGATCTTAAGCACTTGATAAATGATTCATACTGAAGTTCAACTTCAGGTTTATAAACTTTAAATTTATCAAGCGCTTCATCTTTTGAATGCAATAAATACACATAACAATATCTAGAACAATCATCAATAAAAGTAACAAAATATTTCTTTCCACCTAATGTAGGAGTATTATGCATGTCACATAAATCACTATGTATCAAATCAAGCAATTTTGTTTTCCTTTTAACCTTAAGGAAAAGGGTTTCTTGTAACTTTAGTCAACATACATGTATTGCATTTTTCAATATTATTATTAAAAACAGGAATTAAATCTAATTTATACATGTCATTCAATTTTCTATAATTCAAATGACCTAATCTCTAATGCCACAAACAAAAAGATTCAACCATATAAGCAGAAATAGTATTTTTATTCTTATTAATAATATTAAGTTTGAACATGCTCTCATACATATACCATTTCCCCACAAAAATTCCTCCCTTAGACAAAATAAACTTATCTGCCTCAAAAACAAGTTTGAAACCAAACTTATTCAACAGACTTCCAAACACTAAATTCTTTCTAACTTCTGGTACATAATATACATCATTTAAGGTTAAAACCTTTCCAGAAGTG
This sequence comes from Gossypium hirsutum, assembly GCF_007990345.1. Classification (NCBI taxonomy): domain Eukaryota; kingdom Viridiplantae; phylum Streptophyta; class Magnoliopsida; order Malvales; family Malvaceae; genus Gossypium; species Gossypium hirsutum. Next base: position 59,176,628 of record NC_053442.1, read on the forward strand.
AATTTTAGTTCAATAGACCATTTGCCTTTGATTGCTGCGGTGGAAGAATTTCCCATGTACAAGACATTGTCATGTTCACACTGTGTGAACTTTGTGAACATGCTTTTGTCTTTGCACACATGTTTGGTTGCTCCGGTATCAATCCACCATGTATTATCATCTTGTGTCGTATTAATTTCAGATATCATTGCAATGAACTTTTCGTTATTATCAGCCTTAGAAGATGGTTTCTTCTTTAAAAATTGACATTCATTCTTGAAATGTCCCAGCTTTTCACAATGATAGCATAAGCCCTTTTGTTTCTTTTTGAACTTAGGTGCTTTATCAGTTTGTTTGAACTTTCTCTTGAATGGTTTAGTAGTCTGTACTTCCTCCGTAACATGTACTTTGACATTTTCAGAATTTAGGTTCTGATCTTGTTTTCGATACTCTTCTTCAATATGAAGATGATTTGCCAAAGCCTCAAGAGATATTTCCTCTTTCTTATGTTTTAGACTTCTTTTAAAGTCTTTCCAAGATGGAGGAAGTTTGTCTATTATGGAGGATACCACAATCATTTCATCCATTTTCATATCATATTGCTTAAATTGATTTAGCATCTTTTCAATATCATGAAATTGTTCCATAATAGAACGACGATCAACCATTTGATAACTATTGAAACGACTGACAGGAAATTTCTTACTTGTAACATCTTCGGTCATGTATCTTGCCTCCAATTTGTCCCATAATTCTTTAGTGGTGACATCATTTTGGTAGGTGTCAAACAAACCATCAGATAAACCATTCAATATATGGCCCATTCATATGTAGTCAGCATTGTCCCATTTTTGTCTTTCTCGGGTTGCAGCAACAAATTCGTTTTCATTCTCTTCAGGTCTTGGAGTATCCAAAACATAAGCAATCTTTAAAGTTGATAATAAGAAGTGCATCTTTTTCTGTCATCATCAAAAATTGCCACCATCAAACCGATCAAGGTTAACAAAGTTGGAAACCAACTCCCTTAGTGTTCCACTTTTATGTGTTGTGGTAGTCATCATGAATTATAACCTTAAAATTGTTAGTTCAAAACTCCGGTAAGGAAAATCTCGAACACACGATCGAAACTCGAATAGGAAAAGAAGACATAGAACAGGCTCCAAGGCGTGTATCAAGCCACTATCTTTAAGGTTATATTCACCCTCACCTACCTTCGGTGTACAAATGAGTTCCAAGCAAATTAACCTCGAGGATACAATGAAGCCAATGACTATTTGCGTTTTGCACTGACGAGAATAATCCACTATGCACTGAGCAATGTATAACAAAAAACTCAATTTCTACAAAGGATTTCTGCAATAATACTTTATAGAATAATCTAATAATATTAGAAAATGAAGGAAGAAAAGAAAGAATATTAGAATTTGTTGATATATTTCCAAATAAAATCTCATTCCTATTTATAGGAATTTTCATGTCTCTTCATAGAGACATCTTTTAATAGGTGTCTTTATGAATAAATAAATAATAATTATTCATTTAATTTTTTAACTATTCAAATAATATTTTTTGAATAATTATAATTCTTTTATTAAAAAATCAAATGATATAACTTTTGACCAATGACCAAAAGATTTATCTTTTGAATAATTACACCCATTCATTTATAGTTATTGGGATACTATAAATATTTGAAAATGTTCCAACAGATCTTCATAATTGACACACGCTTGAACTTTTCTCACCCTTTCTCACTCATATCAGTTTATGTCGACTACCACATGTTCTACAAGATATTGCAACATTCTGTGTGACAGTTATGGAGCCACCTCATCTCAAATCATTCAAAATTTTAAAGCAACATGGTCTAATATGGCCAATAATACCATGATAAAGACGAAATAATATTTGGTACACTGTCAGTGGAGATTTTAGACTCTACGAGTAAGATTAGGGGACCAGTGTACCAAATACTAACCTAATAATGATATACATGTTTTTTATTCTTCTTTTTACTTATATTTAAAGGGAGGAGCAAAAGATTTTTTAGCCTTAACAAAAGTAGTGGGAGATATAGATTTCTCCCAATGTCAATGTAACTCAATCCCTTCTTACTAGTCTTAGATCTATTAGCACTCAATATCTCATCAAACTTCTCACTTTGAGTGCTAAGCTTTTTGAGAAATTTTTTTTTGCAACACTCAACTCCTCCTCAACAACATTTAACTTTGCTTCTTTTTGTGTAAGAATATCATACGTTTTTTAGATGTAAGAATAAGATTTTGGTTTTTTTTTATTACTGCCAATATTGTCTTTCAATGCTTTATTCAATTGAGATAACATATCCCAACTTTTCCTTCATAGCCTTATAGGCTTCTTTTGTGCTTCCAAAAGGACCATTACTGTAATTTTCAGATTTTGTTTTGTTGATGTTACATAAGCAAGTGCAACAGTGGATTCGATAGTGGCTGTAAAAGCCACATAATTGATTTTTAGATCATTATTGTCAATTGCTTCACTCTTTGATTCATAACTCCAAATCACAACTAAAGATGTATGTTTATTCTTAAGAGTGTTTGCACACTTAAATTAGATATGATTGAAACCTGTGCACTCACAACATTGAATAATGCCTTTAGGATAGGATTCTTTATCTTTAATGAGAGCTTTCCTTTTCTTACGGCTGACATTTTTCCTGACTTTTTAAATATTTCCTTTCTTGGAGAATTTTCCCACACTACACCAGAATAGGTCTTTAGCGGCACTTTTAGCGGCATTTGGAACAAAAGCGCCACAACAAATCGAGCATCAGCGGCGATTTAGTCAAAGCGCCGCTAAAAATAGGAATTAGCGGCGTTTTATATAAAGCGCCACAAAAAACCTAAGACCAACGACGTCATTTTTTGCGATTTTTAAACCTTTAGCGGCGTTTTTATTTTAGTGCCGCTAATGGTCCGATCTTTAGCGGCATTTTTATCTGAGCGCCACTAATGCTCTGGCCTTTAGCGGCGTTTTTCTCTAAGCGCCGCTAATGCTCATATCTTTAGTGGCGTTTTTATCTGAGCGCCACTAATTCTCTGGCCTTTAGCGGTGTTTTTTTCTAAGCGCCGCTAATGTTAGTATCTTTAGTGGCGTTTTTATCTGAGCGCCACTAATGCTCTGACTTTTAGCGGCGTTTTATAGGTAAGCGTCGCGAATGCATTTACCTTTAGCAACGTTTTTGCCGAAGCGCCGTTAATAGTAACAAAAATCTTATAAGTTGAAATAATTAATATTTTGTTCTATTTATTATATAGTGGTACAATTTACATTTAAATTATAATTAACAAATAATATTGATTAATACAAAAAGGTTTTATTAAAGAGAAGTCATATATATATATAACAGCTAACTATTTATTACTAATTTTCAATCACAGTTGATTTAAACTACATTACGAGAAAAAATATATTAAATTATGAATAAAATAAAATATAATAAAACTTAAATTTTTGTATTGCAAAGAATAAATTAAAAATAGAATTAACTTTCATAAGAGTAATAAATTTTGGTAGTACTGTTCGACTAAATAAATCAAAGGAATTATAAAACACCAATTTATACAAAATATATTTTAACAATTAATTATTGTTTAATCAATTTTGACTATATTTTATGATTATATATATTAAATATTTAGGGAATTTTTTTTATGGACGGTATTTTAAGGAGTACGGGGTATAGATTTAAGGTTTGGGATTTAAGGTTAATTTAGGGGTTAAAGGTTTAGGGGTTTGAGATTTAGGGTTTCAACGATCATGTTAGGGTTTAATTTAGATTAATATTAGTTTTTGACTATTTTTTATGGTAAATATATATGTTCTTATATATTTGTAAAATATAGATCCAGAATAAATTAAATATATTGAATATTAATATAATAGGTAGATCATCATGATGGATTTATGCATGTCTATTGATTGGTTAATTTATAATTTGAGACTTGTTAAATGATACAATTAATTATCTTGTATATTTAAAAACATTTAACCCTAACCATTTGATTTTTTTTGATATATATGGCTATAGCAATAGCAGATGCAAAAATATCGATACTTAAGTTCAAACATGATAAAAACTTATATTTAGATCGATCCATACGAAAATTATTGTCATAAAGATAATTTGCTACCATATTTCAACTTTGTACAACATTTTTAACTATATATATATAACTTGTTGTTTAATAGATTTTCACTATATTTTGTGATTATTAAAGAATATTAATTTAGGGAATTTTTTGGGTTTGGTCGGGAGGTTTAGACGGTCATGATAGGGTTTCTTAATAAGAGGTTAATATTAGATTGATTAATTTTTACGGTATATATATATATATGTTCTTATATATTTGTAAAATAAATCCAGTTAGAGGAAATTTAATATATTGAAGTTTAGTATAGTTTATATTATAATTAATAGATATATATAATAGCCTTTACCGGTGTTTTAGTCAAAAACGCCACAAATATTGCAATATACGACGTCGTTCCGTGTTAGGGAATCAGTTTCTATTGTGGCGTTTTATAGGGAAACGCCGCTAATATTCTTGAAACTCTGTCAGAACGGCATCGTTTCAGTTGAATGATGTACTCTATTAGTGGCGTTTTTAGGGAAAACGCCGCAAAGATGTCTACAATTTTGTGAAAACGTCACCGTCTCTTTCTGTAATTGAAAATTTAGTGGCGTTTTTTCCCATAGCGCCGCAAAAGCACATGCAATAGCGGCGTTTTTACGCAAAACGCCGCAAATGTGACTTAAAATTAATTTAAATGGCGTCGTTTCTTAAAAGGCCATTTAACCCGTGTCCTCATCCTTTACGAACTTATTATCGAAAAAATGCATTTTCTATACCAAATTTTATAATAAAAAATTGTTTTTATATAAAGAGACAAAATTTGTTGTACCAAGTTTATTATAACAAATTTCATCTATTTGTTAAGAGGACATTCGAAGCTTCATACGAAAATTTGTCATAAAGATAATATTGTTTCCTTATTTCAACTTTATACAACATTTTTAACTATATATATAAGTTGTTGTTTAATAGATTTTCACCATATTTTTTTATTATTAAAGAATATTTAGGGAATATTTTGGTCGATGCATGGTATTTTAAGGAGTACGGGCCGATATATATGAATTTAAGGTTTGGTATTTATGGTTTAGGAGTTAGGGGCTAGGTTATGCTTTAGGGGTTATAGACGTGAATTTAGGGGTTAGGGATAGGGTTAATTAGGGTTTAGGGGGATTTAAGGGTTACAGAGGTTTTAGGGGTTTGGCCGAGGTTTAAGGTTTCTTAAGAGGTTAATATTAGATTGATTAATTTTGGAGGTATGACTCTTATATGTTCTTATATATTTGTAAAATATAGATCCAGAATAAATTTAATATTAAGATAAGTTTTGAGTATAATAGGTAGATGATCACTTTATGCATGTACGTACGTAGCTACATAAATTGAATGGTTAATATGAAGATTACAAGGTTAATTTATAATTTGAGACTTGTTAAATGATACAATATAACTAATAATAATAGTTATAACTGGCAAAACATTTAACCCAAATTAACGGCCATTTGATATATTTTTACTTATATATGGATATATATGAATATATATGGATATATATATATATAATTATTAATTATTTAATTTGTAAATATAGGACCAAAATAAAATTGGTATAAATAAATAAACAAATAATTAAGTTAGTAATTATTTATTTGTTAAATAAATTGGTAATTAATTAATTAAAAGTAAGACAAAAAAAATAAGAGTTTTTGCGGCGTTTCTATATAAAAACGCCACAATTATTGCAATATATGGCGTCGTACCGTGTTAGGGAATCGGTTTCTATTGTGGCGTTTTATAGGGAAGCGCCACTAATATTCTTGAAACTCTGTCAGAACGGCATCGTTTCAGTTGAATGACGTACTCTATTAGTGGCGTTTTTCGGGAAAACGCCGCAAAGGTGTCTACAATTTTGTGAAAACGTCACCGTTTGTTTCTGTAATTGAAAATTTAGTGGCGTTTTTTCGCATAGCGCCGCAAAAGGACATGCAATAGTGGCATTTTTACGCAAAACGCCGCAAATGTGACTTAAAATTAATTTAAACGGCGTCGTTTCTTTAAAGGCCATTTAACCCGTGTCCTCATCCCTTACGAACTTATTATCGAAAAAAATGCATTTTCTATACCAAATTTTATAATAAAAAATTGTTTTATAACTAATAATAGTTATAACTGGCAAAACATTTAACCCAAATTAACGGCCATTTGATATATTTTTACTTATATATGGATATATATGAATATATATGGATATATATATAGTTATTAATTATTTAATTTGTAAATATAGGACCAAAATAAAATTGGTATAAATAAATAAACAAATAAATAAGTTAGTAATGATTTATTTGTTAAATAAATTGGTAATTAATTATTTAAAAGTAAGACAAAAAAAAGAGTTTTAGCGGCGTTTCTATATAAAAACGCCGCAAAAGGTATCCTTCACCGGCGTTTTAGTAAAAAACGCTACAATTATTGCAATATACGACGTCGTTCCGTGTTAGGGAATCGGTTTCTATTGTGGCGTTTTATAGGGAAGCGCCGCAAAACTTACATAACTTTACTTAAACGGCGTCGTTTCTTCAGAGGACAAATTAACTTACATCTGCCTCCGTGCTCCAATTACAGCAAGAGGTAAATTGCAGAGAAATTAGGTTTCAAAATTTTCTAAGTGTCGAAAGGGGAGAAAACTTATCACGGAAAATACAAAGGAAAGAAAGGTGGTCGGAGTCAATCTTGAAACAAGGTGGGCACAGCTGCGAGATTTGTCGATTGAATAGGTAAGCCGTTTCTGTTCTTTTTCGATTAAATTTTGCCATTTTTTGGTCAGTCTAAGTTAGTTGGGGTTTTAGGGTTTCGATTAAACAACATAATTTGTGGGGAATCATTAGATGATGGGGAATAGGTAAGCCGTCTCTGGTCTTGGAACTGCGTTTGAATTTTCCTCAATTTTACTCATGTCTTCGCCATCCCTTCTTTTTCTTTTAGGGAAGAAAAAAGGGGAATTTGTTTGATGGCTGAGTGGGTGGGTGGGTGGGTGATGGGATAAAGTTAAGCCGCTACTCTGATTAATTTATTTAATATCTAAAAAATTTAAAATTTTAATTAACAAATAAATACTAATTGAAACCAGATGAATCTGAAATCATGCTGTTGGACATGTTTATAAAAAAATCAACTGGTTGGTTCAAATTCGCATGATTTTATCACTTAAAAACAAAGAAAACACATGACCTTATCTCCACTTTGCCCGTGTATGAAATTTAAAATTGTTGTATGCATTGTTAATTTAAACATCATTAAACTGGTTCCCTTACAACGTTAATATAAAAATGACATAAATTTATTCTTCAGAAAATGGTAATTCTTTTTATGAAAGGTCTTGCTACTATGCCAATTTTTATGGATTCAATCCCTTCATTATAATTTGATCTTTTCCACTTTTCAAATGTGTATTTTTAGATTTTTATGCCAATTTTTTCACCAATTCTGCCAAATAATTTGCTGTGACTTATTTCTTTTTAAAGATGGGGTGATGTGATATAAATACATTGACTTTTCTAATTTGATTATAATTTGATTATAATTTCATTATAATGTAGTATCAATGTAGGAATCATTAGATGATGGGGAATCATTACACAAGTAGGTAGACTATTGCTTGAGGTTGAATGAATATGAATAGAGATAGGTCAGATCTGATTTCACAAAACCACGATTGTAGATATATCAAGACATTATAAAACTAAAAGAACTATAGTAAGAATAAGAGAGAAGAGGAGACACAAAAGTGAAAGGATAATTCTACTTTTTCTTAGCTTCAATAAGCTTGTACATATCATTTAATTAATTAATATACATAGATTACATAACTTACATTAATATTATACATAAATTACATAACTTAATGAATTAATATTATACACAACTTACATTAATATTATACATAAATTACATAACTTAATTAATTAATTAGTATATACATAAATTACATAACTTAAATAATTAATATTATACATAACTTACATTAATATTATACATAAATTACATAACATAATTAATTAATATTATACATAACTTACATTAATATTATACATAAATTACATAACTTAATAAATTAATATTATACATAACTTACATTAATATTATACATAAATTACATAACTTAGTTAATTAATATTATACATAACTTACATAACTTACAACTTACATAACTTACATTAATATTATACATATTATACATAACTTACATTAATATTATACATATTATACATAACTTACATTAATATTATACATAAATTACATAACTTAATTAATATACATAAATTACATAACTTAATTAATTAATATTATACATAAATTACATAAATTAGTTAATTAATATTATACATAACTTACATAACTTACAACTTACATAACTTACATTTTTTTAATTATTCGTAAATTACATAACTTACTTAATTTGCATAATAAATAACTTACATAACTTACATAATACATAACTTATATGACTTACATAACTTACATAGCATAATTTTCATAATACACAACTTACATAATTTTCATAATAAATAACTTACATAATACATAACTTACATAGCTTAATTATACTTATTCCTAAATCCTAAACCCGTGCAATTTATTGTCAAGATTAGGCTTCAAGAAATAAGAAATGGATCGGTCTTGGATGAATTTGTCAAGGGTAAACGACGGTTATCGAAATGGAGTACAAACTTTTCTAAATTTTGCATTTCAATATGCAAGCCAAGAGAACATGATTCTTTGCCCGTGTAAGAAGCGTGTCAACATAAACTGGCATTATCGTGAAGTTGTATATGAGCATCTAATTGTTGATGGGTTTGTTCGTGGTTATAAACAATGGTTTTTTCATGGAGAATGCCCGCCTAGTACTTCCTCTTCAAGGATGGATGTATCTTATGATAGTACTGCTTACCATCAGTCTGTTAGAGGGGATGATATGGAAGGGATGTTGCGGGAAGCATTTAATATTCACAGTCATGGTTTACAGTCGTTCCCACCCGACTTTGTGCCATCTGATGATTGTAATCTTGGTGGAAATGCTTTTACCGAACCCGGAAGAAGTGTATATCATGAAGAGCTGAATGGAGAAGCGGCAAAGTTCTACGCGCTACTTAATGAGATGAATGAAGAACTATATGAGGGATCGAAATTTTCAAAAATGTCTTTCTGCATTCGTCTTTTCCAGTTAAAATGTTTGGGAGGGTGGACCGGGAACTCATTGACAATGCTGTTAGAGTTTTTGAGAGAAATGTTTTCGTTTGCAAAAATCTCTCAGTCATGCAAAGATATTAAGAAAATGATAAAAGACTTAGGTCTTGGGTACAACAAAATCCATAGTTGCCCGAATGATTGCATGTTGTATTGAGGCGATCGGAGAAACCAACAGTGCTGTCATGTATGCGGCGAATCCCGTTGGATAAATAGAAACACAAAAGATGAGAACGACGATGAAAATGATGCACAGCCAAGAAAGAAGCCGGTCAAGATTTTGCGGTATTTTTCGCTGATACCAAGGCTTCAAAGGCTTTTCATGTCCTCGAAGACAGCGGAGTCAATGACGTGGCACCATGAAGGACGAACCGATGATGGATTATTAAGGCATCCGGCAGATTCTTTAGCTTGGAAATCATTTGACAATAAATTTCCAAGCTTTGCAAGCGATCCCAGGAGTGTGAGGCTTGACCTAGCATCTGATGGATTTAATCCTTACAAGATCATGAGTACTGCATACAGTACTTGGCCAGTAGTGTTTGTTCCTTACAATCTGTCTCCGTGGATTTGCATGAAGCAATCTTCCCTTATCTTATCTATGATTATCCCTGGAGAGAAAGGGCCCAGGAATGATATCGACATTTATTTACAGCCACTTATTGAAGAGTTAAAACAATTATGGGCTGGTGTCGAGACATACGATGTGCTGAGAAAGGAGAACTTTAATTTACGTGCAGCTTTGATGTGGACCATTAATGACTTTCCCGCTTATGCCAATTTATCTGGTTGGAGTACCAAGGGTCGTTATACGTGCCATTATTGTGCTGCACAAACATGTTCGCAATGGTTATACAATGGGAAGAAGTTCTCTTACATGGGGCATCATCGGTGGTTACCGAAAAATCATAGATTTAGATTTTAGAGTTCGGTATTTGACGATACTGAAGAGTTCAGAGAAGCTCATTCGCAGACAAGTGGATCTGAAATCTTGTTAATGTTGGAAGATATGAATTTCAGTTATGGGAAGATGAATCAACCGCCAAACACGCAAAGAAATAGAAGATCAAATGATGAAGCTGATGATAACTCCGATGAAGAGGATGATCCTAATGAGGCGGACTTGTGGAAAAAAAGAAGTATTTTCTTTGAGTTGCCTTATTGGGAGCATCACCTTTAACGACACAATCTTGATGTTATGCATATTGAGAAAAATGTCTGCGAGAATATTGTCTGTACAATTTTGAATGTAGACGGAAAATCAAAATACAGTCTTCAGAGTCGACTTGATTTAGTTCAGATGGGAATTCGACCTGATCTTCATCCGAATCCACTTCTGAATGGTAAATATCGGTTGCCGCCTTCTATTTTTTCAATGTCGAAGATAGAGAAAGAAGTGTTCTGCATGATGTTGAAGGATATAAAGGTTCCAGATGCGTATGCATCAAATATATCTCGATGTGTTAGTGTTAAAGATCGAAGACTATATTCGCTAAAATCACATTACTATCACATCTTGATGCAAGATTTACTACCAGTTGCTCTACGATGTTGTATTTCGAAGAAGGAGACGTCTTGTATAATTGAACTATCCAATATAATGAAAGCCATTTGTGGCAAAGTTTTGGATGTTCAAGAACTTCAAAAGGTACAGGATCGAGCTGCTTTAACTTTATGCAACATGGAGAAAATCTTCCCACCTTCCTTCTTCACTATTATAGTTCACTTGATAATCCATCTCCCGCATGAAGCAATTCTTGGCGGACCCGTTTTCTATCAATGGATGTATCCCATAGAAATGTGTTAATTACAATTTTTAAAATTTTCCTTCATTCACCTATATGCCTTTAGTTACAACTTTTGATAATGTTGTATATCGTGTTTAGGTTCTTATCCAAATTAAAGTCTTATTGCCGCAACAAGCATTATCCAGAAGGATCGATTGCTGAAGGCTACTTGGCAGAGGAATGTATGACCTTCTGTTCAAGATATTTGGAAGATGTTGAAACAAGGTTGAACAGACCAAATAGAAATGCTGGACTCATGGATCATAACTTTGCCGATAATTATTTGTTCCAAAGTTTTGGAGAGCCAATCGGTAAAGTTGAAATTGCAGAATTAGATGATTTATCGTGGGTACAAGCACATCGATATGTTCTATTTCACCACGAATCAATGGAACCTTTACGCAAGTAAGTTCTAGAAATTTGATAAATATTCATCATTTAAAAATTGTTTATAGTCTAACAAACTGAACATATTTTTAACATAGTGAGTACAAACAAATATTGAGATCTTGTTCGTGCTCCCGAAGAACACAACATCGAGATATCAATAAGTTGTTTACAGAATCTTTTCATGAATGGTTAAGTCAAACGGTATGTAATTGGAGCTTTCACCAACAAATAATAATATTTACTCAAAACATTTTTAATTACTCAGTTTACTTTCCATTCAATAGGTTTGGAGTGGGAAGAATGTCACCAACGAAGTTAAATGGCTTTCCCAAGGTCCAAATCGGGTGGTTAAAAGATGTAGTGCGTTCCTCATAAATGGATTCAGATTTCATACAAAATATCGTGAGAGATTGAGGAGAACGCAAAATTGTGGAATAGTTGTTAATTCCTCAATTACAAGTTATGCTAGTGCTAGGGACAATAATCATGTGGATGGAAATGTGGAATATTTTGGACTTCTTACTGACATAATTGAGTTGGATTACTACGGCAAATGGAAAGTTGTCTTATTTCGAGGTGATTGGGTCGATGTTAATACTACATGTGGAATCAAGCAAGATCAATTTGGTTTCACAATGGTAAACTTCGCTCGATTGATTCACACAGGACAACAATTGATTGATGAGCCGTATGTATTTTCTTCTCAAGTCAAACAAGTTTTTTACTCAAAAGATCCAACTGATGAGGGTTGGTACGTTGTACTCCGTAACATCCCTAGAGACTTGTTTGACATGGGCAGTGGATGTAGAGATGACATTGACGACAGAACACAAACTTTGCCATTTCCAGAACAGAACTTAAACGAAAACATCCCTAGTACTAGTACACAATTTCAATGGGTCCGCCAGGATACGGATGAAGATATTTACGAATTATAATGTATTAAGCTTTTACGATTATCTAATTATATTTACGAATGATGATATTTCAACTATTTTATATGTGATATTATTGTTGTAATTGTATACTATGTTTTTAACTAATTTATTTGTATTGCAGATAAAATGCCTAGAAAAAAAGTGTGATCGCACCGCATTGTTCAAGGTACTCCAAACTCGGCGGAAACAAACAGCACTGAACAACAGACTGCTGTTGGATCTTCGAAAGTTCCAGTTACACCTGAGGAACCTATAGAAGTTCAAAGTAATTTAACATTTAATTTACATGTGTGTTGACTTCTTGTTTATTTTTTTAAATTTCGTATATTACAATACTTTTATTTTTCAGATGAAACTGGTGGGACGCGGAGAGTTCGCGGACGTACGGTACTGAGCGATTTATACGAGCTAGATCCAGTCGAGCGTATCCAAGTATCCAGTAATAGCTTTGGTCAGCCTGTTGGATCAGAAGCTCGCCTTTTAGCAGGATACATGGGCATTCTAGCACGGAATGCAAATATGTTGCCACTTAACTTCGAGTCATGGCATAAAGTGCCCGAGAGTAACAAGAACCAAGCTCTCGATAACATTAAGGTAACAAAACGTGTATGTCATTTATAATACTTGGGTTTAAGTTTCGTTTACATTTACTTTCTTAAGTTGTGTTTTTTGTAAGCGAGATTTGCTCTAGAGGTCTCCGATGCTTATGTAAAGAAGGCATTGGGAAAAAGATTGAGAGACCATAAGAGCACTTTAAAGAAAGACTATTTTAAGACAAAAACAACACTCGACGAGAGATTACAAAATGTCCCGCCGGGAATGCTGAGGTACCAGTGGGAAGAGGTCGTTAGATTTTGGACTTCGAAGAAAGGAGAGGTATGTGTAACTTATAAAATTTTGTAATTATTTTACTGTATAGTATTTCCTAATTAACGTACTAATAATTTCATAATGTAGGATCGTGAACGAGTTGGAAAAAATAGTAGGCAGCAACAAAAATTCACTCACACAGCTGGGTCGAAAAGTTTAGTGTGTGTAACTCATGCAGAGGTATTTTGAATTTTTTAATATTGGCAGATATTTATTACTTTCTATCAATTAATATTTTTACTATTGTATTGTAGGAACTATCGTCCGGTCAAAAAGGTTGGACGCCTTCAACTTTTTGACATTACACATAGGAAGAAAGATGGAAACCCTATGACTCCTGAAGCTGCAGAAATTATGGTACGTTTGCTTAATACAGTTTCACTTGTTTTAATTATTTATAGTGTTTATTTTCTAATGATTTATTTCATTTATTGTAATGCAAATATTTTTAAGTTATGTTGCATTGGGTTTTTTAATATATATTGCGTTCCTAACTATGTGATTTATTTTTTAGGAAAAATTAAAGGATCAAAAGGCAGGGTACGAAGCGATTGCTTCCAGTGATAGTTCTGTTCATATTGACGACATTGATAACCGGATTATCACTGAAGTTTTGGGTCCTGAAAGGTATGGTCGGGTTCGATTTCAAGGATCTTTTGTTAACCTATCCCAATATTTTAGATCTAGCTCGCAACAATATATGCCTTCGGGGAGTCGAGCCGAAGCTGAAATTCAAAGGTTAAGAGACCAGATGGCTCAGATGCAAGCGACAACAATTGAGCAAATTACATAACTTAAAGCAGAGGCAACATCGAGAGAAGCTGAGGTTCAAAAAAGATATGAAGAACTCCAGCAACAACTGAAAGCAGATGCAGCAGCGAGAGAAGCTGAGGTTCAACGAAAGTATGAAGAACTCCAGCAGCAGCTTAAAGCAGATGCGGCAGCAAGAGAAGCAGAGGCGGTAGCGAGAGAAGTATAGGCTGCAGCGAGGGAAGCAGAGGCTAAAGCGAGGGAAGCAGAGGCTGCAGCGAGGGAAGCAGAGCAGCGTCAAAAGTTCGATGAACTCCAGCAGCAGCTCCAGAGTATGATGAAGATGTTTCAGCAGTCGCAACAGCCGCCGTCTTAGACTATCGTGTAAATATACTTCGATTTTGACTTTTAATTTATCATTTTAACTTTTAACATTTTTGTAAGAATAATACGAATTTTATTTTATTTATTGATATTTATTATATTATTTGTTTAATATATATATTTATTACTTTTGGCTGGTTTAGATATGATTTCTTCTGATTTGTTTTTACAGGAGGGCTGAAAATATAAAAAAAATTATTTTACAAATCTGCCAAATTTAGTGGCGTTTTTCAAGAAAAATGCCACTAAAGGTGTTGGCCTTTAGTGGCGTTTTTGGTAAAAGCGCCGCTAAAGATAAGGTTCTTTAGCGGCGTTTGTGGAAAAAGCGCCCCTAAAGATCATGGTCTTTCGCGGCGTTTGTGGGGAAAGCGCCGCTAAAGATTAGGTTCTTTAGTAGCGTTTGTGGTCGAAGCGCCGCTATAGATCAGGGTCTTTTGCGGCGTTTTAGGGAGAAGCACCGCTAAAGACCCTAATCTTTAGCGGCACTTGCCGCAAAAACGCCGCTAAAGACCCTGATCTATAGCGACACTTCGACCACAAACGCCACTAAAGAACCTAATCTTTAGCGGCGCTTTCCCCACAAACGCCGCAAAAGACCCTGATCTATAGCAGCGCTTCGACCACAAACGCCACTAAAGGTCTTAGTCTTCAGCGGCGTTTGTGCTAGAAGCGCCACTATAGACCAACACTTTTAGCGGCGCAGTCATTAGCGGCTTCTGTGGAAAGCGCCGCTAAAAGTATTTGCGGCGCTAAAAAGCGCCGCTAAAAGCCTGTTTTGGTGTAGTGTCACAAATCTGTTAATGTTCTTTGATAGGAGTGCCATTTTTCCTTCCAATCTTTTATAGAGGTGGTACTCAAAGCATTGTTGTAACACTTGAGTTGACATTGAAGGCGATACTTCTTTCAAGTTTTACGCTTAAGTTGAACCTACAAGTTCATCTAGTTTTATAGTAGTTATTTCTTTAGCTTCCTCGATAGTAGTAACTTTTATTGCAAACCTTTTTGGCAATGATCGAAGCATCTTTTGCATCAATTTTGACCCAGATAAACGTTTACCAAGACATAAGGCTTTGTTAGAAATCTCACATAAATGAGCATAATAATTAAAAATAGTTTCTTCTTCATTCATTCCTAAATTAGAAATCTTGCACACAGTACTGGCTGTTGAAGCTGAGCTTGGGGAAATGGAACATAAACGTGCAAAATAATAAGAAACAATTAGAAATCTCACATAAACAAACATGATAATTAGAGAAGCTATTTCTGATGAATATACTAAAGATGATAAGCCATCATCAGACGCTGTTGCAACTGTCTCAACATTTACCAAGCCAATTACTACTACTTAAGCTAGACTCATGGAACATTTGAATGAGAAGCTGATCTGTCTTAACAAAAGCACCTAGTATCATGAGAATCAAGTGAAGATACTTCAACTATAGAGGATTAGAGATAGATATAAGTTGTACCTTATTGCTCAATAATAGTAAATGCCTTTGGCACTTTGGAATAAAAAAAAAAGAGAATGAGCTCAGGGGAGATTATTAACTGGGGTTGATTACTTGTGGTTGCTGAACTTGAATTGAAGCTGATTTTATAGCTTTTTTTGGGGGAATTTTTTGATGATGATATAGTGATGATTTTTGGACTTATATGTGATGGTGCTTATTTTTTTACTTAATATTTCCCCAATTTTACTATGATTGTGTTTTAATTAGACCTGTCCATAGGCCGGGCAGCCCGACCCGGCCCGACGGCCCGCCCAAAATTTGGGCTTGGGCAAAAAAATGAGGCCCGTTTAAAAAACGGGCCGGGCCTCGGGCACCACTTTTTTGGCCTGGGCCTAGGCTTATGATATTTTTCTCGGGCCGGACCTGGGCAAAATTTCAAGCCTATATTTCGGGCCGGGCCGGGCCCCAACTTAGGAGGCGGGCCAAAATTTTTTTCCGGGCCCGGCCCTTAACTTGGCCCGGCCCGGCCCATGAACAGGTCTAGTTTTAATTGTTAAATGCTTTTGATATATTGAATTAATAGTTGATCCATGTTTTAAATTCATAGTTGAGTGTGTGGATTAAGGGGGATTGTTGAGTTGATTATCCATACTAGATTTTTTTAAGTTTTTTGTTTAATAAATGCTAAAAAGGAAAATTGTTAATACTAATTATAATGGCTAACCACAACGCTGGTTGTAACTTGAGAAAAAGTTTCCAGAATATTATAACTTGCCTTATTTGATTAGTGTATTTTGCCCAACACTTCTTGGACCATTAATTGCTTTTTTTTCAAGGATTACTACCAAAATATTTGTAAAGGCATTATGTGGAAGAATCAAGACAAGCAATGATCAAATTTAGACTTTTAAAGAAATTGAAGTTCACCTAGTTAAAAGATTTGATATTTAAAGAAGATTGATTTTGAAATGATCTCTGCTTGTATGATGATTACTTAAAAACTTTTAAGTGGCTATTTTAGAGGAACTAGTGATTGTAATTGATTGAATATCAACAAGCCTTTTACTGCTTATATATTGGACAACTTGTTTAAGTTAGAAAGTATGAGATACAAAGCACATTACTTGTTTGATTAGGAACTATTTTTGAGTGCGAAATTTGTAAGTACATAGAGTTGTGTTCATCAGTTTACAGTTAAGGTTTCAAAGGGAAAATGTTACGTGCATGAGTAGTATCCTAAGTGGAATACAAATCAACTTCCTAATTCAAGTATGACTCTACTTATACTGGTGAACCCTGTTTGCCAAATTTGTTGGCAAACTCCAACTTGCCGAACTTACTAGCGAACACCTGCTTCGTCAAACCCCTTGGCGTGCTCAACTCACTCAAAATTGGTGAACCCTCCTTACCATGTCTTCTGACATACTCTGATCGCTGAATCACTGGCGAACTTTGCTGAAAGTATTTTGGTGGAAACCTGTTCGCAAAACCACTAGCGAACTCTTGGTTGCGAGACCCAAACTCCTAAGCCCTATCTCGAGATGTTACGTTACTATCTATTTGGATAGCAGTGTTTCTATAAAGAGACATGAAGACTTTTATAAATAGGAGTGGGTTTTCATTTGTATGTGTCACATCCCAAAATTTGAGTTAGTAGAAATCGGGTTAATGAACTGAGAATGGTCACATCTGAATTTTTTTAGATGATCTTTTACTTATTTGATAATAAATAAGTATCAAGTATAATGGTTGAGTAGTGGTGGAGCTATCCTTGATGATTTGTGTTTGAATCCCTTCCTTTACATTATTTTTTATGCGGTGCAATTTTGCCTTAAACCTTAGCAAATGTTACACCATGTTGTTAAAATGTTGTAAGAGTTATAATAAGCTAGTGAATAGTTAAGTGGTTAAGTGCTTAGTTAATTTCCTAAAGGTCCTATGTCTAATTCCCCAACTTTTTATGTTTTTATTTAATTTTTGGCTCATAAAACTTTGGTCAAAGCTTCCATAACCGGCCACTCCTAGTTACCATACAAAGAAAGATTCTTTCCTCCTTTAGCTAGTCAACTTTCCCCCATAAACCCTCGTTTCACTCCACATATTCCCCTTGATCTACTTTTCATGCCATTGTCTCCCAAAGCTTCCATTTTCTCCCATTTACAAAGCTTGAACCGTCTATCCCACCTAAGTTAGCCACCATTCACTTTTTTCTCTCATTTTGGAATCTCATCATCCTCTCTTAACCAATTCCTCCATTGCTCCTCCTTTCTCTTCCATTTCCTTCTTCTTTGAGCCACCATTGCACCTCTTTTTCTCCACTTCTATTCCACTTTCCACCACCATTAGTTAACCACACCACCTCTGCACCACCACCTCACCACTGTCGGGCCACCATAGGACCACTATCGTGACCACTATTTTTCCTTTTTTTTTTCTTTTCTATTCTCAAAAACTCTCCACTTCCACCTTAATTTCCATCTTTTTAGTTTTGATAAATCCTTGCTAGAATTTTATTTCTTTTATCTTGAAAAGATCATTTGCTATAAATTAATTCTTTGATTTATCCTTTCTCTCCTTTTGATCAGTTGATTTAGCAAATATTCAGTTAAAGAATAACGTAAGTATGAGATGATATTGGGTACTAAATCATCACTTTTGCCTCATCTTTTTATTAATATCCGAATGTAGTATTAGTGTTAGACATCTTTTTTCTTCGATATTAACATCTCGTATATTGATCTTGTGTGAAAGGTCGATTGCTAACAACTTGAACACTTTTGACTTTTGGGAAGTGAATCACATATCTGATTTTAGTCGTATTAGCGTAAGTGTGGTATTGGAAATCAAGATTAATCTGTTTTTATTTAAAAGGATAACTTGAATGACGATTTAATGATGGATTATTCGTTTTGTGTTTAGATTCGAGATAGATCTAATTAAATCTGGAAGTGGGCATTAGAAGGAATTTTTTGCATTAGAGTTGGTTAGATCAGGTGTGGGTTTTAACATTAAATAAAAATAAACCTATGTTTTATATTGTTAAAATTATTATTATTTAAATTATGTTTGATGAGGATACTTTATGTATCCATTAAGAGAAATAAAACTCATCGTTATGGACTATGTCAAGTAAGTGATTCGAAACCATTGATTTTGGTGATATGTATGATGTGTGATTTGTTGATTATTAATTATATGAAAATTATGAAAATCTCATTCTCATGTTATGAGATCTTATGGCATATTTGATTTTCGCATGATTTATAAAATGTGAAATTTTGGTACCATGTGGACATATGTGATTTGCAAGTTAAGCATGCCTATGTGATTTTAAGTGAAAAGTGATATAATGAGCATGTCTCACTTGCCAAAGTGAAAAATGATTTTTTTTAAGTGAAAAAGTGATTTTGACCATATCACATGCATGGGGTGGGATATGTGAAAGGTGAAACTATGTGGTAGTTTATTTGCATTAATGTGACACTTTCACGATTTTGATTATGTGGCAGTATATCTACAATTTTGGTGGCTTGTCAACAATATTGATTATTGGTAGTTTATTTGCGATTTTGGTGACATTGTTCACAATTTGGTGTGTTAGATGGACGAGTTCTGGGGAACTCAATTTTGGTGTGTAGCGGAGATTGGTAGGACTGTTTTCATAAAATCTGCATCGTTTTACGAAATGTGCATTGAAATGATCATGCATAGTATAAGTGTGAAATATTGAGTTATATGAAATTGATTTGATTATTATGATTGTACAATGTATATGTTTATATGTATGTCATTGTGTTTATGTTAATATCACACTGAGCTTTATAGCTCACCTCCCTTTAGTTTTCTAATTTTACAGATAACCCCGAGGTTAGGATTTGGTGACGGCATTTGGAGGAGTTTCTCGAAAGTCTTTTTAAATTAAAGTAATTAAATTTTATTTTGATATGTTGATATTCTGGGTTTGAAATAAGTTTGAGTATGGACTATGGCATGAGACTTTATTTTGGGGATTTTTCATTCTGATTTGCATAAATTGCTTGCATGACATTAAGTTTTAAAAATTGTATAAATTAGTATTTGATAAGATTTTGCTTGAAACTGGGTTTTTAAAATAGAATCCGTCAATGACACATTTTTTTGCTACATTTCTAAAAAATGAGTTCTTTTAAATAAAATTAGACTTAGCTTTCAAAATTATTAATGTTTACAAATGAGTTTTCTAAAGACATTTGATTTATGAAGTTAATATGTTTTTATTTCCGAAATAATGATAAATAACCAAGTTATCCAATTTTGAATAAAAAGACAAACGATTCCGAAATAATTTTGAATAAATGATTGAATATTTACAATTGAGATATTATTTATTTCGATTCTTGAAATTTGCACGATTTTTATGAAATTAAAATAAACGTTTTATTTCATTTGTTTTGAGTTGATAAGTCAATGATTTTAAAATATTTTTTTTTCAAAATTCCGAAAGTTTATTTCGGCCATTTTCGTGGATAAATGGTCTTTGAAATGAGATTGAAAATAAAGTTGAACATTTAATTTTACTAATTTTGAAAGAACTACACAAATGGTTTAAAATAAAATAAAGTAAGTACATTTGAAACCAAGAATTTCTTTTTTGGGTCATTCCGGTGGCCAATGTAGCTTTCCGAATTCAGCCATAACGACTGGGCCAAGTTTTGGGTGTTACAGTATGACGCACAAAAAAAACTTGAGAAGCAAAAGTTTATTTCCATTCTCCTTCATCTTCTAATATTCCTAGATTGTTTTGTAAAGAATTACTGCAAAAGTTCTTTATAGAAATTGATAATCTTGTTATGCCCTGCTCAATGCTTAATAGGTTGTTTCCGTTAGTGCAAAATGTCAACAGTCATCGGGCTTCTTGTATCATCGAGATTCATTTGCCAGAAACTCTTTTACACACCAAAATATAGGTAGGGGTGAATAGAACGTTAAATTTAGTGACATGATTATACACTTTGAAGCATTCGTTAATTTCTCATAAATTCATTTTTTTATCCTTATGCACTGACAATGTCCCATAGATGTAGGAAGTTTTTTTAACTGCATGAACTATTTTCTGGTGTCCATCTCGTTTTTCTTTTTAGTAGTTACTTTATTAGTTGCAACTAAGCAAATGGTTGATAAGAAAAAATCAACGAACTTACAAGTTATTACATTAGAAATAAAAATACTTATAAAACTTTAGAATTATTTAAATTCATATAAGACTGCCCGACCTGAACCAATACAAATCTAAAATAATCCGAACACAAAATATTTGAATTCAAAAGGGCTTGAGAATGATAAAATTTAAGCTCGAAAAAGATCAAGCTCAAAAAAGTCCAATCCCAAATTAATTTGAACCTAAAATAATGTAAATTTAAAGACAACTCGATTTGAACCCATTGCCACCTCGTTTTTTACTATAGGTTAAAACCCATTTTGAAATGATCAACAAATTTTAATGTAACTTTAATGGCTACAATATCTCACAAATTCCTCTATTATAGAGATTATATTAAATTTTTATTCTTATTTGCAATTCAACTCTAAATAATAATAAAAATCGATTATAAAAGCAACTCTAATAAAAACTAAATGATACTTTTAAATAGTAAAATGTGAATTCTGTTAAAATTTGGTCTTATTACAAGAATTAAATTGATCTTTTTAATAGTAAAAAAGTAGTTTAATAAAATCCCTATAATTAAATTAGCTGCTAAATACTTTTTCCAAATTTAATCACCATTAAGATATTTTTTAAAATAAAAAAGGATAAATGATCAGAGGGGGAGAAGTGATTAAAAGGGCTATTTTCACCTTATGTTGAACTATGGTTGAATAATTAGAAGAGATGTGTGATGGATTATGTTGAGCGAAAACCATTGATTTTAGTGACCTAGCTTGAAGGACAACCTCCAAATCAAAATTGTGGAATTCCAAAAAAGGAGGCTCACCATCCGCTCTTACTTTTTGTACCTTTAGATTCTTGCTGCTTAGTTCCCATTTCTTTCTTCCATCGGATTCCTTGATCGAGAAGCAGTAATTGAACCATGGAAGGGGGATTAACTCATGATGCAATCAAGATTGGTAAAAACGTGACCATTCTTTGCATAAACAACTCATTTAAGAAAATCCCAGCAAAGAGTATATGGCTCAGTGGTAACCCTCTCGTCAGCCCCACCACTCTTCTCATGTTTCAGCTCTCTAGCATTTCAACGGTCTCACTTCTCATCAATGTTTGTTTCAAGCCTTTAGGACAATCATCCTTGGTCTCGCAGATTTTTGTATGTTATTTTTCTTTTCGATTCTAACATTAAGTTACTTAAATGTATCATATACTTATTTACTTACATTTATAATTAACATCAGGTTCTAAACACTTGTGTTAACCAAAAACCCAGGGTGGAATGATATTTGGCCCATCAATTCTTGGCCACAGCCAAGACGTAGCAGACACCGTTTTCCCGATCCATAGCCGAGCTATAATGGATGTGTTCTCAGGATTCGGCATCATGTTCTTCTTCTTCGAAGTTGGAGTAAAGATTGACCCGTACCTGATGGTGTGTCCGGGACGAATGGCTGCAGTTATAGGCGCTTCGGCTCTCATCATTACGACGGGTCTTTCAATTGGACTTGCTGTTTTCTTAAAGACGTCCGTCACCATGAGTACTTCCCTCCAGAACTCGTTGATACTTGTAGCATCATCTCAATCTTTAACAGCTTTCCCTGTAATTTCTACACTGCTAGACGAGCTCAAGATTATAAACACTGATGTCGGTCGGATTGCTCTCTCTTCCTCCATGTTTTCCTTTTTAATCGGTTTTTCGACGACTTCGATTCTTTTCTCCATCAAACAAGCCAGTTCCCATCATATTTACAGTTTTCTACCGCCCTTTCTTTCCGTAGTTGCATTTGTAGCCACCAACTTTTTAATTCTTCGTCCCAAGCTAAAGAAGATGTTTACTCAAGCAATGGGTCCAAAATGTATTGATGAGAAGACCATAGCATTTATATTCATCCTAGTCATGGTGTCGGCATTCATTAGCGAGGTAATCGGGCAGCATTACATCTTCGGACCATTACTTTTAGGCCTGGCTGTGCCTGATGGACCGCCTTTAGGCGCAGCTATATCGTCCAAGCTAGCTTCTCTCGGGTTAGCCTTTTTCTATCCAGCCTACTGCGCTGTCACCGGCCTGCAAACAAATGTCTTCGACGTCGATTTAGAAACTTACTACATTATCGGGATCATCATCATCTTTACTTTCGTGGTCAAGCTTATAGCAGTGATATTACCAGCTCTCTGCTTTAATTTGCCCATCAAAGAAGCAGTTGTGCTTGCACTGATTCTAAACGCAAGAGGCATTGTTGAACTTACTTTCGTCAATCTTTGGAAGGACGGCAAGGTTCGTTATAGACCCTTAGTTTTTCACTACTTAATGATTTTAACATCCTTTAAATTAACCTAAAGCCAAGGGTGTGCAAATTTCAGGTAAAACCGAATAAATTCGGTTAACCGACCGAATTCGGTTAATCGGTTGGTTAACCGAATTAATTCGGTCGAGGTCGGTTAATTGAATTAACAGAATTTAATAAATAATATTATAATATATAAGTATTCGATCGGTTCGGTTAATTTTTTGGAAATATAAATTAATCGGTCGGTTAAGTCGGTTAATTTTTTATATGTTTTATACTTGTTTTAACCA
Organism: Gossypium hirsutum; assembly: GCF_007990345.1. Classification (NCBI taxonomy): domain Eukaryota; kingdom Viridiplantae; phylum Streptophyta; class Magnoliopsida; order Malvales; family Malvaceae; genus Gossypium; species Gossypium hirsutum. Next base: position 59,200,263 of record NC_053442.1, read on the forward strand.
AAAATAAAAAATATATAAATTTCGGTTAACCGACCGAATTAACTGAAAAAGTTCGGTTCGATTAACGGTTAAGAGTATAAAGGGTCGGTTAATGGTAATTCGAGTTGGTTAACCAGTCGGTTAACCGATTGAACACCCCTACTAAAGCTTCCGTTTTTTCGATTGCAGCAAATCGGGAATCAATCATTTACGCTGGTAACGGTCTCGGTATTGGTAGTGACCGCGATTATAACTCCATTGGTACGAATGTTGTATGATCCGGAGAAGCAATGTGTTTCAGAAAAGAGAAGTACCATCCATCATTCCAACAGTAGTTTAGAGTTTCGTATCCTGGTTTGCATTCATAACCCTGAAAATATCCCAACAATGATGAACATCCTTGAAGTAACCCATGCCAGTGAAATGAACCCCGTTGCGGTCACAGCTATGGTCCTAATTGAACTTGTGGGGAGATCAACCCCGGTCCTCGTACGGACTGACAAGTATCGCGGAGAAACGCCATTGTTGGCAGACCAAGTACTCAATTCCCTGATCCAGTACGAGGCACGCAATGAAGGCTGCACCACTGCTCAATCATACACATCAATGTCACAATTTCAGACAATGCACGATGATATCTGTCGTATAGCAATCGACAAGCGTGCCAACATATTGATCCTGCCTTTCCACAAGAAATGGGCTATAAGTGGGAAGATCGAGTCCACCAGTAGTCCCATACAAAACTTGAACATCAATGTCCTAAACAAGGCACCATGTTCTGTTGGAATCCTTATAGACAGGGGAATCCTAACTGGTTTCACGTCGGTCCGGACATCCCAGTTGAAATTCCACGTCGCCGTCCTCTTCCTAAGCGGGTCCGATGACTTGGAAGCGCTAGCTTACAGCTTCCGAATGGGGAAACATGAACGCGTTCATCTAACCATCATCCGTTTACTCGTTTCCGGAGACGAAAACTCGAAAGACATAAAGTTCGACAACAATGTGATCCATGAATATCGACAAGCTAACAAGGAAAATGATCGTATTACGTATGAAGAAAGGGTATTGACAGATGGGTTATGCTTATCTTCGTATATGAGTTCAAACCTAGAACATTATAATTTGATTTTAGTAGGGAAAACCCACCAAGATTCACCACTGCTCCAAGGACTTGGAGAGTGGAACGAGTGCCCGGAGCTTGGGGTGATGGGCGACATGCTTGCTTCGCCATATTTGAAGACCAAAGCGTCGGTGTTAGTGATTCAGCAACATAAGTTACGAGGGAATCTGCTGAGCAAAAACATGAGATTTCTAAGGAGTAAAAGTAGTTCAATTTATCCAGAATTGCCCACCAAAATTATTTGTCAGGGAGTCAAGACTGATTCCTTTTATATTTCAGTCGATGGATCTCGTCATTCTTATTAGATACTTTCTCACACACACACATGGAAAACGTTGCATTTATGTATTTATTTGTTGTTGTTTTTTAATTTGTTAGGGTTTAGTAATTTGAGCTAATAGCTGAGTCTGACAGCTTAGCATTTTAATATGCCATTCTTCGAATGTCCGGTGTATGTACATAGCTTGTTTTGATGAACTGTGGAATTAAAATTAAATTGTAGGACTTTCTGGTAATTCAACTACATCACATTGTGCCAACAACCTCCAGCTTCTACAAATTCCTCCACTTTTTTATTTTATTTTATTTTATCGGTCTGCTAAGCTAATAAAAGAAAATAAGTCTCATGTATATTCTTATTTAATATTGCGGATACTGAGAACCAAGCTGGTTACATGATGGATAATAGTTGGACGATAGTGATGATTAATGGTTCAAGGAAAAAGAAATTGAAAGGAAAAACGAAGTAAGCCTCGTTATTGGAAGTTGCCCATAAATCTATTTTAATTCAAAAAATAGCGACGAGGTTAGAGAGACATCACGATGGAGGTTGAAGAAGCTTGAGTTGTGGGTAAGCAGTTATATCTTAATGTAGTCGAGTAGAATAAAAGGTAATTGCAAAACTAGAAAATATTATATTCACAGGAAGGCTATCAAGATTTGAAGTAGCATTTTTCACAAGTGAGATGAAAATATAACAAGTTTCGAGATTAATCTTACTTTTTTATAAGTTTACGTCCCAAGAAGACTTTTCTATATATTTGACTTGTGTGTCGGTGGGCGTTTGACTTGTCTACTAGTCAATATAAGAAGCATTTTTGGTTCTTGTTGAGGAGTTTCCTTTAGACACAGGTGTCTTACAATTTGTTTGATCTTCTTGTTCCAATAAAAATATTACTCAACTTTTGATTAGTTTTACCCTAATAAATTTTTATGAAAAACAGTTAAAGCTTCGTTAAAATAGTTTTCAATTATATTGTAAACATTACATAATTTATATCATTTAAAAATTAAATATATAATCTTATAGAATAAACATAACAGAAATATGTTTAATTGTTCATGTTTAAGAAATTTTAAAAAATAAAAATAAAAACATGTAATACACGTGAATGAATCTGAACAGGCTTCAATTATCCATTTATAAACATGGTGAGGCCTAAACATAATTTAAAGCATATATTTTGGTTCAAACCAGACTCAGACAAGGCCTCTCTCATCATTGCAACAATGTCTGAAAGCTTAGTATACAAAAATGATAATAATAGAGTTTAACTGATACAATTGATAAGCCTATGCTGGATCTTAAACAATTATTCCATAATTTCCTGGGAATTTAGCTGACTGGCAACATCGATTACAAATATCACCAGCTACATCAACATTGTGCCTGCTGGCATCAAAATACAGAACAAATGCAAGGATGTGAGGAGAAAACCATAGATACGCTGGAGAGATCAATTGATGGGATGGAATGATGGCAAGACTGCAATAAGAGCGTCTCCATAACCAACGCCATCTGTGCAACGCAAGCAGCCGAAACAAAGGCAATAGATCACATGTCCGTCTTGTTTTAGACTCAAGAATAAAACCATTTGTCACAATTGTCCGGGTTTAGTTTTAGCCATTTTGGCATTGCATCAAACAAAAGCGCTGTAAACATTTTATAAAGAGAGACGAATCTACACATTAAGATATACAAATAAATATGAAATGCAGATAATGTTATACCTCCATCATCGAAGAGGAGCTTTAAGACTTCTCCAGCAACATCCGACTGTTTGACGAATCAATAACTCAGTCACACACCATTAAACACTTTAGAAAAACTATTAACTAACAAATGAAAATACTTTGAATTCACCTTAACAGGAAGTTCGATACCAAATTGATCCAAGAATCCTATTACTTGTCCTTCTTTGATCAAATCACCCTGTAAGTATTTTTTTTTATTGCAATTTATGAGGATCAAGAAAATCTGGCTGAAGTTACATGATCATAACATAACAAAACAAGAGCTTCCACGCTATTTGTTTTCGAAGGATGTTTTACAAGACAACAATTCAGAAAGAAAATAATACCTCTCTGCAGATGGGAGGCTGCTTCTTTCCTTTAACTGTTCTACCCCTTCTGAATGTGCCAACCTGCAGTAAAGTGAAGGTCATTACAGTATTCCACATGAGAAGAAAAATATAACATAACCCTTACACTTGATAGAAGAAAACATACAATGGGAGATGGTATGAGAACATAGTTATTAGATTCAGAAGCTTCCAAGGCAGCTAACTTGGATGACTTCCCGACATTGATATTTTTGAATGGGGTAACCTTCTCTGCAGCGGGTTTCGGTGGTGAAGGAGGTGGAGTAGCAGCAACTGATTCATTCATTGGTACAGTTGGGATTGGTGGAGCTGTTGTAGGTGAAATGTTGGACAATGGAGCTTTTGTGGCACCAACATTGCGCTTCAAATGCATTTCAAACTCTCCAGTCTAGCAAAATGAAACAGATAACTAATTAGAAAAATACTGTATGATGCTGCATTCCATTCATTCAATGATCAACATGGAAGTTATTATCACTTGTGATTTTCTCATAAGCGCTGAGACATAGCTTTACAGAAAATTTTCAGGTTAAACATTGAGTTGTGACTGAGTTTAGCAGAAGCATGCAAGTCTATCACACAACAAAAGAAAAGGAAGCAACCTTCATTTTCAGCTCAGCAACCTCAGTCTCATCGCATACCTCCAGTACCAATGCCTGACAGTTTAAGGAACTAAAATGTTAATTATCTAGCAAATTATAATCAAAATAAAGATTTTTTTTTCTTTGATCAATATGTTAGGGGCAAAAGCTATAGAGAATGATGATAATCATATGAAAAATAAGTCAAAAGAAAGACTTAACAAGATGAAAACAATCATAAACTTGGTAGAAACCACACGACAGCAACTTAAAGATAGATATAAGTAATCCCAATACATAAAATTACTAGATTAGTAGAATTTGTAAGGTGCATGAAGTATTGCCTGAAAGGCGGGTGTTTTTATTCATGCTTAAAATATAGAATAATCAATCAGTATTGTTTTAAAAATAATTTGTTAAACTCTGCCATAACCCCAACAAGAGAATAAAGGTCAAAACAAACCAGTACTAATACTAATTTTTGGCTCCAAATGAGGCAGGCACAAATTATTATGCCGAAGCTATACTATATCAATCAAGTTGTTTGGAAAGAATAGAAACACGATTAACCAAATTAAAACATAAATGGATTTCTGAAAAGGGTAAATAGTTATCAATAATCTTTTTCACCAATAACTCTTATTATAGAAATGTGAGAAATGACAAGCAAGAATAGAAAAGACGGTCAATTTGAACATTTTATAATCACCTCAAATCCTTTTGGAAAAGTTGCAGTCGGTGAAGTTTTCTTCTCCAATGAGCCTTTTTTGGAGCTATCAGAAGGAACTGTGGAAACTATAGTTATTAAATCTTATGATGCAAAACAGACAAATTCCCCAGGGTGTAATGTACTCACATAACAGAAGACTTTAAAAACTATTTTGCTTTCGCTATTCAAAACAAAGTGATTTTGCTTTCTGCTACCAGTATAAATCAAACATGTCCGAGGAGAAGAAGAGCTTGAACACAACAGTAGTAGTTCCATGATTCAATTTGCAGTTGAACTATAATTAACAAATTTTATGCAAACAAGGAAACCATCAAGTGAAAATTTTCATCCTCCGTTGATATTAACTCACCATTAGACTTGCCTGTTACAGTAGCTTCAGGTGTCTTCACGCATGATATTAGAGTTACATTTTGTTTTTTTGGAAAATGGTTCTTCTTGCCAAATATCAAGCCTGAGAGACATGATTTTCTTGAAGCGGGCCAGCCGCCAGAATACATACAAACAGTACCAGGCCTTTCGAGTGAGCAAGGTGCTTGTGAAACAGCACATACAGAATCTAAAAGTTAAGAACAGCATACAGGCTTCAATGGCAAATAAAACCATATATACAAAAAATTATATTCATAAAATTACTTATAAGTCACAACCATACTTTGCTAATGTAAAGAAATTTAAAAACTACATGATAAGAAACGGTTGTCAACAAAGAACCAAATAAGTCAATAATATATCATATTATCAGTACGAGGATATCGCAATATCATAAAATTACTTTTAAGTCACAGCCATACTTTGCTAATGTAAAGAAATTTAAAAACTACATGATAAGAAACGGTTGTCAACAAAGAACCAAATAAGTCAATAATATATCATATTATCAGTACGAGGATATCACAATATCTTTAAGTAGAAGAAACCTAATTTGCAAATTATCTGAAAGTCAAAAACTCTAAAAGAACTAAGGAATAAACATTCCAACTGCTGAAACTGTAATGACCGGGTTTGTGGATGTCTCCCCTACATCACCACACGTAACGGGATTTAGTAGCCACACTGCGTATACTTACATAAAAGGTATCATCATTTGTAGGCACCTACAACACAAGCCTTCATCCAAAGGTGCGCTTTTCTCAGTTCCAATTAAAGAACTCTTCTACATTTTTTTAAACTTAAACATTAGCAATAACCGGTCAATGATCGAGCTCCTTTCTAACTTCTCCAAACAAAATCTTCCAAATTTTGGGGAAGAGGGTGGGGGGGTGGGGGGGGGGTTAGATTTTAGAATAGGATAATGTGCCAATCATATACTTCTATCTAAATAAGAAAACTGAAAAATCAGACATTTCTAAAATAACTTCCAAAATTAGCTTCCACACAAATTCTTAAAGATATCTTTTTTACTCCTTTTGGTTTGAGCATTGATTATTGTTGAAGGGACCTATCATGATCTGAAAAAATGGATAAAAAACTTCAACAAATAATATCAACAGTAAATACTCTATTTTTACGGAAATAAAGATTCAAATAGCTGGCTAACTTAATTTTCTCAATCGATATTAACAACAAAAATGAAAAAAAAAACAGATTGATAATGATGTTGTTCCAATAGGGTCGGAAGCGTGTAAATTATTGTACTAAAAAATCACACAAAGTTCAATTCCCAGGGAAGAGAGGTGGATCACATGGATCTCTTAAATACCAAGTCTTTCCTTAGACAGAATATCCCTTCTATAGTAATTTAATAGCACAATTAAATACTACTATTATACCCTCAAATATTGAAAGAAAAATAGGACAAGAAAGAACACAAGAGATTTAACGAGGTTCGGTAAATTATACCTACGTCCTCGGGCACTAACACCAGATGATAATTTTACTATCTCCAAAATATTACAAACAAATAGAATTCCTTAAGAATTCTCAAATGGGAGAAGAGAGAAAACTAAGAGAGAAAGATTGGTTGGGATGGTTGAAATGAAAAATGAAAAGGCCTATTTATAGTTGAGGTTCAGGGACTAACTTGCAAATGGCCTAAAAAATTAGGGACCAAAATTGCAATTATCCCATTCAACTTTTCAACATTCGGTGCAACTTGCTCAACCTTTTTAACAAGTTGCTTCCTACCTTTGTTGACTTTTCAACAATCTCCACCTTGAAGATTTGATTAGGATAATCACATCTTCACATACTTCCTTCAACTCCCCAAATTCGATAAAGCTATCTTTTGTAGTGCCTCCAAATGCGCTCTCGAGCGCCATACACCTAAAGGTGCTCAAATTCTCAGGATGTTAATCAAGTTCAAACAATGATTAAACTTGATTGTTGTTACCACCTTGGTCATCATATCTGCGGGATTATCTGCTGTCGGAATCTTCTGAAGTAGAATTTTTCCTTTTTCAAAGACTTCCCGCACAAAGTGATATCTTACGTCGATATGCTTGGTTCTTGAATGATAGACTTGATTTTTCGCTAAATGAATAGCACTCTGACTGTCACAATATAGACTAATGTGACTTTGAACAACTCCCAAGTCTTTCAATAATCCATTAAGCCAAATAGCCTCCTTAACAGCTTCTGTAACTGCCATATATTCTGCCTCTGTAGTAGACACAACTACTGTAGACTGTAAGGTAGACTTCCAACTCACTGGGGCTTTCGCAAGAGTAAACAGATACCCCGTAGTTGAACGACGTTTATCTAAATCACCAGCAAAGTCGGAATCAACATATCCAACTACAAACTGACCAAGTGCTTCATCCTGTTCAAAAATTAAACCAACATCTACGGTTTTTCGAAGATACCGTAGAATCCATTTCACAGCTTGCCAATGTCCTTTTCCAGGATCATGCATATACCTGCTCACAACTCCAACAGCTTGTGAAATGTCAGGCCTCGTACACACCATCGCATACATCAAACTCCCAACTGCATTAGCATATGGGACTTTTGCCATATATTCTCTTTCATCTTCAGTCTTCGGAGATAATTGAGCACTAAGTTTCAAATGAGAAGCAAGTGGGGTACTTACATGTTTTGTGTTTTCATTTACACCAAAACATTGTAATACCTTTTTCAGATATTGCTTCTGATTTAAACAGAGCTTGCCTCTCGGTCTATCTCTACTTATCTCCATGCCGAGAATCTTCTTGGCCTCACCTAGATCTTTCATCTCGAACTCTTGATTCAACTGAGCCTTCAGCTTATCTATCTCATTTTGGCTCTTCGAAGCGATTAACATATCATCAACATACAAGAGTAGATAAATGAAAGATCCGTCATGCAGCTTCTGCAAATATACACAATTGTCATATTTGCTTCTTGTGTACTTCTGCCTTCTCATAAAGCTATCAAATCGCTTGTACCACTGCCTCGGGGATTGCTTCAATCCATATAGCGATTTGTTCAGCTTACAAACCCAATTTCTACCACCAGCATCTGTGTATCCTTCTGGCTGAGTCATATAGATCTCCTCTTCTAACTCACCATGCAAGAAAGCCGTCTTAACATCAAGTTGAGCTAGCTCCAAATTCAACTGTGCTACCAAGGCCAACAAAATTCTAATGGAGGAATGCTTCACAACAGGGGAAAATACATCATTGTAGTCAATTCCCTCCTTCTGAGCGTAGCCTTTAGCTACCAATCTTGCCTTGTAGCGAATATCCTTCTTGCTAGGAGATCCATCTTTCTTTGCGAATACCCACTTGCATCCGATTGCCCTTTTACCTTTCCGTAATTGCGCCAACTCCCAAGTATTGTTCTTCCGGAGAGACTGCATTTCTTCATCCAAGGCGCTTTTCCATTTATCACTTTCTAAGCTTTGCATTGCTTCTTGATAAGTGATAGGAATATCATCAACAACGGGAAGGGCGTAGGCCACCATATCAGTAAATCGAGCAGGTTTACGAATTTCTCTCCGTGGCCTTGCAACTGCAACTGGTTCTGGTGTACTTAGTGGTTCTTGGGTCAGAACCTCTTCAACCTCTAATTCCTCCATTGTGGCTGGAGAATTAGACTTATTAACTGGGCAAATCCCCATCTGCTCAAACTCCACCTATTTTGGAGTACACTCCACCTGCTGTGGAGTATTGCTCGTCTGAATATCTTTATCTGCTACCTTTTTCAATGTGGCAGATTCATCAAAGGTAACATCTCTGCTACAGATCATTTTCTTTGTGCTTAAGCACCAAAGACGAAATCCCTTCACTCCAGAAGTGATTCCCATAAAGAGAGCTTTCTTTGCCCTCGGATCTAACTTTGACTCCTTCACATGGTAATATGCAGTGGATCCAAACACATGTAAGGAATCATAATCTGTAGCCGGTTTTCCAGACCATACCTCCATAGGAGTTTTTCTTTCTAATGCAGATGATGGCAAATGATTAACAAGATGGCCAGCGTATGTCACAGCCTCAGCCCAAAATTGCTTGCCCAACCCAGCATTGGACAACATACATCGAACTTTCTCCAGCAATGTTTGATTCATACGCTCTGCCACTCTATTCTGTTGTGGTGTATCCCTAACTGTGAAGTGTCGAACAATACCATACTCTTGGCACACATCGAAGAACGGATCACTTTTATATTCCCTCCATTGTCCGTCCTAAGCCGCTTGATTTTCTTGCCAGTCTGGTTTTCGATCATAGTTTTCCATTTAAGAAAAACTCCAAGCACTTCATCTTTAGTTTTCATGGTATACACCCAAACTCTTCTGGAAAAGTCATCAACAAAAGTAACAAAGTAGTGTTTTCCTCCCAACGAAGGTGTTTTGGAAGGCCCCCACACATCTGAGTGAATATATTCCAAAATACCTTTTGTATTATGGATAGCAGTGCCGAATTTCACTCTCTTTTGCTTTCCCAGAACACAGTGCTCACAAAATTTTAATTTGCAAGCCTTTGCACCTTTCAACAATCCTTGCTTTGCCAGAATTTGCAAGGATTTTTCGCTGGCATGTCCCAACTTCATATGCCACAACTGCATTGAGTCCAAGTCTTTGTTACCGGAAGCTGCAGCGACTGCTCCAATAACTGTACTACCTTGGTAGTAATACAAGTTATTTTTCCTGATGCCCTTCAATATCACAAGTGCGCCAGATGTCACTTTCAAAATCCCATCTCTCATAGTAACAACTGAACCATTGGATTCCAAGGCTCCCAATGAGATGAGATTTTTCTTCAAACTGGGCACGTACCGAACATCAGTCAGAACTCTGGTTGATCCATCTTGATTCTTTAATTGGATTGAACCTATCCCAACAGTTTTACAAGCATTGTCATTGCCCATATAAACAACTCCTCCATTTAGTTCTACTAAATCAGAGAACCACTCCCGGTTAGGGGACATATGATAGGTACAACCCGAATCCAATATCCACTCATCTGAATGGAGCGACGATGATGATGCAACCAGTGATAGTTCAGAGTCACTAGTATCATGCTTAGCAACACAAGCATCTACAGCAGCTTTTCCCTTATTCTTCAGCTTTGGACAATTTTTCTTCCAGTGGCCTTTCTCATGACAAAAAGCACATTCATCTTTCCCGAGTCTGGACTTTGACTTTGATCTCCCCTTTTGAGTTTTCTTCCGAGTGTATGAACGACCTCGGACTACTAAAGCTTCTGTATCTCTGATTGAGTTTTTCTGTTTGTCCTTCTTTCTCTGTTCATAACTGTATAAGGCCGCACAGACTTCGCTCAGAGATATATCACTCCTACCATGAAGTAGAGTAGTTTCTAGGAACTCAAACTCCTCAGGAAGTGACCCTAACAGCATCAAAGCCAAATCTTCATCTTTAAATGTCTCATCCATATTCAGCAAATCAATGACTAACTGATTAAATTTGGTGATGTGATCATTCATTGTGGTACTTGGGACGTATGTGAAGCGAAACAGTCTTTTCTTCAAGTGGAGCTTATTTTGACTGTTTTTCTTCAAAAATTTTTCTTCAAGTGCCACCCACAACTTATTTGCAGAAGTCTCCTTTGAAAAAGCATACCTCTGCTCTCGAGAAAGGCATGATCGAATTGTGCCACATGCCAACCGATTGATCGCCTTCCAATCTTTCTCCTGTACATCATCTGGTTTCTCTTCATCAATGGCAATGTCTAGACCCTGCTGAAAAAGGGCATCTAGAACCTCACTTTGCCACATACCAAAATGGCCCGTGCCATCAAAGATCTCCACGGCCAATCTTGCATTTGCAATTGTCGGTCTTGTCCACATGGACGATGTTGAAGCTCCTACACCGACCGTTTTCTCCATAATCTTTCAATATACCTAAGGAAATCTTTTCTGATGTGGAAGATCAGTTTAAACTGCAATCACAGAGCATACTACGATTAACCTTCGGCTCTTGATACCACTTGTTGTTCCAATAGGGTCGGAAGCGTGTAAATTATTGTACTAAAAAATCACACAAAGTTCAATTCCCAGGGAAGAGAGGTGGATCACATGGATCTCTTAAATACCAAGTCTTTCCTTAGACAGAATATCCCTTCTATAGTAATTTAATAGCACAATTAAATACTACTATTATACCCTCAAATATTGAAAGAAAAATAGGACAAGAAAGAACACAAGAGATTTAACGAGGTTCGGTAAATTATACCTACGTCCTCGGGCACTAACACCAGATGATAACTTTACTATCTCCAAAATATTACAAACAAATAGAATTCCTTAAGAATTCTCAAATGGGAGAAGAGAGAAAACTAAGAGAGAAAGATTGGTTGGGATGGTTGAAATGAAAAATGAAAAGGCCTATTTATAGTTGAGGTTCAGGGACTAACTTGCAAATGGCCTAAAAATTTAGGGACCAAAATTGCAATTATCCCATTCAACTTTTCAACATTCGGTGCAACTTGCTCAACCTTTTTAACAAGTTGCTTCCTACCTTTGTTGACTTTTCAACAAATGATTGATGACAGGTTTCTGGAATTTTGTTTAGCTATTTTCTTATCTGTCAAGGTCGAACTAGCTCTATAATTTACACAAAATGGTCAAATAAAATAAAAGGGAAACAAGGACACATTTACTAGATCCGAAACAGATAGAGGACACTAAAATCACCGATTGAAAGCATCTATTATCTGTAAACGATCTTATCCTTTCTTTTTCTCTATTCATTGTTCAATAAAACCAAACAAAAGCTGAAGCAAAAATAAATTTAAAATGAGAAAATGAGAGAAGAAAGTTACGGTGAAATGATCCGAGAACAGCGGAGGACTCCATTGGAAGAGGAAGAGATTTTTTTCAAATCGACAATCAGAAAGCGAGCGAGAGCTGGAGAAAAAAGAAATATAGAGGGAAAAACGGGGGGCAAAATCGAGAAGGATGAATGAATAAAGTTAGTTAGCTAAACAGTTGGTGAAAGAGTGTAATTTCAAGAGAGAGAGAAGAGCTTCGAAATGTCCGCCATTATCCTCAATTTCTCCGCCCAAAGCTAAAACCTCGCCGAACGGTGGCGGAATCATTTTTACCCACCTCTATCTTATTCTTTTCATTCTTTCGGGATAATATCTGCACTTTCATAAAAGGTTTAATATGGTGTATTTGAACCATCAATTCGTGTTTTATTATATTATTTATACTTTCATAATATATTTAATATGGTAGTTATACTTTAAAAATATTTAATGTGATACATAAAATGAGCTATCAATATATGTTTTTATTATAAAACCTAATGTCAACACCGCTAATGAATTGTTAAACTAGTAAATAAGAATTCTACAGGTAAATTCCTTTTCTAAATAATCGAATCCACGTGGATAATATAGCATTAAATGAAAAATTAAATTATAAAAATAAATAAGTAAATGTATGAGTAATAAAAAATGTAAATTAATATTAAATTTACATAAGCAAAAAAGTCATATTCACAAAGTAAATGATCTTATTCTTCAAAGAATTTTTTTATTTGAAATAATATTTTTAATTAATTTTTTTATCCATTAAAGTATAGGTATTTTCATGTAAGTTTAATATTTATTTTTTATTAATTATATATGTATTTATTTTGTTTTATTTATTTTTGGTCGAAATTAAGGTGTCCACTATCGATCGATGTGATTAATCTCCTTGTCACGAGTGCTCTTCAAAAAAGTAAACGATTAGCTATGAAATGTGCTCCATTCCCGTGGTCGAGGATCGAACGCCTGACCTTATGGTTAATTTTTTTATTTAATTTTTCACATAATGTTATATTATTCATGTGAACATGATGATTTGAGAAAAAAAATTATACGCATCAAATTTGTACTAGTTGGTTTAGCAATTTGCTAACGTTGTTAACACAAGATACCATAACATATATTGATAGTTTAGGTACCACATTGAATATTTTCAAAGTACAAGTATCTCATTGGACATTTTATTAAAGTACATGTACCATAGTAAAACTTATATTAATAGTACACCTATCACATTGGACATTTTCAAAATACAAATACCATAATTTTTTGAAAGCACATGTACCAAATGTGACATTATCCCTTTTATTACTTGTGATTTTCATTTAAAATATTAAATTCTAGTCTTAATAAAAAATTTATACCAAAACTATACCCTTTTCTCAAGTTGGTACCTAAACTTTTTTTTTTGTCACAAATGGTACCAAACTATGCTCTCTTACCCAAATTATCTTAGTAGTTAAAAAAATTTTGTTAACCAATCATTTTATGATTGGTGAAACTTTAAAAGTAAAATTAAAAGTTTTTAAATTTTTTACACTCTCTCCCATAATTCTTTTTCCGCACTTTTTAAAAATGTTTTTATATTTTTTTACCTAATTTCTTTTCGGTATTTGAATTTCATGTTTTATCTGAATTTTTTTCATTATAGAAGTTCACCTATGATTAACTATTCTAGAAAAGAATTGGAGAAATTTATTCTATGAAAAATAATACTTTAGTCTTGAATTGATGTAAGAAATCAATCAAAACGATGTTTTAAAATACATTCATTAAGCTTTAACACTATTGATATTGACAAAATTTTTGGGAAGACAAGACTACACTTTAAGCATAAGGTTTTCTCAAATCATTCTTACCATTAACAATCAAAATAAATCTCAACTCAAATAAAAAGTAAAATTTTAGCTTAATGTAATGTTTTGGGAATCGGATCGGTAATCGAATTGCTCAAACTATTAATTCCCGATTCATTGGCTTGACCGTCAATCTAATCGTTTCCGAAATAAAAAATATTTTTTGAAAAATGTAAGAAAAATATTAAACACAACCCAACTCTTAGGATTCCTTTAATGTCGGACTTACATGTAAATTTCTTCTTATTTATACTTTTTTTTAAATAAAAATGAGAGTACAACTATAACTTGACCAATTTGCCAATAAATACCGCAAAAGAAATTACGTGTATAGGACAAATTTAAGAAAACTTACGGGAATAGGCCATTACAAAAAATGGCTATTTTTCCAATAACTATTTAATTAGCTTTTGCCCACCCCCAAACCATCAACAATTTTTTACTATAAAGCCCCGCCCCATTTCAATTTTTTTTCAATTCAATCTCAACTCTCTCCCACATTCTTAATTCTCTCTTAAATTCCTCTCAATATCCACTTAAATTCACTAGTTTTTTTTTCTCTTTCAATTTTATTTATTTATTTTTACTTAAATTATCTCAACATTTTCTTAAATTATTTTTTCTAATACAAATTATTCGAGTTTTTTTTCGAAATTGTCAATGACAAATTCTCTAATCCATCATGATAAGAACGATATTTTCGTCGATCAATCGCAAATGGTAAGAATATTTCTTATTATATTTTAATGTTGTATAATTTTTATATTTTTTTGTTATATTTGAATTTAATATTTTGTATATATTTTTTCCTTGAATAGGCGGAAGATCGAATTTTGCAAACCAACATTCGTAATCTACTCGCTCCTCCACCCTTAATTGAACCCTATTTGAGAGAAGCTGATTTTTTACATATGGTCATTGTAGGTAGAGAATGTAAGTTAGACCCGATATTTATAAGCATGTTGGTAGAAAGATGGAGACTGAGACACAATCTTTGTTGGACACAAGCATCTTGACACAACCCTCTTTCATTTTGACTTCAACAGAGAACTCCAAACCACCACAATCTTCTCCCTTACCACTGACAAAAAGGTCATCCTCTTCACTGTCTTGGGCGCTTTCATCCCCCCTATTCCTAAAATCATCTTGTGTTCATTGAAAAGTCGGGGGGAGCTCAAAGCTAAATGGGTTGACGCAATCATTTGTGTTTTGGTAAACAGCGCATTTGTGATGCGGATAAAAATTTATGGTGATGTTCATCGGGGGTTAATGGGCTCTTGGGGCTTGTGCTATTGGTAGAGTTGGGTTTAGGCAGGAAACGCTTGATTGTATAGAAAAAATAGGGGATGGAAGAAGAAAATTAGAAAAATAAATTTTGAATATAGGGAAGAAAAGAAAATAAGAGAGATAATTATTTTTTATCCTGTTGAATTATAAAATTTATTTTTCCACATTGAAATGATAGAGAAAAAAATAGAGATGGTAATCTTTTATCCAACCGCATTAAAATAAAAAAATAAAAACACACATAACAATTTTTTTTATTTAATCAAGAGGTGAGGTGTGATGTGATGGTTGTTTGTAACAATCTTAAATAAATTTTATCTGGTAAAAGTATTATTTTATTTCAATATATAAACATCATTATAATTTAACAAATTATTAACTAAAAAAAACACAAATTAATACAAAAACAACATAAACTATTGAAAGAGTTAAATTGTGTGATAATAAACTATTGAAAGAGACTGGTAGTAATATATACACAAATAAGCTTTTTAGTTTGTTAACAGTCACTTTGCCAGCAAAGAAGATTGCAATCCATAAAATGTAAATGTGAAGAATTTCAAATCTACAATATGTTATGCTTAATTAAACTAAATTTGGGATTCTAGTGAGCTAACAAATGTTGAGATGAAGGATTTCTCCGAATTCCAACCTCTTAGTTTCAGTATAAAATGTTCTATGCTTATTAGGCCAATATGTAACCCATATCCATCCTCTAATTTCCCATTCCATTGTCTTCCCCATAGCACTCTTGTCAACTTTCCACCAAATTCTTTCCCCATAATCATCCCCAGCAAAAATCACCCCTCCCTGCCTCGTGAAAGGCCTATAAACGCTCGAGTACCGATCTTTGAACCAAGCCTTGGGATTAATCAGAGACAACTTGGAAGGTCTCGACGACACCACTTCCCTTCCATCAATACTGTCATGGAGAAACCAATGCAATGTCCCGCTGTAGCCATCGACGGATTGCTCAAACTTCCATGGTTTCATGCTCACCGTTGTCGCCTCTCCCGCGGAAACCTTGAGTCCCAAGAAAGTGTTTGGAGGATCAAATGAGGTCTCTATGCTTCTTTCTAACCCTATTTCTCTTGTCGGATTGTCAGTCGATTTGCTTACCGAGACACTTAATATGTTGCACTGGATCGTTGGTGTTAACTGCAACGATATTCGCGACGGGAAATGCTTGTCGTCCGCCCCTACTCCTCGTTCGTTCAGTAGAGTCTCGTTTACAAGCCGCTTTATATCACATCTGTTACACTCACACGCACACATGTATATAAGATGGTAACACCGCATTGCATTTAATGGTATTAAAAAGGAAAACAATACTTTTGATGCAATGATAATCAAATCTCAATATATGCAATGATGTGGAGGTCGATCCGGTCCAATTCAGATTTAGTTACCTTATGTTATCTATGTTCACCATCACATCGACCCACTTCTCTTGCACAATGACCTTATAATTAAATTGGATAACCCCTTCAAGCTGCTGGTAATTAAGAGAGAAAAGCAGCCTCTCATCAGCACAAGGATTGCTTGAATTCACCAAATCCATGGCCATCACAGGACAATACAGTTGAACTTTCCAGAATCCAAACGTCGCAATCGCATACGAAAACAACGGCGATGGCGTCTTCATCATCAGCCCTCGGTGAATCGCTTGAATCTCAGCGATCCAATTAGTGATCGCGAGGTTCAAGGACCGCATCCATTGCTCCTCTAAGTTCGATCCCAAGAGTTTCATCAGCGATTTGGACGCCACCCTCGATTGACAACTAGTTAGCTGATTCTTCAAACTGTTGAGACAAGCTGACCGGAGATCAGCCGGAGCTTCGTATATGCAAATAAGAAGCGCAAGTGTTAGAAATGCGAGGTTGAAGATGTCTTTGAAACCCGAAATAGATTCGAGTTTCGGGAATCGAATCAAGGGGTTCTTCTTGTTTGAACCGTAGTTAAGAACATCTTTGATGACATTGATTGTGAGGCAAGAAATGGTTGCTTCATCAAATAATTTCGAGGATTTTAAGTTGATGCTTAAGGGTTTTGAAGCCCAAAGAGGAACGGGGAGATTGAAATCAGCAAATATGGAGATTGAAAGAGATGAGTTGTCCAGGTTTTTGGTAACGGAGAAGTTGAGTGATGGATGGGATGAAGTTGGTGAAGAACATATACAAATAGACATGGAACCGGCTCTCCATTGAGTAATTGGAGGAAGGCTTTGAATCCAGGTAAAAATATCAGGATTGCAGCAGGAAGCCATTAAAGAAGCTTGGGTTTGCTTTTATTTTATGAAGAATTCATGATATGGATGATCTTTTTATCGTAAAACCAAGATTCTTGAGGGGAAAGAAAGTCAAAAATGAAGGGAACTAATCCATGGTTAGATTAGATGGAAGAATCTCTACTTTTGTATCGAGAAAGCAAACTCTTGTTGAAGTTGGATGAATTTTAGAAGAAATTTGTCACTTCAAGATTCCCTCCTATGTTTTTATATTAAATTTATTTGTACACTGAATTTTGCTAAAGTATGGTAGTTCTTAAGATATTTTTTAAAATGTGTTTGGATAATAGTTGATTAAATTATTAGTAAGTTTATATTTTAATCATCAAATTTTAAAAAATTATTAAAAAGTTATTAAATTATTTAAAAATTTTCATTTAAGCTCTCATTCACTTTCTCTTCTACAATTCAATTTTTTTTCCATAAAATAGCGAATCAAAATCCAAACAGTTTTCTTCTCTAATATCTGACATTGACTGTCAAATTGACTTCGATCTAAGATATATTCTTCTATTTGTCGATGTGCACTGATCTATCATACTGATGTTAAATCGTCGCTTGGAACTTACTAGCTAGACTTTAGAAAAAAATAAACTTAATAGCCTAGTGACTTAAATAAAATATTTCAAATAGTTATTTAAATTAAAACATTCAAATAGTTTAATGCTCATTTTATAACTTCTTAAAGTTGAGTAATCAAAATATAAATTTATTAAAAATTTAACGACTTGAAAATATATTCTACTCAATATGTTTTTTTAGAGGTGGGATATTAATTTCCATAGCATGTGTTCCTATGTCTTTGAAACACCGAAAATACTTTGTTAAGATATATTTTTTGTGTGAATTTATAAAGTAATACACTTCGTATATTTGGAATTTAATTTTTTTTACTTTTACTTTTAGAAATATGGTCCTCAATTTTTGGGATTTAAAAGTTTTAGTCTAGTTGTTATTATCATTAAAATTATTCTATTAAATTATTTGGAGTTGCATTTTGAATTTTTTTTTAAAATATTTAGTTGATAATTATGTAATAATAATATTGAAAATATTTATTATGATTTTTTCTTAAAAGCACCCTTTCGAAATTGTTACGATAAAATAATTTTTCCTATTAACAGTGTTCTTGAGAAAAAAAATGACGTTAGCATTTTGATTGAAATAGTTAAAAATATTAACTATTTAAATTAACTAATGACATTATAAAAGTAGAGGATTGAATTGCGTTAAAAATTAAAGTATATAAATTAAATATCAAATTTTAGCATAGTTTAGGACCAAAAGTTTGACGAATATCTTATAATGTCAAAAAAAGGATACAAACCTAAAATAAATGGGAAGCTACATGTCAAACCCTAAGACTCATAAAGTATTTAAATTATATATAACTACGTAATGTTCTAATCGAAAAGTGAACTATATTAATTATTTGGACTAATTAATAATATTATAAAAATATAAATATTATATTATATTAAAAATTAAAGGGTAGAATTTAAATCTTCAATCTAAGTTTATTAAATGCAAGAAAACTAATAAAGAAAAAACCAAGTACTTAGGGTCCTTTTGTTTAGGGTGAAAATGTTTTCCTTATTTTACGGTGTTTGTTTGGTGGAAAATGAATTCGTATAGGAAAACATTCTCCAAAACATGGGTAAATCATTTCATAATTTCCGAAAAACGTCTTACCGATTTCTAAGCCGTAAGACATTTTCCATTCTCTTCTCTTCACTCTCATCGCAGTGGTTCTCCCTTCCTCTCTATTCATCAGCCTCTGCCTCTCCTCCTCATCTCTGTTCGTTGGCCTCACCTCATCATATCTGCCTCGTCATCTCTGTTGGTCGACCGTTGTCAAGTCTGTATTTTGAAGAAACCCTAAAAAATTAGCAGCTACAGTGCTATTACGGTATATTACTATCTTCTTTCTTGTTTATGCTCATGCTGGTTCTCTTCTAATGGCAGATTTGTAATGCATGTTGGTTCACCTCTTCTCATTAGCTTGCTAAAAAATTACAACCTCCTTCGTCACCTCTTTTCGCGATTCATCGAAGGTAGATTTCTACTCACATTCTTGATTGCAAGCTCTAAGATTTAATTGTTAGGGGTTTCTGCATATTTGTATTAGTATTTTATTTTTTATTTTGTTCAATTGCTGAGGTTCGGTGAATGACGTAGGATTGAGATGTAAACTTGAGGAATTAAAGGATAAATTGGTAATTTTTGAGCTTAAACTGGCTTTACTGTGTTAAATGGAGCATTTCATCTGATGAAACTGGATTTTGTTGATTAGTCAAAAAAATGAAGAAACATTGAGGAATTTACTGAGATAATATTTTGTCTCACTTTTTTCTCGTCTGATTCAATCTTGGCTTGGATTTAAATTGGGGAATATTTTGAAAGTTACTATAGCTGAGATGGATGGGAATATTATGTGGTGTAAGGGCAGCATACATATGTTTTTCAGTTTTTTATTACAGTAATAATATGAGCCATGTATATGTATGTATATACTGTTGGGAGTTGGGACATATGTTCCAAATATAATAGACATGATAATTGAAGCAAGGAAAGTGAAGTTGAAGGCAATTATTCGTATCATTGTGCCATGGGAATGTTTTCTTACCGACTACTGTGATCCATAAGTATCATCCATTTGAGATCACATTGAGTTCAGCCAGTTAAGTAGTCTTGGTTATCTTAAGTTATAATCTCAGTGAGATTGATATTTAATTTATTGATATATATTATATTTCTTTTTAGTCTGTTACTCAACTAGAGGTATAGTAAAATAAATGGCAATGTTCTTCTGCTCGAGTTTGGTTATTTTGCTGAAATTTATTTGTTGGGCTAACTTTTTTGAACTATGATTCTATCTTAAGTCATAATGTGTTAATGATATGGTTGTAAAAGGTTTTTCCACGCATAAACCCTGATTTCTAACTTCATCAATCTCTGATTCATGATTCTGATTCTGATTCTTATTCTGATATGTTTGTTTTATTAAATTTGTGCTGCAGAGATGGGCAAACAGCCTTAGTAGTAATTTTTGTTTTGATGCATGAAAGGTGATTTACATAAAGGAGTTATACAGTTTAGAAACTTATTTAAATAAAAGGTAAATTGAATTGGTGGTTCAATCATGATTTTACGTTCATATGGGTTTTACAACCGAAAAAAAGAACGTATTTGTTGGAAGTTAGAGGTTAAACAACTGAAAAATTGACTATTCAATGTTTTGAAAAGAATCTAACCATGCCTCATGAATATCCATAAGCTCCAGTGACGTTGCATAGGGGTTATTTTTATTGATGAATATTTATCTGAAATGTTTTGTAGGATGTTTATCTACTAGGAAAATATATTTGTTGATGAATTTTCAGGCTATGAAATCTGAAGAAAGAAAGACCTTATTTAATTTTTATGGAGGGACCAAAATTGAGTTATAAAATTTTGCAAACATTATAATATAATTTTATTATTGTACTACTGTATAGCTTTTAAATTTTTATAAATTAAAGAATAATTATTTTTTTCTATTTGTGAAGGAGGCAAAAATCCTTGACAGCCTCTGTCGCCACCTTTGTTTTTATGTATCTAACTTTTTAATAAAAAAAATATACTTTATAATCAGTTCGATTGGGTTCCATTTTGATAGCTAAGTATATATGCCCAAGAATATGCAATCTTTAATTAAAAAATATTGTGATTACGTGAGACCAGAAAATAATTAAAATAATATATTTAAAAACTAATACTGATATGATTAATATTTTAACGAACTAACCATTGAATTCATCAATATACTTGTACTTATCATGCATGTAAAATTTTAAATCGATCTAAAATATTGTATATATTAATATTTATTGAAGTATTGGTACAAAGAAAGTAGCTTAATTTCTCAAAAAATTATTAATGCAATTATAATTAGCTTGATATGTATGTATGCACTTTAGTCATGGTAACTTTTAGTCATATATGTGATCTTATGAAAATCTTGCATCTTTTTTGTAGTAATCAAATATTTGTGTGGCATTATTTTGTGTAGATGGATCGTAATCAAGATCAAAATGCAATTGTCGGAGTCGTGGCTTCAGTTTTAGCTTTTGGGGCTCTTTGGATTAAAAAATTAAAAACTAGGAAGGAAATTGCTTCTCACCCTCGTGTGAATCGAGATTATGAAAGAGAAAATTATATTAATAGTATTTTATATAGTGGTGACCAGCATTGTATTGATGTGATAAGGATGAGACCGATCGCCTTTTTTAATTTGTGTGATATTTTTAGTAGGAATAATTTGTTACAATCAACTAAATCTGTGAATATTAGGGAGCAAGTAGTTATATTTTTACATATAATTGGTCATAATGTAAGGTTTCGAGTAATTGGATCTAAATATTATATATCAACCGAGACAGTTCATCGTTACTTTAGGGTTGTATTGAGAGCTATTTTGAAATTGTATAAACTAGTTATTAAATTACCTAATGAGTCAACTCCTAGTGAAATAAAAAACAATCCAAGGTTTTATCCTTATTTTAAAGATTGTATTGGAGCATTAGATGGAACTCATGTTCGTGCGTCCGTTCCACTTAGCATTCAAGGAAGATTTCGTAGCCGTAAAGGGAGGACGACACAAAATGTATTTGCTGCCATTACATTTGATTTGAAATTTTCCTATGTTCTAGCTAGTTGGGAAGGTATATTATATATTTAATTGTAAATAAATCATTGCAATATATGTAAAAACAATTTAAAATATAAATTTATTAATATGTATATAAATTTATTAATATATGTAAAAACAGCTTTTTCGAAAAATATTTTCAGGAAATCTGTCAAACAACAGAAAATATTTTACACAGATTCATCCAAACACCAGAAAAGTAAATCATTTCCAAAAAAGTAAATCATTTTTCAGAAATCATTTTTAGAAAACATTTTATTGGCAAACAAACGGAGAAAATATGGGTGTGCCACTTTCCTTTTATTTATAGACCAAGATGGATCCTACAATATTTCGAGTTAGATTAATTATTATTTATTTTTTGAGTCATATTTAGACTTGTTCATGGTCGAGTTATCTGATCCGGCCTGAAAAGTGGATAAAAATATAGGCCCGGAAAATAGGCTTGGGCAAAGAAATAAGGCCTGTTTAGAAAATGAGTCGGGCCTCGAATAAGGCTTTCTTGACCTAAGCCCGGCCTGAATATGAAAAAAAAGTTTTTTTTTACTGTTTTCTTGTTTTCTTTATTATTTTGTTGCTATTTTATTTTCTTTCTTTCTTTTTACTATTTTGTTACCTTTTCACTATTATATTGCTATTATTTTGTTGTTGTTGTATAACTATTGTTTTATTGTTAATTTTGTTACTATTTTAGAGACATTTGCTTGGTAATTTACACATATCTTAGTGTTATTTAAGTATACATATTTTTTAATTTATTTTCAATTTGTTGGGAAACATTTATTTTAATATTTTTGATGTATTGTATTTTTTAAAAAAATTATATAAAATAATATAAAAATTAATACGGGCTGGTCGGGTCGGGCTCAAATTTTAATATTTTTATCTGGGCCAAGCTTGGAAAAAATTTTAAATCCATTTTTCAGGCCAGGCCCGGGCCTAAAATTTTGGTTGGGCCCGGCCTGGCCTGACCCATGAGCACCTCTAGTCATATTATAGAGTAAATATTTGAATATGAAAGTATACTTCAAGTCTCTGTATTCTTTGTATATTTGAAATTTAGTATTTTTACTTTCATTTTTTTGACATTTAGTTCGTCTATTTTTCAAAATTAAAATTTCAGATCTAATTGTTAACACCATTAAATTCTTCCATTAAATTTGCCGGTTTAACATATTGAAATTAAAAAAAAATACTCACTTAGTAGCCATGTAACAAAAAAAATGGTATTGCAAAGGACTTGAATTTAAAATTTTTAATAGTATTAATAACTCGTAAAAGTTACATCAACATTTTAATCAAAACAAAGTATTTGAACTAATCAATGATATTGTAAAAAATTGAGGTACCAAATTATGTCAAAAAGTTGAAGTATAAAGATTGAATCTTAAATTTGAGCTTAACATCAAAATTAGAATATGACCATTATTATATAATCTGAAATTTGAGTGTAGCATAAGAACTAAATTTGAAAATTCACCATTTTCCCATAAAATGAAAAAAAAAAGAAAGAAAAAGAAAATGAGAGGCTATTCCAAACATGAGGAAGGTAAAGGACCATCCTCTTATATGTAGTTATATAAATATATAGGTATAGATCAGGGATTTAAATAGCGGACTGATTTCGGAATAGCAGCCGTTATATAGCGGTAGCGCCACCGCCCGAAACCGCTATTGCTGAAAATAACAGAGTGAAGCGGAGTCACACCGATAACGGTGGATAGCAGCCGCAATTTAACGGATAACGGCCAATTGCAGCAATAACGGGCCGTTATTCCCGTTATTTTCCGTTACCGTAAATTAAAAAAATTAAAAAAAATTAAGAGATGTAGTGAATAGTGATGTACTTTACAATAAAACAAAAGGGAATATATTCCCCTACCTGCAAAATCAGAGGGCTTTCAATCAAAAAAAAGTAAAAACATATATACAAAACTCCAAATAAACAGAAAAAAAACTCCAAACAAAGTTCAAAACTCACAACACAACTCACAAGCAAACGAAAATACGAAATTCTATTTCTCCATATTTCAGCAAACAACACAGAGTCACAGATAGCAGCAATAGAAATTCTATTCCTAATTTCAAGTAAGTAGTAACTAGTACGTAAAGTAGTAAAGTAACTGAAATTTTGTCTTGGATTTCTTGCTTGCATGTCTTGAATCTGCAGCACGAAGTGCTTTTTCGAGATTTTTATCCCTAGATCTGTGTTCTACACAAAAAAGGGGGTTTAAAATGTTTTGGGGCAATTTTTTGACCACCGTGAACGGCGGCGCCGTCACCGGTGACCGGCGGCTGCCACGGTGGCCGATGGCCGGATTCTGGGCAATGGCCTGAGAGAAAATGGAGAATGGAGAGAAAAGAAAAAAAAATTTAAATAAGGGCTGAAATGAAGTTTTTGAAAAAAAATTTGATTTAAATAGGCCTCCAAAACGACGCCGTTTTGGGCAGGCCTCTCAGGCACCAAACCGACGTCGTTTTGACCCGACCCGCGCACATACCTGACTCGTTTCTTAGGATCCGCGTGTTTTTGAATGAAAGAGTTAATTACACTTTTAGCCCTTCTGATTTTTTATTATTTACAATCAAGCTTCTTTCTTTTTTTTATTTTGTCCTATAATATATTTCGTATTTCAATTTGGTCCACCTTGAAGCTGTGCGTTTTGGAGGGTAGGGATTATTTCCCATTTGGTCCCTTTTTATTATTCGCGCATTCAACTTGGTCCTTTTTCTTTTTATTTATTTCTGATTTGCCGCAAATTTATGTTTTAAGTTCGATTTGGTCTATTTTTTTTGTTATTTTTGCTATTTTATTATTAAATTAATTAATTAAATATTACTATTACTATTATTATTTTTCCTTTTTTCCTTTTATTATTTATTTACTTGTTATTATTACCATATTATTAAAATTTAATTAGTTTTGCATTATTATTTCAATTATATTTCTTTTCATATTTATTTACTTGTGTTCTCATATCATATTAATAAAGGTTTATAAGTGTTAGAAAACACTCTAAAAATCATTAAAGGTGACTTTTTATAATTATAATTATAATTACTATGTTTTACAATAAGTTGTGCGAATTTTAAAAAAATTCACGACCGCGATACCCACAGTGACCGCAATAGCGTCCGTTATGTCCGCGACCGCGACCGCAATTTAAATCCCTGGTATAGATTTAAACTTTTAGCATATTTTAAGGACTAAATTTGAAATTATCCCGTTATATTAAATTCTCGAAGAAAACCTCAACATTTTTAGGGTTGAGATGCTTTAGAAAACATATTTCGAAAAATATAAAATAAGGTAAAATTCTCCCATATCCAAACAAAGTTTCCAATCATTATACTATAATCGAAATGAGAAGAGAAAGTCTTTCATTTGATGATTACCAATCGATCTTATTAGAATTTCGAAACGTGTAGGAAAGGATATATACTCTTTTTCAAACCAGTAAACCTAATTTTTCTTTCCTTTTTCTGGAAATACTTTGAGGTTATTCAAGTCATGGCCCATTATTATTATTTGTCTAGCTAAGATTAATTTCTTAATATTTTTAATTTACCCTTAATACTTCAATTTTTATTTAATTAACTCGTTTGAAAAAAGTGTTGGCCTACATTCTTTTGAATCTCTGATCTTTAAAATATTTTAATAATAACATACCAATAAATTATTTATATATAGTTAAAAAAACACTAGTCAATATTCGAATATTTGATGATTGGTCTTAAAGGGCAAGATGTTGTTAGGCACCTTCTTTATTTAGGTTGGAATGTTATTTACAAACTTTATTAAAGGGTTAGCATTCAATTGAATTAAATCTAAAAGTTTCAAGTTAGGTTCACAAGTTTTAATTTGATTTAATTTTTTTTCTTCCAATTCTCAAAAATAATGAGCATTGGATGGTATCATATGTTCCTTGGGAGGCTAATTAGGTTGCAGATCGAATTGCCAAGATGGTACATGGAGATTCAGAGGGTGTTAGCTCCCCCCAACTTGATCGAGGACATTGTTAATGATAAGTCTAAAGGCTTTTTTAAATTAGTCAATGTAATTTAATTTCTTGAGTTTTGTTTCCTCTATCAATTTCTTTTTCAAATTAAGGGTCTGTTTGATTGCCATTAAAATATTTTCCGTAAAATGATTTCTGGAAAATGTTTTACTTTTCTGTAAAATGATTTACTGGAAAATATTTTCTGGTGTTTGATTGAATCTGTGTAAAATATTTTCTGTTGCTTGGCAGATTTTTTGAAAATATTTTTCGGAAAAGTTGTTTTTACTTATATTAATATATATATTAATAAATTTCATATTTTAAATTATTTTTACATATATTGCAATGATTTATTTATAATAATACTCAATTATTAAGCTACAATATTAATCGTTATAAATTGAAAAAAACTAATATCAAATAAATTATTTGTAATTGTGTTAAAAAAACAAGTATTGAATAATTAAAAAACAAGTTACTGGAAAATCGATAAACAGAAGCAGTTTTCTACCGGAAATGAAGGAAGGAATGAAGGAGGCGATAGAGAGGAGAGCACGGAAAATGTCTTACGGAAATTGAAAGGGTAAGACATTTTCCCTAAAATGTAACCCATTTTCCCTTGTTTTGGAGTTCATTTTCCAAATGGAAAATGTTTTCCGCCAATCAAACGCTGGAAAAGTTGGAAATGATTTTTCGGAAAATCAATTCCGTCAATCAAACAGACCCTAAATGCAATTTAATTCGAATACAATTGAATAGAATTTTAGAGTTAAATTAAAAAAATATTAAACTAACCAAATTAGAATATTATCAACATTACGACAAAAGTCCAAGATAAAAGCAGGTAAATTTGATGTCATAAATATATTTGAAAACCCTTTTAAAAAAAAAAGAAGAAGAAGATAATTTAGTATAATAAATTTGATTTGTTATTTAGGTCTCAAATTTATTATTTATTATTTATTAATTTTTTAGTTTTATATATTTATAATTTCTGTAAATTTTTTGAGAGGTCAATTTGTTCATTTTAAAATTTTCAAGGACCCAAGAGTATTTACACCAATTATTTATTCGAGTTATTTGGATAGTACAATATTTTAACTAAATTTAAACTTAAAAAATATAATTAATTTTATTTTAAAAAAAATAAACTAATTCAAATAACTCAATTTAATTAACTCAAAATTTAAAAAATATTTTATTTTATTTTTGAATAAATCAAGTTACACACCCTACAAAACTCCATAACAACCAATATACATTATTAAATAAAATCCTTGAAAGAAACGATATTCAAATTATTTCAACTTAATAACATTTCTTAATTTTATAATGTGCTATATTTTTTAAAAAAAGTAAAAAAAAAACTTATTAAAATATGTTGTCAGTGTTTATATTTGATTTAAAATTTATAATCTAATATCGAAAGTATTTTCTATAAAAAAAATGTCATTTCTACTCCATGCAATTACGTCCACTTAAAAGTCAAATCATAATAACTCAATAAGCAGACCTAATAATAAGCAAATTTATTTGAAAATGCTAACGAAATCAACTATCAAATTAGAATTTTTAAAAAAAAATTGTATTTAATTTATAAATTTTAAGTTTATAATTGTGTGTTAAATTGACTCATTTATGTATTTTATTTTGATGAATTTTTAGATAGATTTTATTAATTTTTTATTTATTGCCTAATTTCTGTGTATGTGCAAATGAAATCATATGGAAATTTTGAGCATATAAGTAATAATTTAACGTACAACAACGGTACAAGACTACTTAGATTTTAACATTATTTTATTTTTATTTAAATATTATTTATAAATATATTTATTAGGAATTAAATTAAAATTAAGTTTTATCCCTCATATTTTATTTTTTTTATTATACGAAGAAAAATTTAACTTAAAAGCTGAAATTAAGAAAGATTTAGCTTTGAATTTTGGGAATAGAATATTGTTCCATTTTTCTTCT
Source organism: Gossypium hirsutum (assembly GCF_007990345.1). Classification (NCBI taxonomy): domain Eukaryota; kingdom Viridiplantae; phylum Streptophyta; class Magnoliopsida; order Malvales; family Malvaceae; genus Gossypium; species Gossypium hirsutum. The sequence continues at coordinate 59,228,342 of NC_053442.1, forward strand.
CTTGCGCCATCTTCTGTTCGCAACAACTATTGCCCAATTCCATTAATTTCTTTCTTTATTTTATTTTATTTCATTTATTCAATTAACCATTATACGCCAACTAAATATTCTAGCAAAAGGTTAACTAAATTTTGGTGTTTAAGTTGGGAGATACGAAATCACACTTAATTCATTTTGTTTGGGTATTCATTTTTTTTCTAGTTTAAGAGATAGATAAGATTGTCTTATAGTATTGTTTTTAGCGTTGTTTCAAGAAGGATTCCTTATATAGTGTTGGGAACGATACACAATTAATACAAGTAATTTGCATCAAATTATTTTATTGAAGAACAAGTTGGCATAGTTTAATTGGGAGTATAGTTGGATGACGCCATGGGATTAAATAATCTAATTTAAATGATCCGCGCGGTTGAGATCGTTAATTGGAGTTGAATTATTCTAAGGTTGTCGATGGTTAAATCGTGAAAGCATCTTTGGGAGTTATTCATTCTATTAGGGTTAATCGTTGGGCGGTTCTCATGGTTACTTTACGATTAAGGAAGAATTGGTGGTTGAAGTGTCCTCGATCATTATAACTAGCTTACTAGTGAGGAAAAAGACATCCATAATTCGTGATCAACTCTGAGATCAAGACCGACGTCATGCCCAAGGCTGGAATATTCATCAATTGAGTTTATTTTATTTTTAATTTCGAAATTAGTTTTTATTTATTGGTTTATTGTTCTTTGATTTTTTATTTATTTAATTTTGTAGTACTTTGATCTGACTACAGCAAAACAGGTTTTTAGCGGCGCTTGAACCAAAAACGCCGTAAAAGTTGTACATCAGTGGCGCTAGTATGAAAACGCCACAAAAGGTCAAGCATTACAGCGCTTCTAAAAAAAAGCTGCTATAGATCGAGCATTAGCAGCGCTTTTCGGAAAATGCCGCAAAAAAGTTGAGCAAAACACATCGTTTGTTGTTGAGCTTTAGTGGCATTAGCGGCGCTTTTTAAAAAACGCCGCAATAGATCGAGCATTAGCGGCACTATTTGAAAAATGCCGCTATAGATCGAGCATTAGTGGCGCTTTTTGGAAAATGCTGTAAAAAAAGTTGAGCAAAACGACGTCGTTTATTGTTGAGCTTTAGTGGCATTAGTGGCTCTTTTTAAAGAACACCGCAATAGATTGAGCATTAGCGGCGCTTTTTGAAAAAACGCCGCAAAAAATTTGAGCAAAACGACATCGTTTGTTGTTGAGCATTAGTGGAATTAGCGGCGCTTTTGTAAAAAATGCCGCAATAGGTTGAGAATTAGCGGTGCTTGTTGAAAAACATCGCTATAGATCGAGCATTAGTGGCGCTTTTCACAAAACTCCGCAAAAAAAGTTGAGAAAACGATGTCGTTTGTTGTTGAGCTTTAGTGGCATTATCAAAAACGTCGTAAAAAATCATTTTATTTTAGGGTTTAGTATTTAAGGTTTAATGTTTATGGTTTAAGGTTTTAGGGTTTATGATATAATGTTTATTATTTTGGGATTAGAGTTTTGAGTTTAGGGTTTATGGTTTAGAGTTTATGGTTTAGGGTTTATTATATTATAGTTAGGGTCTTGTTCATGGTTTTGGGGGATAGGTTATTAGGGTTTAAAGGTTAGGGTTTTTGATAAAATGATAAAAAATTAATTTATTTTAGGGTTTAAGTAAGCAATAAGATTCTTTTTTAATTATTTTTGTCCCTTGTAATATATATTTAGGGTTTAGGTGTAGGTTTATGGTTTGGTGTAGTGTTTATGGTTTATGGTTTAGGGTTTAGCGTTTAGTGTTTATAGTTTAAGGGTTAGGAACTTAGGGTTTAAGGTTTAAAGTTTATGGTTTAGGGGTTTATGGTTTATGGTTTAATGTTTAGGGTCTGATTTTAAACAAAACGGCACCGTTTTATAAAATGAATTGATTAGAATAAGAAGGAAAACAAATATTTAATTGTACTTTGTGTTGTGATAGTCTGTTGATTGAGATGAAAATGGCGACTTTGGCATTTGCGAGTTGCTTCCATTATGTTAAACTCCCCTAGTTTAGTTAGAAACCTTTTTATTACTACTCACCATTGTACAGTTCATCCATGCTCTGTTGGTGATGAAAATGTTCTCATGTCAAGCATCACAACATATTTACAGCAATCTTTGGTGTCTTTGAATGTTTGTGTCTATTTGTGCTTTCTATGCCAAACACTTTCACCATATAAGTTATTAAAATATGATGAGTTTTTTAATTATGTATTGCCACTTGCACTTGTTATTGATCAATCAGTAACTACTAAATGGTTTATTGGAGCCGAATTTATAATTTGAATGATTTTGTTTATAACAATGCAGCATGTAGCTTTGGAGCGTGGCCCGATTTTGGTAGATACAAAATATGAATTTGGAAAGATTAGTGATGGTTCAATTCTATTGATTGATGAGGTTAGATTCCATTTTCCTGAAAGGTTCCCTGCTTCTGCCTGTCACTCGTATACACTTTACACGCACATTTTAGGTATGAAAAAATCAATTTATAACAGTTATAAATTGTGTACTAGTACTAGGGATATTTTCATTTAAATTGAGCAAACTGCTCAACTTAAAGCTGAGGTAGCATCGAGAGAAGCCGAGGTTCAAATAAAATATGAAAAACTCCAGTTACAACTTAAAGTGGAGACAACAGCGAGGGAAGTAGAGTGAGTAGAGTAGAGCAGAAAGTACAACGCACTTCAGCTACAGCTTCAGAATATGACGAAGAAGTTTCAGCAGTCGCAAAATCCGCCATCTTAGACATTTGTTTTCTTATTGTAAGAGTATTTTTAACATTGTAACTTTTAACATTATTGTAAGAATATTTTGAATTATACTTCAGTTATCAATTTATATCATATATCTTTCGTTTAATTTGAAGTATCATTTAGATTTGTTGTTTTTGGTTGGATTTCATGCTATAGGAAGGGTTGTATATGGATGAAATTTGAATGTTACAAAACTACCAAAGTTAGTGGTGTTTTTTCATAAACGCCGCTAAAGAACGGTACTTTTAGCGGTGTTTGTGATAAAAACACCGCTAAAGATCATGTTCTTTAGTGGTGTTTGTGAAAAAAAAGCCACTAACGGTCATTCTCTATAGCGGCATTTGTGATAAAAACGCCGCTAAAGGTCATGCTCTTTAGCGGCGTTTGTGATAAAAGCGCCGCTAAAGGTCATGTTTTTAGCGGCGTTTGTGGGTAAAGCGTCGCTAAAGGTCATGTTCTTTAGCGGCGTGTTTTATAAAAGCGCCACTAAAGGTCCTGTTCTATAGCGGCGTTTTTTTCACATAAACGCGGCAAAATTTAGAGGCGTTGTCTATAGCGGCATTTTTTGCGGTGCTTTAGTTTTAGTGGCATTATAGGCCTAAAAAAACACCGCTAAAAACCTGTTTTGTTGCAGTGTTCTTCTTTTATTTATTTTACTCAGGATTACAAGAGTTGTGGAAACGAAACTGCCCATGAACTACCCTGGTTGTGAGAAATTCAAACAGTATTAAACCAATCTTCTTGGGATTGACCCTACTCCCTATATTACCAATTTTATATTCTGTTTTTGGACATAAAATTTATTTTTTATGGATCCAACACCCATCAATATAAATTTCAATCTCAAACTTTATCAAAATATAAAGTATAGGAATATATTTTAATAAATATCTCTAATAATATCTTAATTATTTAATAAAGAAAATAATATGAAATGCTACAAAAATCTAACAATAACAATTTAAATCATATGGCTAGAATTTCTTCTCCATTTCCCATAAAATTATTTGGTTAAAACTCATACCAACATATCCATATTTTCTTAAATCCATAATTTCATAATTATCTAGTTTGTGTAATGGCTTTTTTACCCTTGGACAATCTCTACAATTCACTTTGAGTTTCTATTCATTTTTTGTAAAATTGTTATCCTAGTCTTTCTTCTTTTCACCACAAATTCAATTTAATCTTTTTAACTTTTAATTTTTACAACTTGACCGTAATACTTTTTACAACCTTATAATTTAGTCTATAACTCGGATTAAAATCTCTCAACATATCAGTTGTTTCAACTTTCTTTAATAATCGATTATCTTCTCTTCTATCACCAATAAATCATATTTCATTTACTTTTTTTTTTAAAACCTAACACATATATTCCCAAAATAACACTATTTATGTCTTAGGGATTTCAGAGATGTTACAATAAGGCACTCCTAATATTCAAGACCCAAGTATATTTATTCTAATGTATGAACTCATATGCTAACCATGTTAGATTTGATGCCTTAAGTGTAGTATACTCGTTTGTGTACTTGTATTTTTTGAACAGATTGAATTAATAAAATTATACATTAATTACATTAATCCCCTTTGTACATTGTCCTTAATGGTTTTTGCATGCAAAGAAAAATCAAAGAAAATATTAGCTCATTAGTTATCTAATGTTTAATTAATACTAAGGGGTATCACATGGTCGGATTGTAATACGAAAAAAAATGCTTATATTAGTATATGAACCTAAATATATCCTTAGTCTAATCAGAAATCAACAAACCGATTGAAAGACTAAGATTGTTTATCAAGTCCAATTAGGGAGATGCTTTGTCTTGAACATCAGAGTGGATGACTCTCAGAAGATAGAAACATAGATGTGGCTGACTGGATTGGCAGTACATCGGATATGACCTAAGTAGAATAGATCTTGAATCTGTTTATGGATTTATTCTCTTGTCACGTTCATAGTGTGACATATCCTTAATTTTGGGTGGATGATGGACTATGTATGCATGACTCGTATACTTTGATGTAAGTAAAAGCCCGAGTTCAAATAGATAAGGAACTAAAAGTTGGTGCGTTGGGTATATGGCTTCTGTAGTATGTAGTTGTTGAAAAAAATCCGGTTTGAAAATGATTTTCTTGCACAACGAAAAATAAAAATTTTGAAAACCGACCCGGTTTGTAATATTTATAGCAATAAAACCTAGACCAAAATCATACATGTGTTTCTGATAGACGGATCCTTGTCGTTCCCGACTTTCAACCAATCGATCTTCTCCGCTATTCTCGTACCACGAATTGCTTCGAGTGTGGGCTCGAACCAATTGAATCAAGACACAAAACTAGAAATTTTTTTCTTTTAACTGGAAAGAAAAATTCTCTTCTCAAATAGAAACTGATAGAATTGTTATTTCAAAAATATATATTTAATAGTTGAGAATAAATTCTCTCTAGTTTTCGGTAGAGTAACAATATCTTAAAGTTGTGTAAATGACCCTACCAATGCCATCTATTTATAGGTAAAGAAGGTAGAACCTTTATTGAATTAGAGAAGTTTATTTCAAATAGAATAACGAAATCCTAGTCCTACTAGGATATAGGGGGCAACAAACCTAGTTAATATTAACTAGGGTTAGCCGTCCACCCTATTAACATAAAGGGCTTTTGGGCCTCTTCTATATCAGGTCTAATTACAAGTACTTTTTAGGCTTTGAACTCAATACTTTATAATTTGATCCGACTCAATATTTGTTTTTCTATTTCCCAAAAAATAAACTTCAATATATAATTAAGTAATTTTCTCTTCCTAATTTTACCTCTAGTAAAATTATGATGATTTTTCCCCTAATAAAATTTCCAAGAAAATATATTTAATATTTCACCATTCAACTTGTTCACTATGATCGTATGATTTATTTTCATTTCCGGGCTTTAAAATAGCTCAAAAACATAAACTTCTTCTTCCTATCATTTGTAAGTAATCCATGTTCATTTGCAAATGAATCATTCTCATTTCCATTTCCATTTTCATTAAGGAAACCACATTCATTTTCAAATGATTCCATTTCTCCATTTCAGAGAAAACCATTGTAAAACTCAAATTTTTCCCGGGCCCACACCAGCAAAACAAATACAGCAAGCCCAAAAACAATTAAAATTACAACCCAAAAAATGAAGGCCCAGTGGCCCAAAATGTTTAAAACTTTTCAAAAAAAACTGAAACCCTAGCCTACTGCCTAACCCTAGCCGCCTCTTCTGACCCCTCTACTACCACTGCCGTCATCACATCATCAGCGCAAGTGGCACACCTGCCACCGCCACTCCTCTGGCAGCCACCAACTCTGCCACCTGCAATAACCACGTTGCAAAATGAAAAAAGAATACGCAACAGCAGCAGAAGCAACATATGGAAAAGAAAAATGGCAATTTAAAATAATTTTAAATTGTTCAAATCGGCTATAAAAGAGCCATAAAAAGTTAGTATTTTTTTAGAGACTGTCGAATACAAAGAAAATTTCAATCAAAAAATCGCAAAAAGGTTTACTCCTATTGCCGTTTTAATTTCAATTTCACTATTGTTCTTTTTATTTTTTTTATCTTTACGTACGAAAATAAAGCAAAAAGAAAAGGGGAAGGGACTCACCGGAGTTGTTCCGCGTCTGGGTCGTCGAAGGGCTCCTTCTTCGGTGACAGAACCCATTGTTGAGAGGGTTGATAGTCCTTTTATTTTGTTTTTGGGTGTTTTGGGGCTAGATTTGAACTCAGGGGGTTGAGATCTAAAAAATGGGACTTTTGTACTTTCGCCGGCCACTGTGTGCAACGACACCAATGTCGGAGACTGATGGCCGGCACGACGGCCATTGGCCGGAGCTAGGATCGGAGGGAAGGAAGGGTTGAGAGAAAACCCTTAATTTTTCTTTTGAAAATGGAAAAGATGAAGTTGTTTTTTTTTTAAATTTGACTTAAATAGGCCTATGAAACGACGTCGTTTTGGCCTTAGGATTCGCGTGTTGACCCGACCTGTAAGGAGGATCCGCATGTTTTTTTCGGAAGGGCTAATTCCACTTTTAGCCCTTCCGCTTTTTTCTTTGTTTTACAATCAAGTTTTTCCATTTTTTAATTTGGCCCCATTAATTTGTCTTGGTTTCCAATTTAGTCCCTATTGAACCTGCACATTTAGGAGGGTGGGGATTATTACCCTTTAAGTCCTTCCCTATTATTCGGGTGTTCAAATTAGTCCTTTTCCTTTTATTTATTTCGAATCCGCCTCAAATACTCCGTTTTTAGAACAATTTAGTCCATTTCCTTGTTATTTTAGCTATTTTATTATTTAATTAATTATTTTAATGTTATTATCATTATTATATTATACCATTAATCTTGTATTATTATTTACTTATTTATACCTTTTAAAATTTAAATTTTGTTATATATATATACATGCATATATTTTTATAATATACATACATATTTTTTATATTTTATATTTTATATACCTATCTATATATATATCTATATACATATTTTTTAATTTTCATAAATATAAATATACATGCTTATATATATTTCTTATTATATCTTATAATTTATATATATATGTACATACATATATCTTTTTACATTTTTATAATTTTATTCATTTTCTTTATTTACTTATTTATTTACATTCTCATTATTATTTAAAAGAATGTTTTACTTTTATTTGCTTATATACTTGTTATTTTGTATGCTATTGATTTGTCCTTTTTATTTATCTTATTTTCGTTGCTATTGCTCGTATTATTTTTACATCATCGTATTCATTTTTATTTTGTACACATATTGACACCGTGTTTCATTTCTACTATTTCATGTTAGATTAATTTTATTCAATGCATAAATTATGATTTTTGAATAAGCAAAATATCATGTTTAGATTCGAGAAGGTCGTACCCTAACTTACGGGGTTTCAATTTTCACCATAAATCTAAATACACGAATCTTTTCAAACTCAAGTTTTAAACGATCTCGGGAATTAAGAAAAGATCGTGTCCTAACTTACTGGGCATGATCCTTTTTTTTAATCCGAGATAGCTAAATATCTTTTAAATAAGTAAATTTTTGGCATCCATTTCGCACATCGGGAATTCAAGACATTATGTCCTAACTTAGTGGATACAATTCTCTTTCTCGATTAATGTGAAATATGCTCTTTTTTGGGAATTAACAAAAGATTGTGTTCTAACTTACGGGGCATGATCCTTTTTCTAGACCCGAGATAATTAAATATCTTTTTAAATAAGCAAATTTTTGGCATTTGTTTTCGTGTTGTGAATTCAAGACATTGTGTCTTAACTTACGAGATGCAATTTTTTTCTTGATTAACGTGAAGTATGCCCTTTTTCTTTTCAAATATTTTTTGCATTTCGATAAAGGATCTTATTTTAAATTTCTTTAAAGTTTTCGATCTTTGACACTAAGACATTAATTAATCAACTAGATACCAATTTTGGGCGTTACGAAGGTGCTAATCCTTCCTCGTACGTAATCGACTCCCGAACCCATTTTTTTTAAATTTCGTGGACCAAAATCGTTGTTTTAATAAAATCAAATCGTTTATTAAAAATAACCACTTTTCGAGATGATCTGATCACACCTCATCAAAAAGGATTGGTGGCGACTCCCTTGTTCGTTTTCGTTTTCAAAATCCAAGTCGACCCCATTTTTACAAAAAAATGGTTTAGACAACCATAATCATTCCTGAATGTTTTTTATTTCTCTATTTCTTTTCATTTCGATTCAAACACTCAATTCATTTCTAGTTTCAACAAGCTAGCGAAAGAACCAATTGTGTAACACCCCTTACCCAGCCTAGTCGCCAGACCCTAGTTACGAAATGTTATCACAGTAATCGTAACAGAAGATATTAAAATTAATCATGCAACATTTGCTCCTACCACAATTGTAATCATATGATAACCTTCAAATAAAAATCGAAACTAAATCCAACATTCACTCTTACCTGGGCATGAATTAGAACCAAATTGCAAAGTTTTGAAAGTTTGAACTTCACGTTGTGACGAGCCATTCCCATTTCGTGATGTCGTCAAGATAGTGACTTCATGATGTTGGACCACTTGACATCGGGATGTCACATACTGTCTTTCAACATTCGATTATGAGGATTTCACGTCAAGACGAAAACCCTATTTTTGGTAAATTTTGGTCTTTTGGTACCTATTTCGTGCCAAAACATACCATTAGCTCAAATGATGCATATTTGCACAATTAGACCTAGAAAAAACCAACCTAAGTATATACCATTACATCCCTTTAACCAACAAGAAGATTATTCAAGCCATTTCACATTAATTTGACACTTTATTAAGCATAACAACCTATGTATTCATCAACTATTCAAACATGGTTCTTTATTCACATTTAATATTACAAACTCAATCAAAACATATTTAAAATATACCATTCAATTGCTTCAAACATATCCTACCACAATGCCATTAATGCACATACAAGCTCATCACATAGGACTATCAAAATTCAAGCATTATCAAAAGATCAAAGCTACCATATCCAAGTAATCATATATGATTATAACAACCTATGTATTCATAAATTATTCAAATATGGTTCTTCATTCACATTTAACATTCCAAACTCAGTCAAAACATATTTAAAATATACCATTCAATTGCTTCAAACATATCTTACCACAATTCTATTAATGCACATACAAGCTCACCACATAAGACTATCAAAATACAAGCATTATCTAAATATCAAAGCTACCATATCCAAGTAATCATATATGAGCATAACATTGCCTATTTACATGCCACATAACCAAGTCCAGAACAAATAAAATACTATCGAATTGAAGGCTGGATAGTGTGAGTTCCGAGTTGATCCGATCTTCACATTCCGCAAAAGATAACTACTTCACAGGAAAACAACAATAGAGTAATTATTTAAAATACTTAGCAAGTTCATAAGCATAGAATGTTAACTTACCTTATTTACGAATTTATAAATAATATGTAAACAACTTGCCAATCTAAACCTAATCGTGGCAACAATTCCACAAGATAAGATTACATGTTCAATTCTTATACATTTCAAGTAAATGTAACTCTATTGTAACTCAATACCTTAATAACATACCAAGATCATTACAAATTCAACCATAGACATGTACGTATTATTCTGTATTGAAATTATTTATCTATTACAGTTCATTTATCCTAAGGAACGTTGATAAAACAAATAGGGTAACTGAAGTGCATACAGGGGAATGAGAGTGCAAATCAGGGGCATGAATGTGCAATCAAAGGCACCAGAGTGCCATCAGATAAACATTTCCTAACAAATCAATCCAATTATCACTTGGCCAAAAATAATGGTAAGCGAAGTGTCAGGGGCTAATCCATAATTTTGCCTTTTTCTTGATTACTTACTGGTTGATTCAAATCTTGATCTATACGGTAATCATTTCAATTTATCAATCCTAAATAACTTATAATACTTAAATATATGCATATGACATTTTCATTTTCATTTTACAAAATTTCCATACATTTTTTTAATTTATTCAATTTAGTCCCTAAAATCGAAAATGCCATAACTTACAAATTTGAGCTTCGATTTCAAAATCGATCTCAATTTCATCCTTCTATAGGCCACCAAAACCTATAATTACAAAAAATTCATGCCAAATTCAAAATTATTACACTTTAATCCTTATGTCTAAAACTAACAATTTTCACTTTACAAATTAGTCTCTTTTTATAATTAAGCTCAAAATCTAACCAAATTGTAATGCCCTGAATAATTTATTTCTATTTTTGTAAATATCTGACACAAATGTGTATCTGATTTACTGGTTAAGTGTTCTGGGTGTGTGTATGAGGTTTTGGGTTCAAGTTTCACCTTTGCCAAATGTTGTTATTTTTCTAATCCTAGCCTTACCCTTGTTAAGTGGGCTTATAAAGGTTCTCTGCTACTTTATTTCAGAATGAGCCTGCTGGTTCGAGTGGTAAGGGGATGTTGTGTTGGAGGCCTTGTGTTCGAATCCCTGCATGAGCGAGGGTGTTAATTTTTGCTCGGTTGTGTGTTAGAGTTTTAAGGGAGTTGGGATTCTAAGTAAGTGGTTTGTTAGTTGGTTAGTGGGTTAGTGGGGAGAAATTCGAGGGATTTGGGTATAATCATATTATTTTTTCTTTTTGATATTTTTTCTCTCTAGAAACTCCTAAAATTTTTTACGTTCATTCTTTTTTGTGTTCTAGTAAAAATTTTTTTGTTTCCTTGCTTTTGAAATTCCATCGCGATTTTGTCATTCAATTTTGATTTTTAGTTCTTCGGTGTCCTTGCGCGGTTTGGTAAGTGTAAAGGGTGTTTTCGTCTGGGTTGGGGAAATCATTTTAACTATTTAAATCAATGCCATTATTTTCTTTCCATTGTTGATTTCGAGCTTTGGCAACAGTGAATCGGGAAGAAAGGGGCTCTCCTCTCGTAGAATCATAATCAAAATCTTTCAAAATGTTGGGGTAAGTGATGAATGTTTAAATTGGACTGTTGTCGGTTTTGGTGGTTTCGATTTAATCATGAATTATGATTGATTTTGGACTTTGGTTTGTTGATTTTAGCTACTGGTGGTCTCGGGGATGGTTTCATATCAAAACTGTAACAGGTATGTTCCCAAATTGCGAAAAATAAGGTTTCAACAAAAGCCAAAATTGCCTACTATTAAGAGCCCACTAATAGAACACTTTTTTTTCTAGAAAATCTGATGGAGCTTCCGTTTGGGGAGTTCAACTTACTCTTGGGTATGAACTAGTTGGTTGAGCATCGAGTTAGTTTGGTTTGCGCGACTAAGAGGGTTGTTCTGAGGACCGAGGATAAAAAGGAAGTGGTTGTGATCAATGAGGGTCGAGATTATCTGTCCAATGTGATCTTTGCTCTTGTGGCTGAAAAATTTGTACGAAAAGGGTGAGGGGCTTATATGGCTTTTATTAGTGTTTCAGTTTCTAGGGACTCTTCTATCGGGGATATCAGAATAGTAAGGGATTTTTTAGACTTCTTTCCTGAGGAGTTACCGGGTTTACCTCTAAATTGAGAAGTTTAGTTTTGCATTGAGCTTCTACCAGGTACAGCACCGGTGCCGTTGCTCTATACCGTGTGACACCGAATGAGCTTGTAGAGCTTAAGATTCAACTTTAAGAACTCTTGGATCGTGGGTTCATCTGCCCTATTGTGCTTCCATGAGGGGTACCTGTTCTATTTGTGAAGAAAAAGGATGGCACCATAAGGATGTGCATCAATTATCGGCAGTTGGATAAAATGACTATGAAGAATAAATATCCAATTTCGAGGATCGATAATTTTCTTGATCATTTTCAAGAGACTTCAGTGTTTTCAAAGATTTATATTTGTTCAGGGTATCATCAGCTGGGAGTTAAGGAAGTGGATGTTTATAAGACTGTATTTAGGACTCCTTATGGACATTACGAGTTCCTAGTTATGCTTTTTGGTCTAAAGAATGCTCCGACTACATTCATGGATCTGATGAACTGAGTCTCTCAGCTATATTTATATCAGTTCGTCGTGGTCTTCATTAACGATATTCTGGTTTATTCTAAGATCAATGATTAGCATATTAGTGTAGTGCTTCAGATACTCCGAGAGAAACAACTCTACGCTAAGTTGAGCAAGTGTGAGTTCTAGTTGCGCGAAGTAACTTTTCTGGGGCATGTAGTTTCTGTTGAGGGGATCCAAGTTATTCCTAGAAAGGTTGAGGCTATGCTTGATTGGAAATAGCCTAAGAACGTATCTGAAATCCGCAATCTTCTAGGTGTGGCGGGTTATTATCGGTTGTTTGTCGAGGGGTTCTCTTTTATTGCAGCTCCTTTGACTAAGCTTCTGTGCAAGGGTGTTCCTTTTGTTTGGACCGATGCGCAACAATCGAGCTTTGAGAATGTGATAGCCCGAAATAGGGCCTAATCAGAATAGTGGTTTCGTAACCACAAATCCGAAGTGAAATAATTTAATTTTATAAATTTTTATTAATTACTGATTGATTGAAATATTGTGTGAAAATATGGATAGAAAATTTTAATGATTTAGTGCCTAATTGAATTTTTAGGACTAAATCGAGAAAAATGCAAAGTGTGTCTAATTAGTGATTAAATGACTTAATTGAATTATTGCATGAAATTGGAAGTGTTTATGTGGCAATTAGACCATAAATTAGTGATATGGACACAAAAGGATAATTCTAGAAAAATATCTAAGTAATAGGTTAAGGGCATTTTTGTCCAAATTGAGAAAAAGACAAAATAAAGAGAAAATAAGTGTCCATCTTCTTAAAAATCAGAAGCTTGTTGCCGAAATTTTCATGTCACCATAGCTAGGGTTCTTGATCTTCCTAAGCTCAATTGTAAGTGATTTCTTGCCCCGTTTTTAATTATTTTCGTATTTTTATGCTTATTGAAGCTTGAATTTCATGTTTCTACCATTTAATTTAAATGAAATTAAATTTTAAAAATTGACTCATTCATGATATAATTGAAAATTGATTAGTGATGTTAGATAATGAATGTTTGAAGTGTTAATTACAAGTTTTACTAGATGAATTTCAATGAAAATGTTGAAAAAGGGCTAAATTGTGAAAGATGGTAAAGTGTGCATAAAGTTGTGATTTTGTGAAATTGAGGGCTGTTATGAGCATGAAATATGATTTAGTGAAGTTTGAAATTTAAAAATTTAGTGAATTTTATTTTACGAGCTTAGGGACAAAAGTGGAATTTTTGAAAAGTTTCGGGGAAAAATGTAAATTTGCCAAAATGTTGTGTATGAATTGTATTTGAATGAAATGTTGATAAAATGTATTAAATTGTGTTAATATAGATCAGGAAAGAAGAAATAGTGGAAGTGATCGGGGAAAAGAGAAAGTTATCGACTAAATTACAAAAATAGTCGTTTTGCATCCGAGGTAAGTTACGTGTAAATAATAGTTATACTTTTATAAATTGTGAATTATATTTGATATGTGAATTAATATTCAATGTGGAAGGAAAATTATTCATGAATTATTCAAGTGTTAAAGTGTTGAAAATAAAGTGTTAAGTGTAAATTCCCGGTTGAACTTAGGAATAGAAGTGGATACAAGTGACATGTCACTAGAGATCAGTGTTACAATGTTACAGTGAGTCCCGGGTGCTGGGTGATCTAGCATGTGTTGCAGACACCTGACAACTTGTGTGAGCAGGCCCGTGGACATTTCCAGTGTTATTGATCAGTGGTAGCTTCGGCTACGTTTCAGTGGTGGCTTCGGCTACATTTCAGTGGTAGCTTCGGCTACATAGCAGTGGTAGCTTCGGCTACATAACAGTGTTGCACTTATGTGCTAAATCTCTACGTATCTGTGTATATTCCGAGTGTTCAACGGGATTAATAATGAGTTAAAGTGAATATGAAATGAAGTGTGTATGCAGGTACATTTGAAAAGAATGAGCATAAGTGATAAATGTTAAGTGTGAAAATGTATATGCAAGTGAATTGGTAAGATTATGCATGTGTAAGTGATTGAAATTGCTAGGAAATGTTTTGATTAGTTATATGTTAAAAGTGTTAATTATTAAATGAGTAATTATTGTTTACATGTAACTTACTAAGCTATTAGTAGCTTACACCTTCCTTCTTTTCCTTTGTTTTATAGTGATTTGAACTTGATCGAATTGGGGATCGTCGGAGCTCGTATCACACTATCATAATCATCTCGGTATTGTGTGCTTTTCAAAATATTTAAAACTATGGCATGTATAGAGTCTTAATTATTTTGAGTATGTTCATATGATATGGCTAAGATTAGCTATTGAAATGGTTAGTAAAGATTATGTTTTGGTATTATGTATGTGTAAATGGTAACTAATTCAAAGAAGCAGTTTCTTTGACAGCAGCAATGACGTGAATGTAAAAATTCACCATAAATAGTAGAAATGGAATTAGAGAGTGAATTATATATGGAATTAAATATTATCAAGTCTATTTTTATATGAAAGAAACGGTGTAGGCAAAGGAATTCTGTATTTTGACATATTTGAATTTTAGTGAGATAGGGTCAGAATGGTTTTTGAAGTCCCCTGTTCTGACTTTAGAAAATCATTATAAATTGCACAGAAAGAATTATAGGTCATAATTTATATTTCTATATTCCTTAGTGAGTCTATTTTCAAAAGAAACAAACGATAACCTTATATGAATTCTGTCCAATGAGATAATTGATTTTTAGTGCCAAGAGGTCAGACCTGTTGAGCCGTGAAACAGGGGATACTTTAATGAATAAACTGTACTAATTGGATAAGTCAAAAATTCTGAAAATTTTATGGTAAGTAGGAATATGAGTCTAGTTTCAGGTAAAATTTACGGATTTAAATTTCAAATCTTGTAACTCAATTTATGATTAAATTAGTGACAGTCATGCAGGTGGACAGTTTTGTTGTGAACAGTGAATTTAATTTTAAAAGCAAATTTTTATGCTCCGAATTGGTAAGTTAAATTGGATGACATCTCGTACTTGATTCTGGCGACGGTCTCGGGTAAGGGGTGTTACAGAGAAGCTCAAGTCTATTCTGTCTCAGGCTCTTGTACTGATACAACTTGAATCTGGTAAAAAAATTATGGTCTACAGTGATGCATTGCACGCCGGTTTAGGATGTGTATTGATGCAAGATTGAAAAGTTGTGGCTTATGCGTCTCGTCAGCTTAAGACACACAAGGGGAATTATCCGATGCATGATCTCAAGTTGGCTATTGTGGTTTTTACGTTAAAGATTTGGAGGTGCTATCTGTAGGGTGAAAGGTGCCTATCTACGCTGATCACAAAAACCTCAAGCACCTCCTTACTCAAAAGGGTTTGAACCTTAGACAGCGTCGGTGGATTGAGCTACTCAAAGATTGTGACTGCAGGATAGAGTATCATCCTGGTAAGGCCAATATGGTGGTCAACGCTCTCAGTCGTAGAGCGATGACTGATTTAAGGGCGATGTTTGCTCGTCTTAGTCTGTTTAATGATAGGAGTCTGTTAGCCGAGTTACAAGTTAAGCCGGCTTGGATTGATAAGATTCTGTAACACCCCAGAATTTTTATTTTTGTTCTTGCGAAGGTGTGACACAACTGTGTATCTGTTTCAGTGGTTAAGTGTTCTAGGTGTGTGAGAGGTCCTAAGTTCAAGCCAGGACTTGGGAAAATTTTGGTATTTTTATGCCCTATCTTTGGTCAGTAGGCTTTTAAGTAAAAGTTGACAAATAATTAACAGAATGGGCCTGCTGGTCTGGTGGATAAGTGGAGTGTTGGTGTGAAGGAGGTCCTGTGTTCAATTAGCTGTGATGGCGTGGAGACAGTATTTTTGTTCCAATTTCAGCTAAGAGTTGTGTTGGGCTAAAATTCTGAGTCTGTATTTTAGTGGGTTAATAAAGAGTGATTTTAGGAGATAATGGGGGAGAGGTTATCAGAAAATAATCTGATTATCTTTTTGTTGTAGAAAAAAAGTAAAGTTTTGATTTTCTCTCCAATTACCTAAACTTTTTCTGACGTTTTCTTCTTCTTTTTCCCCCATCTGCCGATTTTTCCCCTATTTTCTCCCGAAATTTCCATTATTTTCCCCTTTCATTTCTTTCTTTATTTTCCAATTGAATTGGTTGCGTGTTTTTGGTAAGTAACGGTTTTGTCTATTGTTAATCTTTCTTGGTTAATCTTTGAAAGGGGGATTCCTTTTTGGTGTTTAGGAGTTAATTAAGGGGCTGGTGGTTTTGAATCGATGCTGTGATTGTGCGAAGTCGTGGTTACTCAAGCGAGGTAAGGGTTTTGTTAGGTTTTTAGTTGAGTTCCTTCCAAAATTGGTTGATTAAAAACGAATTAAGTGATTAATTTGGAGATTTGTTGGTAAATTTTTAGGTTCTTGAGGCTTAGGAGTGCTTACGCATTAGAATCGATATCAGGTATGTACCCGAAATGCAGAAAATGAGATTTGGCGAAAAGTAAAAATTGCTTGCTATCGAGAAATAAGAGAAAATGATGCGAAAAATTGTAAAGAAAGGAAATAAAGGTGTTATAAACTTGGAAATCAACATTCTGCACTAAAATAGTTTTGGACAGCAGCGGTAGTCTAACTTTGAAAAATCATGAAAAATAGTGGAAATTGAGTTAGAGGTTGAATAAAATACGAAATTAAATTTTATTGAGTCTAATTTTTCATGGAAGAAATAGTGTAAGCAATGAAATTGTAAGTTATGAGATATAATGAATTTTGTGAAACAATGTCAGAATGGGTTCGGGTTCCCCTGTCCTTACTTTGGAAAAATCATCAAAAATTGTAAAAAAATAATTAGGGTCTTAAATTTATATTTTTAAATCTTTAACGAGTATATTTTCGAGAGAAACAATCAAAAACATCATCCGAATTCTGTACTAAGAGATAAATAATTTTTAGGAAGGAAAGGTTGAAACTGTCAAATAGCAAAATGGGGATAGATTTGAAGATTTTACTGTACTTATTTGATAAAATATAAAATCTAAAAATTTTATGGTGAAAGGTATTTGAGTCTAGTTTTGAAAACATCAAGTGGATCTTAATTTGGAATTCTGTAGCTTAAGATATAAATAATATAGAGACAATAACTCAAGTAGACAACTTTGGATGAACATATAAGTAAATAGTGAAAACATATATGAATATTTAGCTAGCATGGGTTACATTAAAAATGGATCACATGGCCAAGGCTAATTTGGGTCGAGTGGGCCACACGGGCTTACATGGGCGTGTGGGCCCATTTTCATCGAAATGTTTCTAAGGTTGCACGGGTCGCCCAAGTTGACTGTGAACCTACTGTAAGGTCGGTAAGCACTACTTAAACCCCTAAATGTGTGAAATTAACTGAATGATATCTATACTGAGCATGTTAATATCTGAACCAAATATATGTACTTAAATTGCATAATAGCATATCATCCATTGTGAGTTGCATTGTATTAGGTTGAGGGTTGCTATTCGGAGGAAGTGTACTGAAAGGCTTTAAGCCTAATTTACTGGCAGCTTAGCTGCAAACTACTTTCTTGTGCCTCATTCGGTACTACTTGGAGTGTAGGGATGGGTGGGTTGATTATATCCCCACATGAAGTGTAGGGTTGGACGGAGATGGTGTGTAGAGGCTGGATGGGTAGGATTTTTCTACTGCATAATTGTTACTGCTACTAATAATGTGATGGGCTAAGGCCCAAACTGTCACTGATACTGACAAGGGCTTAGGCCCAAGACTATTCAACTATGCACTGTGAATACTGATTATTTGTTTGTTTCTGCGGGATTACACACTGAGTTTACGTAAACTCACCCTTTTTGTTTAATGCGCACAGGTAATCCCTAGACTTAGACGGATCGGTGCGACGGAGGACTTCATGATTTAATTATTATTGATTATTTGAGTTGTAATTTTAAGGACCCTCTGGGACTTTGGTTTTAAATTTTGGGTTTTTATTTATTTATTTATTTATTTTACTTTATGGATTTATACCTACTATTCGTAGGAAATTCAGTTTTTAAAAAGTTAAAGTAGTTTCTAAATGCATGATCACTTAGACTATTTTAGTAAAGCTTCCACAATGAGGGATGTTTCAAAACAAATGTTTTAAATGAATAAAGACGACTTCTTAAGTTCTAACAAAGGTTTACTAAAGATAATAACATGGAATGTTTTCAACGTAACAACGAGGTTTCAAAAACACTATCGTGTGACATTGCCAGATATGACATAACGTCTAGGCTGGGTTTGGAGGGTTATAGATTCGGGATAAGCAGTTGGGGGATGAGTCTCTGGGTTTGCGATTTCGTCAGATTGAGAGTTGTAGTACTTCAAATTTTGGGCTGAATAAATATGGAGTTCTATGTTTTCAAGGTAGGATCTGTGTGCCGAATGATTCTCATTTGAGGCAGTCAATTCTGAGGGAGGCTCATAATAGCCCATACACTATGCATCCCGGTGGTAATAAGATGTATCAAGATCTCCGTGAACTATATTGGTGGCCGAGTTTGAAACGTGAGGTTATAGATTTCGTTACTCGATGTCTGACGTGCTAGCAAGTTAAGGCTGAGCACCAGTTGCCTTCGGGTTTGTTACGACCCGTTAAGATTCCCTTATGGAAATGGAAACGAGTAAATATGGGCTTCGTTAGTGGGTTGCCCTTGACACCTACTAAGAAGGATTCTGTTTGGGTCATCGTGGATCGATTGACTAAGTCTGCTCATTTTATTCTAGTTCGGATAGACTATTCTCTGCAGAAGTTAGCGAAGTTCTATATCGCCAAGATTGTAAGATTGAATAGAGTTCCTGTTTTGATAATTTCTGACAGAAATCTTTACTTCACTTCTTGGTTCTAGAAGAAATTGCACGAGACTCTAGGTTCGAGACTAAACTTCAGTACTGTGTTCCATCCTCAGACCGATGGTCAATCTGAGAGGGTGATTCAGATACTGAACGATATGCTTCAGAGTTGTGTAATATATTTTCGAGGTAGTTGGGAGAATTATCTGCCTCTAGCTAAGTTCGCCTACAATAACAGTTTTCAGTCTAGCATCCAAATGACACCTTACGAGGCTTTGTATGGTCGTAAGTGTCATACTCTGCTCTGTTGGACTGAGTTGGGTGAGCGTTGGGTTTTGAGCCCAGAGTTAGTTTCTGAGATCGAAGGTAAGGTTAAACTAATTCGGTATCGTCTGAATGCGGCTTCTGATAGATAGAAGTCTTATGCATATCTGAAAATGAGAGATATTGAGTATGATATGGGTGATTTCGTTTTTTTAAAGGTTTCTCTGTGGAAGAAAGTTCTGAGGTTCGGTCGTAAGGGTAAGTTGAGCCCTAGGTTTATTGGGCCGTACGAGATTTTGAAGCGTGTGGGACTGCTCACTTATGAGTTAGAGCTACCTCTAGAGTTGGACCATATCCACAATGTGTTTCATGTCTCGATGTTGAGGCGGTACCTGTCTGATCCATCTCACGTTATTTTTGTTGAGGCGATTGAGATTAGATCGGATTTGACTTTTGAGAAGGAGCCAGTTGAGATTCTAGATCGTGATATTAAAGTTCTGAGGAGGAAATCCTTTCCGTTAGTCAAGTTTTTGTGGCAGAATCATGGCATTAAGGAAGCCACGTGGGAACCTAAGGACTCGATGCGTCAACAGTATCCTTATCTATTCTAATCCGGTAAATTTCGATGTCGAAATTTCTATTAGGGGTAGAGTTGTAACGCCCTGAATAATTTATTTCTATTTCTGTAAATATCTTATACAAATGTGAATCTACTTTAGTGGTTAAGTGTTCTAGGTGTGTGTATGAGGTATTGGGTTCAAGTCTCACCTTTGCCAAATGTTGTTATTTTTCTAATCCTAGCCTTACCTTTGTTGAGTGGGCTTTCTGCTACTTTATATCAGAATGAGCCTGCTGGTTTGAGTGGTAAGGGGTTGTTGTGTTGGAGGTCTTATGTTCGAATCCCTGCACGAGCAAGGGTGTTAATTTTTTCTCGGTTGTTTGTTAAAGTTTTAGGGGAGTTGGGGTTCTGAGCAAGTGGTTTGTTAGTAGGTTAGTGGGGAGAAATTCGAGGTATTTGGTATAATCATATTATGTTTTCTTTTTGATATTTTTTTCTCTCTCTGGAAACTCCCAAAATTTTTTACGTTCATTTTTGTTTGTGTTCTGGCAAAATTCTTTTTGTTTTCTTACTTTTGAAATTCCATCGCAATTCTGTCATTCAAGTTCGGTTTTTAGTTCTTCGGTGTCCTTGCGCGGTTTGGTAAGTGTAAAGGGTGTTTTCATGTGGGTTGGGGAAATCGTTTTAATTGTTCAAATCAATGCTATTCCTTTATTTTTGTTGTTGATTTCGAGTTTTGGCAGCAGTGAATTGGGAAGAAAGAGGCTCTCCTCTCGCGAAATTGTAATTGAAATCGTTCGGAGTGTTGGGGTAATTGATGAATGTTTGAATTGAACTGTTGTCAGTTTTGGTGATTTCGATTTAACCGTGAATTATGATTGATTTTGGACTTTGGTTTGTCGATTTTCGGTGCTGGTGGTCTCGGTGCTGGTTTCGCATCAAAATCATAATAGGTGTGTTCCCAAATCGCGAAAAATAAGGTTTCGACGAAAGCCAAAACTACCTACTGTCAACGCCACAGGGCTTGTGGCCGTCCATGTAGGTGGCCGTGTGTTTGACGAGGGCATGGCCGTGCGTAAAACACGCCCGTGTGGTAATGTGAGTGTGGTCGTGTGGGACACACGGGCATGTGGGCCCGTACAGGCATGCCACACGGTCGTGTAGCTTTTGGGCTAGGCCATGTGAGCCAGCGGGTAAGGCCAATTTGGGCGTGTGGACCCACGTAGGCAAGCCACACGGGCATGTGGGCCCATATTTTTGAAATTTTCCCTAGGGTCGCACGTGTTGTTCCGATCGACTGTGGGCCTACCGTAGGGTCAATAAGGGCTAACCAAACCCTAAAACTATGTAATCTGATAGTTGATATTCTGCTCTGAGTATGACACAGTTATGCATGTCTAATTATTCTATTAAATTTATATATTTGATATTCGTATATAAGCATGTTAAGCATTATATTTCTGTATCCGTAATCTGTAATTATGTTGGGGTAGGATTTGTATATGTGGAGGAAGTGTTCTGTATGGCGATCATCGCCTATATTCTGACAGCATGACTGCATATTATCTGATATGTGTCGTAATGACACAATGTGGTGTGTAGAGATGGGTGGGCGTTTTTAACCCCACATAGTGTGATGAGATGGTAGGAGTTGGTGTGTAGAGGATGGGGGTAGGATTCTGTATATCTGTTCTGTTATTTGTAACTGTATTTGTAAAGGACTTAAGTTCGAATCTGAATCTAGATCTGACTGCGTCTATGATATCTTTAGGTTAGCTTGTCTAATTCTGTTGGGTTACACACTGAGTTTATGAAAACTCACATCTATTTGTCTGTTCTGTTCAGATAATCCACAGGCTTAGACGGGTCGGTGCAATGGAGGCTCAGCGGTGACGACTTAATCGAGAACCATTTTACTTAGTAAATAATGGTTTTTATTTATAAATATGGTTTTATTTGGGAGTTTGTAATTTTTGGGACTCTCCGGACTGTTGGTTTTTATTTTGGTTTTGGATGCGTTTTTGACTCTTTCATCGCGTTGCATGACAGAAAACACGGTTTTAGAAAAACAAAGGTTTTTCTTAAAACACAAACTGGATTTTCAAATTATGATGGTTTTAAGACTTCCGCTGTAAATTATTTTTTGACTAATAATTGAATTAAATAACACTTTCGAATATAGTTATAAATGATTACAAATTATGAAATTTGAATGATTTGACGAGACGACTCTATTTTTGAAAAACCCTACCTCGTGACATCTCCGGATTTGGCGATAACGTGTAGGCTGGGTTTGAGGTGTTACACAAATAACATCCAAAACTTTAAGAACCATCAATGCTACCATTTCAAAGCTTTAAAATTTTCACAACTTAATTCCTAGGCTAGATAAATCAAGCCATTCGGATCTGAAAAACAAAAAAATTGCAAGAAACGAGCTTGAAAACACTTACCAATCAAAGGTTGAAAGTTGAAAAGTTAAAAACTTATTTTTTCTTCTAAGTTTCAGCCATGGAAATGAAAAATGAAAAAGATTATGGAAATGCCATTTTTTCTTTAATTAACTTATATAGTTTAAATATTAAGATATTTTAGATATTTTAGATTAAACCTTAATTAATCTATCATTAAGCATAATTAAGCCTTTTAACATGGATGAAAACATCATCATCCACCAAAAATAAACAAACATTGGTCCAATTGCATAATTGGACCCTTGAAAACTTAAAAATCTATATCGATTAACTTTTACAATTTTTACGATTTAGTCATTATACCTTAATTAGTCACTAATTCGACAAAATTACCTATCCAAAATTCAATTAACCTATATAATAACTCCATGAATATTTATTGAAAATATTTATGGGCTCGATTTACAGAAACGAGGTCACGATACCTTATTTTTTAATACCACTAACTTCAAGGTCAAAACACTTTTACCTTAATTAACTATTCAATTAACAAATTCATCAGACCAAAATTCCATATAATACAAAAATAGACTCATAAGTATTAAATATTAATATTTACGAACTCACTCATCGAATATGAGGTTTCGAAACAACCATTTTCGACACCACTGACTTTTAAGCTGTTACAAATTGAACATATGCAATTGAGGTTCAAATGATTTGTAATTAAGTTTCAAATGTTTGCCTATTAATAATAAACTTATTTAGTCACAAAGTCATTCCACTCTAGTATCATGACTATGTTATCCTCAATGGCATACCATTACGAAAGCAACTCGATTAGTACTCATCCAATGACCTTGTCATAAGTTTGTTATCCTTATAGGATATCTTTAATCTCTTTGGGATAATATACGATCTTCCAGTATGATCCTATCTTATCTCATAGTAACCATTACATCTTCGTTCATGAAAAGTCAATTACTATCAAATAGTAATCAGGTTATTCATCATAAAGACGAACGACCCGAGGTTACATTTACTTTTCATCAATCATGTACTGTCAATGTGAGGATATCATATACTCATGTCTCAGGCTATGAATTCCACTGTTGTAAATGATGCTACATACTGCAGAAGTCGTACAGCCAACACACTAGCTTTCGGTTCCTTATCTATTCAAACTCAGGCTTTTACTTACATCAAAGTGTACGAGTCACGCATACATAGTATGTCATCCACTCAGGATTTAGGTATGCCACACTATGAATGTCACATGTGAATACATCCATAAACGGATACAAGATCTATTCTTCTTGGGTCTAGTCCGATGTACTAACATTCCAATCAATCACATCTATGTCTTTATCTTCTTTATCTTCTAGGAGTCATCCGCTTCGATGCCCAAGACAAAACATCTCCCCAATTGCACTTGATAAATGACATATTAGTCTTTCAATCGGTTTGCTCATTTCTGATTAGACTAAGGACATGTTTAGGTTTGTCTACTAATACAAGTTGTCTTTTCATATCACGATTCGACCACGTGTTACCGCTTATTATTAGTTTAAACATTAGACAACCAATGAGCAACATTTTCCCATTTTTCTTTGCGTGTAAAAACCATGTGAGGACATTATACAAAGTATTAATGTAATTCATGAATAATTTTATTAACTAATTTTTTCAAAAAGTTACAAGTGTACATTGACGAAAATATTACACTTAGGGCACTAGATCCAACAGTAGCATCGTTCACAATGGTAGAATTCATAGCTCAATGAATGAGTAAATGATATCCTCTCATCGAAATTACATGATAGATTAAAAGTAAACGTGACCACATGTCTTTTATCTTTGAGATAAATGGCTTGGTTACTATTTGATAGTAATTGGATTTTCATGAAGGAAGATGTAATGGTTACCATGAGATAAAATAGAATCATATTGGGAGAACATATTTATCCCAAAGAGATTAAAGATATCCTATGAGGATAACACACTTATGACAAGGTCATTAGACGAGCACTGATCGAGTAGTTTTTGTAATGGTATGTAATTGGGGAGAGCTTAGTCACGATAGTATAGTGGAATCAATTTATGACTAAATGAGTTTATAACTAATAGATGAAAAGCTGGAACTTAATTGTCACACTTGATTTTCATAAAAGTCCCGAATTTAAAGGAGAGTTGAGAGATAATTAAATAAAATGGTAAGTTGGTGGGCTTTACTAGAAAACTTAAAAATTTTAGTGGTTGATCGGTAATTAGTTGAGATCTAATTTTGGTTCAATTGAGATGGAACTGGCTGGTTCCTTAGTGGGAGACAAAATGGTTGTCGATGAAAGACTTAATTAGGGCTTTGGTGATCGTGTGAGAAGGGTTTTATATTTAGGTGACGAACCTTATCCAATAGAGGAAAAATCTTTCCCAGTTTCGTTTATATTTTCTTCTCATCTGCATCGTCTTCTTCGATTGCTCTGAAGAAGAGAAAGTTAATGAAAGCCTTGTATGGGGTGATAAATGTGAGACTCGAATCTGGAAAGTAGAGAATCCAGTAAGTGGTAAGCTTCTAAGTCTCTCTATACTCGTAAATTAGAGGAAAAGAGAAGTAAGGGTTCCTGAAAGCTTCTATATAATAATGGATTCGAGGTTCTAAGGTTTGAACACCTACGGTTAACTGGTATATCTGGTTGTAATGCTTAGTTTCCAAGACAAAGGAGGCTCTTACGTTTGGACAAGTTAAGTTGGTGATGTAAGAGTATGCCCAAAGATCAATCATGAGATAGTTGTAATAACATACTTGATTTATTATGTTTATTAATATAAGGCAATATAAGGAGTTACCATTATTATTTCAGTTTCTTTTCTGCGAGTATAAATAAACTTTTTTATAATAATGTCCTGAGAATAATATGATTAATCTTAAAAGGTCCTTAGTCAAGTATTATTGTTGACTAGGACAACAATAATGCATTAAGACTAACATGTAGTTGATTGATGATAAAGAGTTGTCATTGATATGGAGTGTCAAAATCAATGCATGAATATGTGTGTTAGAGAACAAACATATTAGACTGACCCGCTATGATTATGTTTCTTGGATTATTATGTAATTGTCACAACATTACTCATAGTGATTAATATGTATATGATCCTCAGACTTGAGATCATCATTATCCCAACATCGTGAGTTGTATATTTTGATACAGTCAAACGTACATCGTAACTGATTGTTCTATAAAGGCTGATGTTGGATATACCACAATCTATGTAGAGGGATATGGTTGATCAATATATGATAAGTCCCTCCTACATAATGGGAGTAATATCTTAGGCCACTTGATTGAGTGAGACTAGAAATGCATGGCCATGCTCAAATAAGTTAAGATATGAGATGTCATACTTATTTATATATCATAGTCTAATCAAGATATCAAGGAACATGGGATGGACTATGCAAGTGTGACTATTCCATGACTTGTGTCCAATCCAGAGATAAAGGACTTAATGATTAATGCATGAAACGTTAATCGCAAAAAGGTTATGTCGAATCATGATTTCTTGTAAATTAGGTAACAATGATGCATTGCTAGATGCCACTCATTGTTTGTAACATTAGAATCGTTCTAGTATTACTGCTAACGTTACAAAAACCTACAGGGTCACACCCTATGGTTGAAATGAACGGAATAAAACATAGTTGGTATTGTGTTTGGTTGTCACATGAATTAAATTAATTATAGAATTAATTTAATTGGGTAATCAAATATTGAACATATTATATGTACAAGATTGTTGTACACATAATGAGAACATATTTCTATTAATATATGAATTTGATTCGTATATAAATTTAAATAAATATAGTTTACCGAAACCCTTGTTATAATTAATGTAATTATAATTTTCGGTTTAAAATATTATTATATTTATTTATTTTTAATTATGATTATTATGTTCGGATAAAAATTTTATGAATTATGATTCATTATATATATACCAATTATAAGAGGGTTAGCATGTGAGAGTTTTAAAAAACCCTAAGAAATAAAATCTTGAAATTTTGCTTCTGAAGTCTAGCAGCCGTCAAGCGAAGAATTCTCCAAAACAGTTTTGAGGGTTTCTTCCATTCATTGTCAAACCGGGTGGATACGTAGAGGTCAGAATCACAAAAGGTTGCGGCTTGGTTCGATAGTAGATTAGAATTCTCATTGCCGAGGCGTCGCTGTCTACTTAGATTGAAATTACGGTAATTTTGAAACCATTATTTCACCCCGATTCGTCCCTCGCACATGGATCCATGGGTTGGATCACCGAAATTATTTTTTTATTAATTTTCGCTTCGCCATAGGGGTACCGGCATTCCGAACAGGTGAGGACGAAGGGTTTAAGGTAAGTTTCTATACTCCACTCAGGTGTTTGTTTGTGTTGTTGTGCTCAAATGTCTGTTATAAGTTCTGTTTGAATTCCATGGTTGCGTGTGATAACTGTGAATGAGTATGCTATGCATGCATAAATGGAATACTAAATGTTATAGTAATAAATATGACTTACGTGAAATGTACGTTTAAAAAATGAGGGAGTAAGGAGAGAGTTACTTTGACCAGTTAGTTGAAGATAGGAAAAATTGGTGTAATGGAGGAATGGGCAGATGGATAGGGAATTCAAGGGAGTTTGGTGGCATCGTGGAAGAGATATATACTGGTTCTTTGGGGCGACACCTTGACGACAGCTATTTATTGATCTTTCGAGGCGACACCGTGGCAACGGTTATCTACTGGTCCTTTGGGGTGACACTGCGACGACGATTATCTACTGGTCCTTCAGGGCGACACCGTGTAAACGGTATATAGATCCTACAGGGTGACACCTCAAAAGGGGTTTATTGATTCTTCAGAATCAAAAGTTCATGGTTAGCCATGGCTTGATCTAGTGGCGAACAGGTACATAGTATCATAAAGTTGGAGTATGCTAGGATAGTGAATAGGGAAGCTTATCAGGGCATAAAAAGGGAGGTTATTGTATGACTTGCACGATGAGTAGTTTGACAAGATGATCATGGTGCATCTAAAAACGCGGGTAAGCGTGCTAAATAAAGGATCGCAAAAATGTGAAGATAATTGGAACTAGTAAAAACGTTTTAAACGTGATATATGTGAAAGGAAGGGGTATTTCCTTCAAGGTATTCTTAAATAAGTATTCGTCATTAAAAGTCTGCCATAGTTGATGTAGAACCATCATTGGCTAAGTGTTTACGAAATGGTTCATCAAATTTGAAATCCTAAATGGTAATTGATAAAGAGATCGCTAGAAAATTCGTACGTCTACCAAGGACCACTTCGAAGGGGATGTCCGCCCAAAGCTGACTGATTGATAAAGTTCGGGAGAGATTTACAAAGAAAGAGGATGTTCGTCAGAACTATATAGCGCTGGTAAGTCTATTTGGGACTATCTAATGTGGAAGTCCGCCAAGGGAAACCCAAGAAAAAATTAGTCCATCGAGAACTATCAGTTATAGGGAATATCTTAGTAGAGTGGTTTAAAGTGCAAAAGTTCCTATGAGGCTATTTTGCAAGTTCAAGTCCATAAGGAAATAGGTGCTTATTTATCAGTCAAGTCTTAAATTTCAAGGCCTCAAATGAGAGTACTATTAAATGGGTTTTCCCTAAAAGCTGGGCTTTTACACAGGCTAAGTCGTAAGAAGATGATTGTTGGGGTAATAGAGTAAGTCCAAATTAAGTTCAAAATGGAATGAAAGGGGTTAGGAAAGAGTCCATCGTGTGGCAAGATGTCTGCATGTCTGCTAGTTGTTGAAACAAGTCAACATAGCTGCACATATGGTTATCTAGTGGTGAGTTAAATCAGGAAGGTAAAATGGAAGTTTGAGTTGAAGCTAGATAGAATTAAGTCCGAGAAAAGGATTACCGGGAAGAGTACATTTAGTACTAAATTAGTTGACATGTCTATTAATGAGTTATATAGCGGAAGTATGGGCATTGGCAACGCTAGTCAAACCGCAAAATCTCCTTAAACACACAAGGAGTTTTAATTCTATGCATAAAATCTTACATTTCCGAAAATTTAAGAGTTTCCCATAAATATTGATGTACAAGATTTCACTAAGTTTAGCTGAACTTATACATGTACTGTCTTGTATGCAGGATAAATGAATGACTAGAGGTTAATGTGGAGGGACCAAGCTAGACACCGCCAAAATCTCTCGAAGGGCACAGTAGCTATTTCATGCATATAGAGGGGCACCCTTAGAGGCTACGCCTCGGGGATTAATTAAGTGTATCTGTAGTAAATTCTCAAGTTATAAATTGTAAATAATTATTCATGCTTAATATGGTAGAATGACAGTAAGAACTAAGTACTTGTATGTTAAAGAATATAATAGGGGTTTGAAATTTGAAATTTTATTACCCATGGAATTAAGGTTGAATAGTAGAAAATGGATGTATAATTTGGTATTGTTTAAGTCTGTAAGTAAATTGGGTTAATTGAGACACTTGATACCCGGACCCGATGATCAAGTCGGGTATAAAGTGTTACATTAATTATAAATCATTTGAGCTCTCATTGCATATGTTCAATCGGTTCCTCTACTAGCTCGTTGAAATTAGAAATGAATTGCATTTAGAATAAAAAAATAACATAAATGGATAGAAATGATAAAGTTAAATGAATGAGTGGCATTAGAAAATGAATGTGGCTTCTCATTAAGTGTGGAAATAACCTGAGAATTAATTTAAGTTTTTTTGAGATATTATTTAAGTAAATAATTGAAGTTCAAAAATGGAATTAAATTAATTGATCATTGTGAATCTTTTGAACATGAAAATTAAATATATTTTCATTGAAATTCTTTTATAATAAAGTTGTTATAACTTTAACGAAATTAGAATTGGGTTAAGAAAATTATTTAATTGAAAAATTAATTAATTAAAATTAATTTAATAAATAATATTTTATTTTGGGAAATAGAAAAACATGTAGTGGGTTGGATTAAATTATAAAAAGTTGGGTTAAAAGTCTAGGAAGCATATATAATTGGACCCAGTACAAGAAAGGCCCGAAGTCCCTCATAATAAGTATGAGGGGTGACAACCCTAGTATAATTAACTAGGGTTAGCTGCCCTTCTCTCGTAGTAGAACTAGGAGACTTGTTTTTCTATCATATACGTATTATTTGTATTCTACTAGTTCAACCAAGATTCTTCTATATCTCTTGATAAATAAATGGCACTGGTATAGCAATTTGTACATAATTTTTCAATACTATTGTTCTTCCTGAAAATAGTGAGAATTTATTTCTAAGTATAAATTATATTTTCTAGGATAACAATTTTACAAGTTCCTATAGAGAGACTAACTTTCCTACTGAAGGTAAGAAAATTATTTCATGTTCTGTCTTCGATTTGTGATTGTTCGAGTCCACATTCGAAGTGATTCGTGGTACAAGAATAACAGATAAGGTCGTTCGATTGAAAGCCGAGAATGTCTAAGATCTGTCTAGAGTAAAGCACATGTACTTTTCAAAAAAAGTTTATTGTTATAAATATCACAAATTGACTCAATTTTCAAAATTTTAATTTTCTACTATGATAGAAATTTATTTTTAAACCGGATTTTTTCCAGCAAACTCATATTCTGTTTGAACATTCTCCTTAATTACCACCGCCTCCTAACTAACTTAAGCATGAGAAAGCATCCTAGAACACAAGCTCTGATACCCTTATAATTTAATTTTTGTATTGCAAACTCTCAAACGTTTATAGAATAAAATGACCACGACCAGGGTCGGCCCTGGGCAGCTGCACTTGAAGGTTGTTTTGAAGTGCAACCGCCCAGGGCCCAAAAAAATTATTTATTTAACGTGGAATTTTTTTAAATTAAAATAAATTAATTTACATAGGGTTTTCATTTCTTAGCCATAAATACTTCATCTTTTAACTTATTGGCTTCTCCAAACCTCCTCTAATTCCCAAATTCCAACTTCTACCATTAAAGTTGATTTTTTTTCAAGTTTCCTCAAAAAATCAACCGTTACTAGCATTCAACTTTCTTTATTTTCTCATAACCATGGCAATGGGAGAAATTTTCTACAAATTAAATAGGGCCAAATTTGATTTGAGTAATACATCATTCATTGGTCATTAGCATCAATCAATTGAACTTATTAATTTTTACTTTATATTTGAGAGATTGAGAGCCTCCTATCCTCGGTCTGTCGAATCTACCATTGTTGCAAGTATAATTCTCCCTCCTTCCTCTATTTTCTTGTAATTTTTTCATTCTTAATTTGATGACATTTTTGGTTTTTAACTAATAAAATTATTAAGCCATCCTTATATTTAGCTTCTCCCCCTAATTCCTTTTTTGATGAACCATAGTATAGTATACTACTACATACCCTTTCTTTATGACTTTATGTGATTGGAATTTTAATTGTTTTTGTTACTTATTTAATTTTTTAGTTGCATTTTCCTCACAAATAATTGGATATTGTTAATTACAATGTCTATTTTTAATTGATTATTATAATTATATTTACAGAATTCCAGTGACTCGATTTGACTTTTGAAATTAGCAAATGTGAAAGCAAATATTCAACTTGGAATTCTTCTATCAAGTGTTATTTTCTTGTGTTACTTGAGTATATGATTTATCTTTTATATAATGTTGCCTAAAAAGCATTTATCTGGAAATGAAAAAAAAGGAAAAAGAGAAAACGTGATGAAGAGTTAAAAAAATCACAACAAAGTGCTATTGATAAATTTGTTTTTTAAAAAGTAGTTTTTAATAAAAATTTGGATAAATCAAATTAAAGTTTGCATAATGAAGTCAATGAGAGTGATGAAATTAATGATCTAAATAAGCCTAATGATGTGCCAAATGTATCCAATATTGAAAATTTTGGTTTTAATGAAGAACAAACAATTCCTTTTGATATTAGCATTGATGAAGAACAAACAATTCCTTCTTTGGATATTTATGATCCTAGAAATTGGGCTAATCTTGATAACAAAACAAGAGACATTTTAATTGAAAAGGGGCATATAAAAGAAATGAATCTTGATTTTCGTCTCTATAATAATAAACATTTTTCATAAGCTTATTTTTCAAGGAAGTTGAGCAATGGTGAGATTAGCGATAGAAAATGGTTGGTTTATTCCAAACATGTTGATAAAGTGTTTTGTTTTTGTTGTAAGTTGTTCAAATCTATTAGTAACAAAAATTTGTTAGCAAATGAAGGTTTAAGTGATTGGAGGCATATTAGTGTGAGGCTCAAACAACATGAAAACGGTACTAAGCATATGACTAATATGAATACTTGGAATGAAATAAGTGTAAGGTTGGACAAAAATGAAACAATTGATAAAAGCTTTCAAGAACAAATAATGAAAGAGAAAGAGCGATGGAGGCAAGTTTTACTTAGAATATTTTCAGCTGTGAAATGTGTTGCTACTCATAAGTTGGCTTTTTTAGGATCCAATGAAAAACTCTATCAAGATAGCAACGGTAATTTCCTAGGATTGATTGAAACGATTGCAAAATTTGATATGATAATGCAAGATCATGTTAGACGCATTCAAAACTGTGAAATTCATTATCATTATCTTGGGCATAAAATTCAAAATGAGTTGATTTCCCTTTTGGCTGGTAGTGTTAAAAGTTCTATAATTAAGATCATCAAAGAGGCAAAATATTTTTCTATAATTCTTGAGTGTACCCCTAATACTGGTCATCAAGAACAAATGACTTTAATAGTACAATATGTGATTATGTAAACTAATAAAATAAAAATTGATGACTACTTTTTAGAGTTTTTAAAGGTGGATGATACATCTAGATTGGGACTTTTTAATGAATTACAAGATGTTTTGAAGTCTCTTGATCTTAATGTTGATATGTAAAGGGTCAGGGTTATGATTATGGCTCAAATATGAAAGGGAAGCACAAAGGTATTCAAAAGCGATTTCTTAAAATAAACCCGAGAACATTATATTTGCCTTGTGCTTGTCATAGTCTGAATCTTACTCTTAGTGATATGACACATTCTTGCATCAGAGCTATTTCATTTTTTGGAATTATTCAACGCATATATTCATTATTTTCGAGTTATACAGAAAGATGGAAAATTTTGCTTGACAATGCCCCTAAATTAACTGTAAATTTTTTATTTAATACTCGTTGGGAGAGTTGAATTAAAAGTGTTAAAGCTATTAGATTTCAAACTCCCCAAATAAGATTGGCTTTGTCGGAATTATATGAATCTTGTAATGATGCAAAGTCGGAGAGTTTGGTAAATGTACTTGGGAGTTTTGAGTTTTTGCTTGGTATGGTAATTTGGTATGATATTTTTTTTGTTATAAATATGTTGAGCAAGAAATTGCAATCTAAGTTTATGTGCACTGACACCCACCATAAAGCAATTAGAAGATGTATTGTCATATTTTGAAAAGTATAGAAATGAAGGTTTTACTTCTAGTATGAATATTACTAAAAGTATTGCACTTGATATGAATGTAGAGCCTACCCTTCCAACAAAGCATCGTGTTATTAGAAAAAAACAATTTGAAGAGAATAACCAATAGGATGCAGAAATTCAGTTGGTTGATAAATTATTTAGAGTTGATTGTTTTTTAGTTATTCCAGACATGGAAATTACTTCTTTGAAGAGCATATTTGAGCAACTAAACACATTTAAAAGTATTTTTGGGTTTTTGTTTGATTCAAACAAGTTAAAGTCATTGGATGAAAATGAATTGAGAGAATGTTGTGTTACTTTTCTATCTACCTTTTCTCATGGTGATTCATCATATGTTGATTTAAATGATCTTTTCTCTAAATTGAAAGTGTTGCAATTTACTTTACTAAATGAATTAATGTTAGCCATTGAAATTCTTGAGTTTGTCAAATATGCAGATTGCTATCTGAATGTTTCAATTGCTTATAGAATTTCTTTTAACGGTCCTTGTGACTGTGGCATCAGCTGAAAGAAAATTTTCAAAGCTAAAGTTAATCAAAACTTACTTGAGGTCATTAATGTCACAAGAACAGTTGAATGGTTTGGCAATTTTATCAACTGAGAAGATTTTTTGGAAAACATTAATGTTGATGTTATCATTAATGATTTTACATCTCAGAATGCTCGTAGAACCTCCTTTTTTTTATAATTTTGTGTTTTTGTAGTTTATGACATAGGAGTAGATTGAATGAAAAATATATATTTTTTTATTTTGTTAGAAAAGTATATTTTTCGCTTAATGTCATAAAATATATTATTTTAATCAAATTATTAATATATGATTTTATTTTATTGTATTTTATTTTATAATTTTAAAAAAAAATCCAATTTATTATTACACTTAAGACCCAAAAATGTCAATAACGGACATGACCACTACCTATCTCTATCCCAAAGTGATTAAACCATATTTAATAAATATTTTTAATTTAAATAATTTTAGTATAAATAAAGTTTAAATATAATATTTTGAAAGGTAAAAATTAATTTTAAAAGTCCAACTAGTCAAACCGAGTAAGAATGAAAGAAAGAAAAGGAAACCGAGTAAGTGAGAAGATGACGATGAAGTTGTATCCCTATGCAGATGAGCTCACTTGAAATTCCATCACACCGTTCACTTGAATGAAATAAATAACCAATCTACCGTGGAATCATAATCATAACAACAAAAATAAACAAACAGCGTAACCACCTTGTAAACACTCAAAACGCTATTGCCAGCAAACACCGCGGAATCCCACGCGCCACCTTTTCCACCGATCTCACTCGCGACCCATGGCGTCCCCCGCGACCATTCCGATGACGACGTCTCAATCTACGGCCGGTGGTGGTACCCAATCACAGCCCCCGATAGCCACGCCCGCGTTTAGGGCGTTCCTCTCGCGCTTCACGTCCTCGATCCGTCAAGGACTCTCCCAACGCCGTCCATGGTATGAACTCATTGATCGGTCCGCCATGGCTCGTCCCGATAATCTAACTGATGCCTATTCCCGGATCCGCAAAAACCTCTCTTACTTCAAAGTCAATTATATAACTCTACTAGTGGTTGTGCTCGCCTTTTCTATCCTATCGCATCCCCTCTCTCTCCTCGTCCTCCTCGGCCTCCTTGCCGCTTGGGTCTTCCTTTACCTCTTCCGACCGTCGGATCAGCCTCTCGTGATCTTCGGCCGTACGTTCTCCGATCGTGAGACGCTTGGCGCGTTGGTGGTGTTGACCGTCTTCGTCGTGTTCTTGACCAGTGTTGGGTCGCTCTTGATCTCCGCGCTCTTGGTTGGCGTCGCTATCGTTTGCATACATGGTGCTTTTAGGGTTCCAGAGGACTTGTTCTTGGACGATCAGGAGCCTGCGAACACCGGATTCCTCTCTTTCCTTGGTGGCGCCGCCTCCTCTGCTGCCGCTGCGGCAGCCCCTGCTGTTGCGTCTCGCGTGTGAACAACAGCTTTCAAGCAGGATGTCCTTATGATTTTTTTACCTTAGCTTGTGGTAAATCAAAAGGATTTACATTTTCCATCTTAGATTAAAATATTCAATTGTTGCTTTACTGTTCTTTGTATGTAGATTTGGATCTGAACTTGAATTACGAGTTAGATTGTCTTGATTTGGATGCTGTATTAGTTTTCTTTCAAATTTTGATTTTGATTTTGATGAGATTAGATTTTGTTTTAAACTGTTTACTATATCATTGTATTTGTATTCATTTCCTATTTATTGATGAGGCTTTATGATAGTTATTTCTGAGGCCAGTGATAGGAATTTATGAAATTTTGGAGGGAATTTCCGGTCAAATATTTCTTAGGTATATGAATATACTAATTGTTGTAGAAAGTCATGTTTTGGTCGTTACTTGTTAGTGAATATAGAGGTCTATGTTGCTTTGAGTCTTCATTTTTCTTGTAGTACATTTGTCTTGCACTTTGCTCGATAAATGTTTAGACATGGATATGGAGATATAACCCTCCAAGTATATGAAAAAGGTTTTGAAAAATTGAACATACTCATGTAGGACGCACTCAAATTCGATAGTCATGCTCAAGTGCAAGTGTCATAGGTGGGGGATTGATGATTGATGGAGGTCTAATTTGGTGCGTTTGTGTTTCATTTGGTTGAAAAGTTGGGGTCAAAATCAAGCTAGTTAGCCAGCTTGGCCTTTACTGTAGCTCTGGTTGCTCCTTAAAGATTCAATGGTGTATTGATTCTAGTTTACTAGAATGTGGGGCATTAATAGCTTGGTTGGTTAACGTTATCAATGATTAGGTTTATGGTTGGTTTAGGGGTGTCATCAATCAACTTGTTCTAGTAATTAAATTTCTGTAGAATTGGAGTTAAAACCATTCCATCTTTGTTTGAAATCGGCATTTCTTATGAGATAAGAGACTCGGTGTTGTTTAAGTATCTGTTATCATGTAATATTGCTAGTACTGATTCAAAATTTCTGTTGTCATCCTCTTGGTTGTGGGGGTTCTGCTTGTGAGTTTATCAGATAGGATTAAGAGTAATAGTTTGCTTACTGATGAGCTTAATGATTTTAATATAATAGCATTCAACTTGTCATCCCACTATTGGACTATTGTCATTGTTTTGCATGATAATGGCTGAAGCAAGCTAGAAAAATGTACGGTAATGCTAATAACTCCTAATTTGACAGCCCTGTCCTCCGGACTAAGTATTTGATGATTAGATTGGAAGTCTTTGGCAAGATGCAAGAAGGTTTTGTTTCTTGATTTATTAGAATGTTAATGTTTTAAGGCATAAATAAGTGTTGGTGTTTGGTACACTGCTAGTGGAATATTTTAATTCAAATACGACCACATGTCACCCTGCTGCATACCATATATTGGCCTGAACTGACCGAAGGGTTTTGTTTTTTGGTCTTCCATGTTCACAGTGTCTCTATTCTTTGCGCGTAATATCATTTCTGTGGCATTTAAACATGGTTCTGCTGGCTATTGTTAGAGCAGACTTGGGGTTTATTTATAGTGAAGCAGCTAAAATAGAAATTGTTTTCTTCTGGTTGCTCTCCCTCTTTAACATGAACATCCTCATTAGCTATGCTAAGAGTCGGTTTTCATGCTTTGGGTGGTAAAAAGAGGTTACAATGACTATGGACGCTAGCCATTGTGTTACTGGCCAACAGGGTGTGTACGCATGGCTTCAAGATGAATATATGTATGGTTCACTACAATAAAGTTAAGCATAAGCAGTGTAATGAGTACAGGATCTGCATGTAGTGGTTGCAAGGAATATTTTCCTGCTCACATCTGCATTTCTTGGCTGGATGGTTGGGTAGATACTAGGCATCGGCTGTAAATACCGTGATATGATTCCAATTTCACTTCTCAAATAGTTATTTTTAACCCTTGTAATTGTGGTTACCATCCATTGTTCCACATTCAAATAGTTATTTATAACCCTTGTACCATGAATGTGGCTCAGTTGACTGATTCAAAACCTATTCATGTCTACGTCAAACTCGTAATGTCAAGAAAGTTTACAACCATCTCTAACTCTAGAATTCAAGTGCACATCTGTCTCAATTGGCCCCTTATTGCGAATATGACCTGTCTTGTATGATGAAGAGCCTTCAATGGTTGTCGGTGCTTAATGGTATTAGCTAGGTAAAAGTACTACAAACCCCATGCCCTATACCTTGGATTGAATTTTATTTCCTCTATTTTAAAAAAGGTAAATTAGCGCTGGATATGAGTAAGCAAAATATATAAGGTATAATTACATATTTAACTCTCAACCATTACACATTTATTCAAATTGACCCTTATTTTTTTATTGGAAATAAATTAGAAAATTTTGAAATTAATAAGGTTAAAAGGGTAAAAAAGAATTAGTCAAATTTTTAAAAAAATCAATTAGTCCTCTTTAAAATTTAAAAATTATTAAAAATCATAAAAATTATAATAAAAGTTATATATTTTTTAAAATTATATTTTTTATTAAAAATAACAACACCAACCCAATAAAATTATACTAAGGCCTTTTTGACCCTTTAGCCGTATTAGTTTCAAAAAAATTTTAATATACTTCCAATAAAATAATAGGGGTCAAATCGAATAAATATAAAAATTGAAGATTAAATTTGTTATTATACTTTATATATAAATATCAAATTTTAACAAGAATAATGTACTTATTTTTCTTCAATAGAAAAATGGGATTTTATGGTACTTTTACCATATTATCCATATCCATCTATTTGTATAATTTCAATACTACTGAATTTTGAGTTTTACTTTAGTCAAAATCTTGGTGCATTTCTATTTGTTTGACTATATCCATCTCAACTTATCTAACCCTAAACCCTCCATCTTCTATTTTAATTTCTCCATAACATCCCAAAATCTTGTGCAAAACCATGATGGAATTCAGCTGAAACCAAAGGATGGTGGTGTCCTTACTACTACTCCATTAAACAACTTCAAAGATCAAAACCCACAAAGCAAAGCAAGAAAATGTTGGATTTTTTAATGAAGGAATGTATTGAGATACAAAATATATGAATTATAAACTTCTAATTTTTCATTCCCAACATATCAATTTACACAAGCATCTATGCTTAAATAAGTTGAAAATAAAAAAAATTATAACTTGATAAATCTTGAAACTTGATTAATTTAACTTGTTTTTTCATTGGCTGATTTCAATCTAATCAGCAACCAAAAATATCTTATAAAAAATTATTGTTGTTTCCGCCTCAGTTGGCAACTTGCAAAGGAGCTCGCAGGTGAGCTCTCAAGTTTGGTGAGCTTGCAGTCTTGGTGAGCTCGTAATTCTGGAGAGGTCACAATGCTGGTGAGCTCGCAATTCGCACTATTGATGAGCTTGCAGTTATGGTGAGCTCACAGTCTTGGTGTACTCGCAGTTGTGTAGGAACTGAGTTCGCCATGGATGACCGCTTCGCAACAGACAAAAAAAAAAAAGTTGTTGAATCCAAGCACTCTGTTGACTGTTGTTATTGTGTGTGTATATATATACATATATGCTCTTTTAGTCTCTTTTGCTTCCACTATCTTCCTTTAATTCTTCTAAAGGCTAGCTTTTTATTATTTTCTTGCGTGTTTTTAATCACTGTTTTTGGTCTTGGATTCCTGTTTTTGTATGTAAGTTGAGATCGCTTCGAGATTGTAAAAAAACTAGTCTTATATAGCATGGATCCAGTTTCATCATCACATGACCTTTCTCTTCCACCTCCATTTCATGTACGAGAATTCAATCTTCATCACCATCCCCAGCTTCAACAGTAAGAAAATCACTACCATCATCACCACAACTCTAAAGATGAGCAAAGTGGCAGCAGTAGTGGGGTTAAGAAACGAGATTGGGACGATATCAACAACAACAGCAGCAGGTCAATGTGAGCGGACCGAACGCTGAGGATATATCTCGGTTGGATTTTGCGGCGACGATGGTGGTGGTGGGTGGATTTGACCCGTTAAAAGATTGGTAAAGTAGGCACCGTGAATTTATTTTCAATTTAGATTGTTTTAATTACATGGAAAATAAATAAAACAGGTGAAAAAAAAACTCAAAATTATACATGAATTTTGATTTAATGTGTAATTCTATACATAAATTTTAATTTAGTGCAATTATAGACGTAAAATTTTAATTGTAGTTCAAATGTATACTTAAAATTTTAATTGTGATTTAATCATACAAATTTTAAAAAATAAATACATTAATTTATTTTTGTATTGGATAAATATAAATATTTTTATATTGGATAAAAACATAAAATAATATCATATCAATAATTGTGTTAATAAATTACAAGAATTAGATCAAATCAAAATTTTATGTATAAAATTGCATAAAATCAAAGTTCATATATACAATTGCACATTAAACCATAGTTCATGTATAGTTTGAGATTTATCTAAAAAAATTGATCACATTATCTTTCCATTAAGGGAAAAGGTGAGTAACTATTTTAATTTAGATAATTTTCCTAATGGTGATTAAATTGAATAATTAAGTGACCAAAATATAAATAACATTATTTTAAAGTGATTAAGGAGATAATTTATCTAAATTAAATTATAAAATTTGATGCATTATTTTAAATTTGATATTTGCATATAAATATATATTTTATTGGGCTTAATTGAAGTATATTTGTATATATATAATTAAGCAACTAAAAATTAGAATGTAAATATATAAAATATATTTTAAAATATTGATAAAATTAAAACGATTCACAGTGTATACATAAATATATATATATATATAAACAATACATTAATATCTTTTTATTATTAAATCTTGACAGTAAGGGTGAATGTTCGACCGAATTGAATGAAAAAATTTTGAGTTAATCGAGTTGACGAATCTTATTTTATCATCCTAACTCGATTTGAAATTTTCTCAAATTGATTCAAGTGAGATGAAATTTGAATCAAATTGAATTAAATATATTTGTTCGAGTTAAATTAAAAAAAGATTTTAGTGCTTTTTATTTTTATGTAATTTTAAAAAAAAATATTTTTCTTTAAAGTTTTTAAAAATGATTATACAAAAAAAAATTGAAGTGAACAAATAAAAGCAACAAATGAAAAAAAAACAGAATTTTGATTTTTGGGGATAAAGGGGGAGAAATCAAAGTTTTTTTGGGGGATTTTGATTTTTGGGAGTAAAAGGGAGAGACAAAGTAAAAACTTTTGGAGGTAAGGGGGATAAAAAAATTTGTGGGGGATTTAATTTTTGGGGTAAAGGGGGTTGGGGTTGGGGTGGGGTAGTTTAATATCCAGTTTATTCAAATTATTCAAATTCGAAAACTCAAGTTGATTCGAATTCAAAATTCGAAAAAAATAATTCAACTTGACTCGATTAACTCAATGAATTCAATTAACCCGATTTGAATAATTTGAAATTCAATTTTTTTTCAATTTTTTCGAGTCGATCGAATTTCGCTCACCCATACTTGATAGTATCAAGTTTTACAGTTAAAAAAAGGATATGGATCTTTTTAATTTTTTAAAAGAAAATACTTATAATTTACATAAATATGACATACAATACAAGCAATAAATAAAACACTACAATCTGATGCATAAATGTTACTATCTATAAAAAAAAGCTCAAATAAAGGAAAAATGACAAATTGGTAGTAACCGCAATACTAGAAGAATTCAAAAAATTTTAGAGATGCATCACTAATCAACTACTATAATAGCCCGATTTTAGCAAAACCAGAACAGAAGTTTTGGGACCACAAATCTGACGAGTAAATTAATATATTATTATTTTAATGTTTATGATATGTTAGTAGGATTGTATACAAATTTCGTTAAGAAATTTTGACATTTGCATGCTTAATTAAGTGAAAAGGACTGAATCGTAAAAGGTGAAAAAGTAGAGTTTTATAAGTTAGCGGTATCAAATAGCTATAAAAATTTAATGTAAGAGGACTTAGATGATAAATAAACCATTTATATAGTTAGTGGATATTC
The DNA here is from genome assembly GCF_007990345.1 of Gossypium hirsutum. NCBI lineage: Eukaryota > Viridiplantae > Streptophyta > Magnoliopsida > Malvales > Malvaceae > Gossypium > Gossypium hirsutum. The sequence continues at coordinate 59,269,244 of NC_053442.1, forward strand.
AAGTATTGGTTTTATTGAAATTATGAATGTTTTTAAAGGGCAAAATGGTAAAATGGTAAATAAAGATAAATTTTAATAAGTAAAAAGTGTCATTATCTTCAAATTGTTTCTTCTTCAATCGATTCTTCTAGGGGGAGAATATCTAGGGTTCGACTACTTCATTTTTACTTGCATGATATGTATTTCTGTAATACCCCAAACCCGGCTTAGACGTTATAGTCGAAATTGGAAGTGTTACGAAGAAATTTAGAAATCTGTCTTTTCTTTTAAAACATTGTACCTTTTTACTTTAAAGAATCTGTCGTTATATTCATTATTAAGACCATCAATTGTTTTCTCTTTCAAGTAAAACGATAATTTGCAGCGGAAGTTTTTCAGAAGTCGTTATATCTTGAAAACCCAATTTGTATTTTCAAACATTCGATTGCGTAAAATAGTTGTTTTGTTGAGCATCGCATGAATCTTAATCAAATCCAAAAAATAAAAGAAAACCAAAAGTTCAGAGAGTCCCATATTTACAAAATTCTCGAGAAAAACCAGAAAATTAAATTAACTATTAGGTAAAACAGTTCACGTACTAGTGGTCACTGCTAAGCCTTCGTCACTCCGACCCGCCTATGCCTAAGGATTACCTGATCAGACAGACAAAAAGATGCGAGTTTTCAAAAACTCAGTGTGTAACTCAATGGAAACATACATACATGTAAACTCAGATTTCTCACATAACAAAACAGATACGGACCTAAATCTTTAACAGAATTAGATTATAACAGAATCATGTAGATATGCAAGGTCCTACCCCCATTCTTTATACACTAACGTCGACCATCCCAACACACCACGTAGGGTATAAAACACCCACCATCCCTACATATAACATAGTGTCCACAAGACACTTATCAGAATAAATCGCATCCATGCTGCTAGTATATTGGCGAAATGTCACCTCACAGAATACTTTTTCCACATATACATGTTCCACCCTATACACAGATATAGATAACAAATCAATAGATATATCAGAATTAACATGACTCGCATGCTCGAATACAGATGTTACATATGTCTATACAGAACAGTTAGATCATACATATTGTACTTCTTAGTATTCAAACCAGTCTATTAGAATAGCAGATTTCATGCATTAGGGTTTATTTTGCCCTTACCGACCCTACAAAAGGCCCACAATAGATCGGAATGACGTGTGCGACCCTAGAGAAAAATACTGAATTTTAGGCTCACCAACCCGTGTAGCCTATACGCCCAAATTGGCCCTGCCCGTGTGACCCACATGGCTTGGCCCACGGCCCATACGCCCATATTAGCTTAGGCCATGTGACCCACACGGCCACACACTCGCCCGTCACACGGCCGTGCCGGGCACAATCTTGTGTTACGTCGATAGGCCAGTTTTGCGACTTTCGCCAAATGATAGTTTCTCACGTTTTTGTTACACACTTGACTCAATTCTGATGCAAAAGCAATCTAGAGACCGCCGACACCTAAAAACAGCATTACAACGCCCCAATTTTAGTAAAATTTACGAAACTTACACACGAAACCATTCCAAAACATAGTCTTACAATAGCGTCAAATGTATTCGTACACTTACTGACAATGAACCAGAAACACCCGGCACTCAATTCGCTGAAGAAACACCAATTGTATTTTTCCTTTCCCCTAAACAAGAATTGACGAGATTTAACGAGAATCCCCAATAAACACTAACTAAGAAATAGTAAAACCACGCCTACCCAAGCTTACCAAAACCAACAAAATAGAGATTTGCACAAAAGATGAGGTTGAACGACAAAAGGGTAACCCCCGATTTTTGGTTTGAAACGCAAGAGGAAAGGAAGAAGAAAAAGAAAGGAAATTGTGTAGAAAAGGAAAAAAGAATAGAAAACTAACGTGAAATCAAGAAGGTACTTTTTTTTTGGAAAAAAATTTAATATTAACAAAATTAATTAATTAAAATTTGGAAAAAAAATTAAAATCATCTATTAACTCCCCCACTAACAACATAATCCCACCAAATCCGACACCTCAATCTACATCTAACTACCTCAGAATTTTAACTCCACCGAACCTCTGTCAGACAATCGAAGCAACAATTATCATCTAAGCTCACACGAGGATTCGAACATGAAACCTTTGGGCAAGCTAACACCTTACCACTTAAACCAGCAGACTCATTCTAATATGGTTTGACTAGAAATAAAATATAAGCCAAACGGCCCAGGAATAGGCTAGGATTAAAAATAACATATTTTCCAAAAGTAGGACTTGAACTCAAGACCTCAAACACACAATGACAACATTTAGCCACTGAATCAGATACACATTTGTGACAAATTTCACAAAAAAAAGTTAAATAAATCAGGGCATTACAATTTCGATTCTGTTTTTAATGATTTTTATGTTTTTGGGATCGTTGTAGCTTAATCTAGCTAGCCTAGGGACTAATTTGTAAAACTGTTAAAAGTTTAGGGTTTTCCATGAACATGTTTGAATGATTTTTGAAGTTTAATGAAAGATTATGATTCCTTGTTGATAAATAAACAAGTTTTGGAAAGTGATTTTTGATGAAATTGTTATTTAAGGACTTATTTGTAAAAATGATAAAAGTACATGATGAAATTGTAAAATGATGGTTTATATGTGTTGGTAGATGTCTGTAGTGCATTCGGCTAGCATAAAATGTGGATGAAATTGCTTAAGTTTCAATTTACGAGCATAATGACTAAGTGTAAATAAGTTAAAATATTAGGAGCAAAAGTGTAATTTTTCAAAAGTATAAATTTTGGACTGAATTAAATAGTATGAGTATTAAATAGATTGAATTTGCTGATATAGATCAAGATAAACCTCGTACGGATCTAGATCGAGGAAAAGCTAAAGCCTTAGATTAATTGATCTTATTTCGACGTCTTTGTAATCGAGGTAAGTTCGTATGTTTAAATAATCTTTTAATGTTATTTTGATTCATATTTCATTTTTCTACTTATCATATAAATAAATGGTGGAAATCCAACAATGTTACGATGATTATCGAGCCCTGTTTGAACCTTAGGAATATATAGGATACAAATGACATGTCATTAGGGTTACCATGTTTCGGGTGCTAGTCTTAAATGTCCTACCAATGGCTGAGGTCCTGCAATTGTTGCAGATGCTCATTAGCTTGTGTGAGATGCATTGTATAGCTTACATTCCAATCGTCATCTTGTGTAAGCAGACCCATTCTACAGCTCGTATGAGCTATAATGTAAAGGAAGAGGAAAAGGAAAGGTTACGACCATATGTTTTGCACACTTTGTGTGAGCTTTCCTATGTATCCGATGTTATTCTAAATGGTTTAATGGGTATTAAAAGGGAAGGAACGATAAGTATTCCAATGACTTATGTCATGAAAACTATGAATAGGAATGAAAATGAAATGTTCAATGAAAGTATGTTTATGTTCATGAATTTGATGATTTCAAGTGATGTTGTTCATGTATAATGACTTATCTTATGTTAATTCAAGTGAATTATGAATTGATGCACTAACATGTGTTGTTGATGATGCTTAGGCTTGTGCCAAGCTTGTGGTTGAATTGTATCATGTTTAAATTATAAAGTTATGCATTAAAATGGTGAGTTATGTTCATGATTTACGACCTTACTAAGCATTATATGCTTACGTAGTTTTCTTTCCTTTTTTTATAGATTATCAGAAGCTCGATCGGTTCAAAAGCTTGTCGGAGACCTATCACACTATCTAGCGATTATATCGGTAGATTTTGATGTTTTGGCCAAGGTTATAAGGGCATGTATATGTGAATTTGTGTTTGATGACTAGTTGATATGTTTGGCATGTAAATGTTACTTTGGATTATGGAACTTTTGGTGCCTTGTGGTTGTGTGTTAATATGATTAAGTTGATGCATGTTTCAATGGCCAATTTGGTTAGTGATGGTACAATTGCAATGTGGTCAAGTTATGTTATGTTTTGAGATAGAAATGAACTAGTTGAGTATAAATGAATGAAATATGGTCAATTATGTATATGTTTAGGTATGTTTGATTGATTATGATTGAGGTGCCTTATTAGCATATTGGTTGAATGGATTAATGGTCTAGTGAATTGGTCATATTCTATATGTTTTTGTGTGTTTTGGTGATTTGGTCATGACTGCAAATTGCTTGTAGGTACATGTTTGGAATGGGTGATGGAAATGGCTTCATTTTGGCAAATTTCGTGTCCACAGTACCTAAGACATGAGCGTGTGCCTCAGCCATGTGTGACATATGACCATGTGACACGGCCGTGTGTCCCTTGTAAGTTTCAAAGGCATCCAAGTCAGCTAGTTACACGACCTAGCACACGGCTTGGCAAACGAGCGTGTGAGGGCATTTCGAGCGTTACACGGCCTGACACACGAGCGTGTAGCTTGGCTGTTTGACCAAACTCAAAGAGTTACACAGGCATGGACACGGGTTGGGACACGACTGTGTCCTTATTTTGATTGTTACACTACCTGAGACACTGATGTGTGTCTCAGCCGTGTGAGTCACATGGCCTGCCACACAACCGTGTGACCCTTTTAGTTCAATTGTTCTAAGTTTTTCATAAATGTTCCAAATGTTTCTAATTTAGTCTTGAATCGTTTCTAATGTGTTTCTAAGGCCTCGAAGGCTCGTTTAAGGGACGATATGGTTTATGACATGTTTATGTTAAGGTTTGAAATGTATGTTTTAAAGTTACGATTTTATGGTAATGCTTACGATTTTATGGTAATACTCTGTAACCCTATTCTGGTGATGGATACGGGTTAAGGGTGTTACAACCACTTTCATAATAAACACTAATCAACTAAGAAACTGCTGGCAAAAGCCCCAAGAGACCTGTCACATTAATGTTACACAAAGAGTTAAGTCTTAAATGGCCTATCCTCCTTAACATCTAGGAGTCAGGAGCAAAGTCATGAGGTATGTGATTGGGGGAGAGATAAAAGTAAATTATTTGGGAGGCCAAAGTTAAAAAAATTGTATTAAAATGACTTAAATTAAATCTTAAACTTTTAAAAAAGGTTAAAAATACAATTGTTCCATTTAAATAAAAGCTAAAAGGGATTAAATTGAATAATTGGCATTTGGGATGCAATATAATCATAATTATACCACTTAGTCAGGGGGAAAGGCCGTTGCCTCCTTGGCTACACCCTTTCTTAGAGTCATATTTTGTGAACACCATCATAGTGTTGGCAAATTCATGTATATGCTAATGTCACCAGGCTAGAACTTTAGTCTAGCAAACTGCGTGCCTTAGGCGATTCTTTCACTTCAAATTCGTCTAAGTCAACCTAACTCTCATAAAGCGAGAATTCACAAGGGAAATTCTCTAATGAACCAAAGCAAAACAAAAGCAAACTCGAAAGAGAAAGAAGCAACAAAGGAACAAAAAAGCCACAAGAAATAGCACACACCAAGTGTTTGAGTAAATGCTCTCAAATATATTCAACAATATGAATAGAGTGATAACAAATGAGGGGAAAGGCATCTATTTATTGTTGAGCTCCCCAGATCCGACGGTATAGACTGAATTACATCAACAAATGGATTAGTGCTTTCTACAAGATGATAGTCATAAGGGATTTAAACTCTATACAACTTTATCCTTTAGGATTTATAATAATTACCCTTGTAACTCTAGTTTTATTAGAGTGTTTCATTAGGCTACTAAGGCTTCAAGTAGATGGGTTTCTCCATGTGTTCCATGAATCGAGCCAATTCAATTGGGTTAAGTGAGCCCCATTTAATTAGTTGACCTCCATGAGACACTCTGTGTGAATCTGTCACAAGATTTGATCCATGCCCATGACATTCTCCCCACCCATTCTTGTGATGCCTTCGTTGCGTACTCGAAATGACACTAGTTTGACTCGTCTTCAAACTATCTTGATGCCTTAGATGATTCTTGACTAGCTTTTTTGTCAATTAGTTCTGCCCCTTGAAAAATTTGCCTCCACTTTCGTCTTTTCCTAACTTGAACCATTCCTCCCCTTAGTACATTTTGTTTGCAGAAGCTCGTCGCTCTTGCTTGCCCAAATTATGACTTGCCTTGATCGGAATCCCCTTTATCCGCACAAATAAGCTTTGGCACACCCATATTGAAGATTGGGTTAACCTTGAGTATTCCTGCCAACTTTGGTTTGTAAGTCCTTTGGCTTACTTGCTTCAGAACTCTGAAAGGACCATTGTGCCTTTGCCAAGCCAATGGTAAGTCATTATGAAAAACACTAGGAAAATGTTTAAGATATACCTCACTCATTGCATTTTCTCATTTTAACTACCAAGATTGCATCACTACTTTTCCCACAAAGTCTAATGCACAACTCACTTCTCTCATAGGTGGTAGCCTCACTGATAACTCAACAGGCTTCATATCAGTTTTCTGCCCCTCTAGCATTTCTAAGGGGGTCTTTGTAGCACTCCGATCTACCAACTCAAGTTTCTTACCACAATGAACATCCTAGACTAGTTGGATTGCCGAAAATACCTTGGTTCCACCCACCTCTTACGTTTTGACTCACTGACACAAATACATTGTTGTTGTTGAGTATCTAAGATACATATACAATCGACAAAAGGAACCAATAAAGCATTAATATGGTCAAGAAAAGTCAAGCTAAGAACAAAGTCGTAATTATTGGAAAATGTGTCCATATTATAGTAAACATATAATTGTTTTCTATTTATTTAAACGATGAATAAATAAATAAAGTTAATTTCACATTTCACTATTATGTCTTTTGTATTTTTTTCTTTTATATTTTGCATACATAGAGAAATTGTGACAAGCAAATATTAGTTCATTGATTGTCTAAGTTCAAACTAAAGATAAGAGGCATTGTAAGAACATTTACATTGGGAGAAATACAACTTACTTTAGTAGATAATCTAAGTAAGTTCGTAATCTTGAGTTAGTCACTGACCAGGTGTATGCCACTCATATGCTTTGATATAAGTGGATGCTTATGTTCTAAAGATGATTAAGCCCATAGCCGGTATGTTGGGTACATGACTTGTGTATGACGTGGCTTTACTAGCAATAGTGGAATTCATAACTCAATTAAAGAGTTAATGATATCCTCTCATTGGCATTGTGTGGATTGATAAATATGAAACGTGGCCATGGGTTGCTTATTCTCGAACGAGCAATTTATCACAGTTATTCGTTGACAGTGATCATATTAATCATTAAGAAGACACAATGGTGACAATGGGATAAAATAGGATTGTATTAAGTGAACAGATTTAACTCAAATGAATCAAGGATATCATATGAGGGTAACACACACATGACGAGGTCATTGGGCAAAGTAGTTGGATGAATTTCTTTTGTAAAGAGTATACACTAATGAGTTTTCAATCATGGTACTTCTTGTGGACTGACTCCATCATTAAGTAAATTGTAAATGATAAGAATGATGCTTTTGGACATAATTGAAATTACTAGAGCCTAATTGTATATGTCTGATTGGTCCCTCCGCTAGCTCAACAAAAGCTTGATCAGACTACATTTGAATCAGAAGAAAATTTTACGACTTTGGAAATAATTTAATTGAGTCTATTTATTCGATGTGGAATTAAATTAGGTGGTTGTGAGAATTGTTCAATTAGAGAATTTGATTAAAGAATTTTCTTAGAAAATTAATTTGGAAAATCTAAGTGATTTTTAGGAAAATTAATTTTGATCAAGTAAAATTAAATTAATCAAATTAATTAAAATTAATATGATATTTTTGGAAACTAATTTTCAAGTCAGAGAATTGGCCCAATTGATAATTGAACTTGAAAATTGGACCAAAGATCATAAATTGGGCTCGGGAGCCTAAAACCGAGACCAAGACCCAAAATTTAGTCAAATTGGGCTGTGTATGTGAAACTGGGCTGACGGTCCAACCGATGGCTAGACCAAACTGGTTGGGTCATCATTGACTCGGACTGAACCTATAGTAATCGAACCGGCTTTGGATGTCGTAAAGGTGTCACACCTACATCACTGGACATGGCAGTGTCGGTGGCTACAACGACGATGTTCCAGTGGCCAGCGGTAGTTGATCTTCGGTGGTTGAGTAGTGTAATAGTTACACTCCTTTTAAGACTTTACTAGAGAATATGATTTTAGATTAACTATTCCAAAAATAATATTATTTTAGTAGTTTAATGTTAAATTTAATTGAATATTTATCTTAATAGTATTTTATTAATTTAATATTAAAGTGATTATCTTAATATTAAATTTAATTTAATGTTTATCTTGTAGTTAAATATTCTATTATTTTAATAAGATTTAATGTTAAATTTAATCTAATATTTATCATTATACTAATTTAATATTCAAGTTATTAAGTTTAATCATAGTTGAGCTTTCTAAACTTTTCTTTTATAAAGAGAGTTTTGGATCATTATTTTACACATAAATTCAAGAGAAAGTTGTAGGGAGAAAATTCTTTGAAGAGATTATTTCAGAAAATTTCTAGATATATTTCTCTGAGTTACAACTTGACCCAAAAGTTTAGAGAAATTGCAAAATTACTCCATTGGCAATTTTTGTGAAAATTTTTCTGATTCGAAGCGAGCTCACACTCAGTAGACGTGAGCTTGAGGAAAGCGAAGAAGACTACTCAGTTGAAGCGCTCATCATAGACAAATTGAAAATGTACAATTTTGATTATGTGTTTATTACTTTAGATATCACAACCAAGATCTTGTTTTGGAAAAATTTTTAAAACTATATTTTCCCTAATTTTATTTTTTGCTACGTTTTCGAAACTCGTTTTTCCAACAGTAATCATCAAATGAATTACCTTGGAGTCTTCCTTGCCTTTCTATTGACCAATCTGTAGCTAAACTCATTGTGCTACTCCCACAGTTGGGACCTCTTTGGAATTTATAGTCTTGATCTTTTTGGTCGATTTTCTAACTGAAAGACCAAGTTTATCCATGGCTTTCTCTGATATGAACAAGTTTGATTCCCTCGTATCAACAAGAGCACTCCTCTTACGATCTACGATGCCGATGTTCACAAACATCAACCCTTTCTACCTATGATCTCTCTTCACTCTTCCAGAATTGAGTATCATTGACCCAAGCTTTAAATTCTCACTCTCTGGCTTCCCTTCAACTTTTTTACTGATCACGGATATCTTGGATCGTTCTGGACAGTCACACATCTTATACGGGCCACAACATAAGAAACACGCCATTGGCTTCTTTTTATTCTGCCTAACCCTATTAACTTTGGCAAAACTCAACGAACCAAGACTCATCGATGTTTTGTCCAGATTATCATCCATTTTGATGTAAAAAAACACAGGTTGTTTCGGACAATGCCTTACCATATGTAAATTTCCATAAAGGAAGAATTTCACCGACTTTTTCGATTTGTTGTTGGGTTTCTGCTTTCCATTATGTGGTTTCACTTTACCACCATTTTCGTCACTATTCTCAATTTTTCCTTCTTCATCTCCCTCACCATTGCCCTTATCTTTGGGCTTGGAAGACTCAAAGTTGTCTTTTCTCAGAACAAGCTCGATTAAGGATTATGCCACGATCATGGCTTTTAATAATTCTTGGACCCTTTGATGCTCGAAGTCTTGTTTAACCCATCCATAAAGAAGAAAAATGTGTCATTTTCACTCAGATTCGTGATTTGGAGCATCAATTCACTGAATTCCTTCACATACTCCTTAATTGTGTATTGTTGCAAGAATTGAAGCAACTTAGTTCGAGCCTTCTTCTTGGCATATTGTGGGTAAAACTATCCTTGAACTCTTTCTAGAACTCCTCCTAAGTCTCAATTTCGATTTCACCTCGCTTCTCAATTGTGGACCTACAACGCCACCACAAAAGAGCGACATCAATAAAATACATGGAAACAATATTTACCTTACCATCATCATCCTTCATACCCATGGCACGGAAGTATTGTTTAATTTCCTACAAGTTGTCCACTTTCCTTGCGAACCTTGCCCCCTTAAACTTCTCCAGTTTAGGGACATCAATTTTATGGATCAGTGTCACACCCAACACTCATTTACCCACAACCACTCTACAAACAACGAGTTCTACCTTAAGGTCCTCAATTTTTGTGTTCAAAGTCATCATTATGGCTTCATTTTCTTCCTTTATAGCTATCATCCTTGCTTCGAGAGCATCATTCTTTTTCGTTAGCTTACCTATAGTAGTATTGAAGAGCGCTTGCAATGCATCTATATTGGAATTAAGGGCCTCCGTCATATATTCCTTGAACTACTCTTTCATCTGGTCTAACTCATCAATGCGTCCCTCTACTACCTCGAGTGTTTCCTTCACTTCACCTATAGATTTATCAAATGGATTACACGACTTTCAAAATCCAACAACATATCTCTCGATCTGCTATTTTTTCTGTTCTTCTTAGCACAAGTTTCCATTGTGACATTCTGCTTGTTTACTCTTTCCGTCATATCAACCAACACCTTCGAACACTAGCTCTGATACCAATTGTCATGAGATTAGAACTTTAGTCTGGAAAATTGTGCAGCCTTAGGTGATTCTTTTTGTTTCAAATTCGCCTAAGTCAGCCTAACTCTTGAAAAGTGAGAATTCATAAGGGAAATTCTCCAAGGCACAAAAGCAAAGTGAAAGTAAACTTGAAAGAGAAATAAGCCACGAACAAATAGAAAAACCACATAAAAATAGTGCAAACCAAGTGTTTGAGTAAATGCTCTCAAATATATTTAAAAATATGAATGAAATGATTACAAATGAGGGAGAATGTCTCTATTTATAGTTGAGCTCCACTAAATTCAATGATATAGATTGAATTACATCAACAAAGGTGATCAATGTCTATCTACAATATGTGAGTCCTAATGGATTTAAACTCTATACATCTTTATCCCTTAAGATTTATAACAATTACCCTGGTAACTCTAGTTTCACTAGAGTGTTTCATTGGGTCACCAAGGCTTCAAGTAGATGAGCATCTCCATGTGTTCCACGAATTGAACTAGTTCGAGTGATTTAAATTAGCCCCATTTAATTAGTTAACCTCCATGGAATGCTTTGTGTGAATTCATCATAGTTTTTTATCCGCGACTAGTGACACTAAAACATGATTAGAAGCAAAAAAACTAAAACCACCACCACTTTCAAAGAAAACAAAGAAAACAAGAATCAACACAAATTTTAAAGAAAACATAGTGGACTAAAACTAAGAATAACATTGCTTTCAGTGAAAAAGAAGTTCACTAAAGCTAAAAGCACCATTACTTTTAGTAAAAAACAAAGTGGACTGTTATTTATACTAGAAATTCTTTCATATTGGTATATGTACAGAAACTATGTATTTAAAGCACGAATGTTAATTTAAAAATAATATACAATAAATAATAAAACGTATGGTTTGAAACTAATTAATAAAAATATATGAAATATGTATGATATTAAAATGAAAAAAGAGAGATTAAATTGCGAGTAAAATGAAGTTTAAACATATAAATATATCATATTAAGAATATTAAATGCATTAAATTGTTTATTATTGTGTGGTCATCAATCTTGAGTTTGTGTCGAGTTGATTAGTGACACCAACTCAATCAACAACATTATCAATACTAGAAGTTAATAAAATATGCATAATACAAGTAAAATGTAAATATTATATCAAGATAAATATTTAATTTAGTGGTGAAATTAATATTTTATTGATGTAAACAATATGGGTTCAAATCTCACCATATGTAAGTTTTTTATTGACGTTTTCGGAAAAAAAACTAAATTACCCTCTAATAATATGACTTATTTTAATTATAAAATGATATTTTTGTAATTTTTAACCGAATCGATACACTGGTGACACTAAATAAAATAAAAAATTAACTAATCGTACGAATGCAAAATTAGTTTGTAAAAACAATTGATAATGACACAAGAAGCTATTATAAAAACAATCCCTGTAAGCTCCCCAACTTGGCCTAGACGTTAGACCCGAATTTGAAAGACTACATCAGCCACCGAGATGGCCTAACAGGGTTATCGTAATTTTTTAAAGTAGTTGATTTAAAACATTTATTTAGTTTAATAGAAAACTTAATTTAGATGTCAATCCATTATTGCTTAACTTTTTAATTATCCTTTAGCTGCGGAAAAGATGATATTTACTTGGGTTTTTAATAGAAACTGGGGTTCAATTAATAGTAAAAATTTAATGTCCTAATTAAAATCAAAATTAAGTGTCATGCAACAATAAAAACATTCGGAGTCTTAAATCTCATGCCACTGATCAAATAAAGCATCACAATCTTTGAATAATAAAATAAACAAAAGATTAAGCCTAAAATAATTGAAGATAAAATGGATTGTGCCGAGACCCTCTAAATGTCGTGCTAGCATCCTAACCTGGTGGGTTATCTATAAGGACAAAATTAAAGGGGGAGTGAGCTTTGATGCTCAATGTGAGTCCATTGTAACAAAATCAATTCAACACTCATTAGGACACATTTATTAACATTGCATAGAATAATCAAATATAGCAATTTAGGTCATAATATCGATTTTTCAAATGCAACTATCTCTAATATATCAGAAATCACAATAACTGTTTTCAAGGTAATCAAATCATCAAAATTGTACAATAATCATATTTCATACATGTATAGACATATGTATATTGATTCACGCATATGTATCATAACATAATTTTTAGATTTGTATGCACATGTTTTAAATGATGTCATACAATTTTGGGTTTTAAATAGAATAATTCGTACCTCACCGTTACACACCACAGTAGGAGTTCCCAGAACTCCTTACGCCACATTGTGGATAAACCACTACTGGTTCGCAGATAACAACGGTTACATTAGCTGTGGACACATAACAAGTCCTCGCGATTGGAATTCGCATTTGGCTATAGGTTCGCAGCAAAAGTCTTGCAGATAAAACTTGGTTTTTGCATGTAGATTCTATAGCTTAAACCTGCCGTTGGAATCAGTCTTTGATTGTGGATTCACAACAGTACCCATAAATGGAATTTTCCATTTGGCTGTGAATACACAACAATTTACAGATAAGAACTGTCGCACAACTATGCTCTAAACTTGCCATTTTTCTTGCAGATATATTGCTTGATCTTCCTCCATTCATAACAACTCAACCCATGCAATGCGTTAAGGCATATTAAATAATCTAACTCATGACCAATCAGTACCAATTCAAGCTATTCATGTATTTAGTATGAATAATAATATAGGCATGTCATTCATACGATCGCAAGTATATATATACAAAGGTAATATATACTATTCATAATTCATGCAAATATTTATAAATATAAATAAATACCACATTAAATCGATCAATCATGGATTCTAGCATGTCTCATATCATCAGGGACCTATTCGCATAATTTAATTCACTAAAAATAATTTGGAACCTATTCAGGGATTAATTTGACCAACACATAACATTTTGGGTCAAAACTATAATTTCTAAGTTACAGGGGACACACGGCTGTGTGACTAGATCGTGTAGGAAGCCTTGGATCTTGTGGAAGGGGTATACAACTATGTGGCTAGGCTGTGTGAAAATTGCAAAATTAACTTACAAGACACGATCGTGTGGCAAGCCGTGTGGGGGGTCTTAGGCCATGTGAAAGTCAAACATTCTAGATTTTCAAGGGTGACATTGTCGTGTATGGGGCTGTGTAGTCCTCACTAGCGGCCCACACGCCCGTGTGGTCTGCGCTAGGTTCGGTTTTGGCTCGATTTTCTCATAAAAGAACACACACCTGACTTTAAGGGTTTCGCACGATGATCCTCACGTCCAAGTTTGGCTCGAGACACCTACAATGGGTCTTTCGATAAAAAAATATGCAAGAATTAATATCGACGTTTAAGATTTATTGAAATTATCAAGATTTTTTGGAGAACTTGTAAAAGATTCGAAATTGGTTTGAAATATTGTTAAGAACGGTGTTATTGAAGAATTCTAGGGTTCCATAAATTAGAAACAATAATGCTTACCGATCTTGGCACGTTAGAAACGAGATTGATGACGTTACGATAAATCGATACGAGGAACACATTGAACGGGACTCAATTTCAAACTCGGGATCAAATTAAAATTTCCAACAAAAGAAGTTGAAGATTTTATGAAAAGGAAATAAGTGAATAACAAAAAAAGATGTATTTAAATAAGGGAAAAGAGAAATTTTAATTAAGGTTGGAAAGAAGTAAAAATCCACATGTAATTAAGAAAATAGATTAAATGGTTAGGGTTTCAGAAATTTAAAGGGTTGAATGGTAAAATACTCATTTTTGTCGACATTAAAAAAAAAGAGAAATTGATACGAGGAACAAATTGAATGGGACTTGGTTTCAAACTCGGGATCAAATTAAAATTTTCAACAAAAGAATATGAAGATTTTTATGAAAAGGAAATGAAGGAATAACAGAAAAAGAGGTATTTAAAGAAGAGAAAAAAGAATTTCTAATTTGGGTTGAAAAGAAGTAGAAATCCACATGTAATTAGGAAAATGGATTAAATATTAGGGTTTAAGAAATTTAAGGGGTTGAATGGTAAAATACCCCTTTTTGTTGACATTGAAAAAAAAAGAGAAATCAATACGAAGAACGGATTGAACGGGACTCGGTTTCAAACTCGGGATCAAATTAAAATTTTCAGCAAAAGAAGATGAAGATTTTTATGAAAAAGAAATGAGGGAATAACAGAAAAAGATGCATTTAAAGAGGAGAAAAAAGAAATTCTAATTAGGGTTGAAAAGGAGTAGAAATGCACATGTAATTAGGAAAATGGATTAAATTGTTAGGGTTTAAAAATTTAAGGGGTAAATGGTAAAATACTCTTTTTTGCTGACATTGAAAAATAAAAAGTGGGGGAGTAGTTTTAGTGTGAATCAAACATAGACACAACGAGGAAATTAGAAGCGTTACGCCCATACTTAGTTATTCGCTACCACCTTTAATATATGTACCAATTTGTGTTTGTTTCATAGTTGTTGAAAAATAAAAGAGGAAAAATGAAAAGAGTAGGTCTTGAACTTTGGCTCTCTAGAGAATTTACCCTAGACTAAGGCTTCTTTCTTAAATGTTTTATTAATTCTAGCCTTATGATTTTTGAGGTGTTACAATCTCATTAAGAATGTTTTATTTACAAAACTATTTAAAACACTTAGAGAGAATCGAAAAAGAAAGGTTTTGAAAGAATATGTGATTAACATGGTATGCAAATGTGATTTTTTTTCATTTTTTCTTTCTTTAGGCATATAGTTGATTTTAAGCATTTTCTTAAATCGAATGAATTTTTTGGTGAATTATAAGAGGAGGGTAAAGTCCTAATAGTAACGTGACTAGCGCGACTCGAACTCAAACTACACCTGGGGCAATGAACACCCTGACTATCAGGCCAACACATGAGATTCAAATCGAATAATTTTGTTTTTTTTTTCAATCGGGGCTTTGCATTAGTTGTTTTCTTCTTTTCTAATTCATTAAATTGTGTGGTTATGTGTGACTTTTTTAAAAATAAATTTTCATATCTAAAAACAGACATTTTTTAAAAGGTAAAATAGAGATTCTCAATGTCAAAACTTTCCTCATTTAAGTTTTTTTATTAGTATAGAGATTAGTGGGTATTGAAATTAATAAAAATATTTGTTTATAAAAATGAGCAAGGTAATAGGTGGAATACATAGAGATTAGGGATAATACTATGTTTCCAACAATTCAATTCCCATTATTGTTCTACTGCCTTTAACGGCTTAAATTGAATATGCATGACTCTACTTTAAGTAATCCGGAGAAAGTTGGAAAGGGAATGATTATTCAGGACAATAATGGGGATTGGATTGCTGGAGCATATAAGCAAATCCCATGTTCTGGGGCATAAGAGATAGTCTTATGCTTGTAAGGGATAATAACGTCTCTCATATTATTGTTGAATTTGATGCTTATTCAGTTACAAGCTTAATTCGTATTCATAAGTTGACTAACCCATTACTCCATTCTCTGATACATGATTGCAGGACATTCCTTGATGGCTTTCATCACTATCAATTGAAGCACACGTTTAAGGAGGGTAATCGATATGCAGACATGCTCGTTAGGTTTGTAGAGCGGTTTTGTAAATCCCTTCTATGTGGATCTTTATCTTCTAGTTCTTCATTTTGTCCTAGTTAAGGAGGCTGACAGAGACTTTGGTATCCTTAAAAATAGAAAAAATTTTGTTTAGACTATTTAAAATTTTAAAAATTAATAAAGGTAAAATTATACTTTGACTCTTTTAAAAATAATAAAAAATAAATTTAATCTTTTAAAACTTATAAATATATAGACTATTAAAATTATAAAATTACAATTTTATTATCGTAAAAATTACAATTTAATTTCGACTCAAAATTTTTTTTTAACTTCGTACCTCCCACTGTACGTGTTGAGGTGGCTAGGATTATTATGTAGTGAGATCTTTTTGTTTAGTAATGCTTTATGGTTTCTTCTTGGAGCAAAAAAAAAAAAGTATAATCTATTAATAATAAATTTATTTTATACTAATATTTTATATACTTTATAATTAATTTAATTTGAATTGAGTAAAAATTTATATCATTATTTAAAAATCATTTTATATTAATATGATAATTAAATTTACATAAAAATATTTTTGACACATAATTAATTTGATGTAAAATAAAAAATTGTTCAAATTTGATATAATATGGACCGAACAAAACTTAAAGTTTAGAGAGATATTGTTATCATCCATGGAATAAATAACACACTTTTTGAACTTTTAGAAAACTTATATTTTTAAAAGTATTTAAAATTATTTGTATTTTTTAATTTTTAAAACTTTTTAATTGTTTATATAATTTATTTTTGAAATTTTAGTTTACCAAACAAAAAAAAAAGCACACATAGAATGTATTTTCCACGATATTGTTTTATAATTAAAAGGTCCTCCCCTATTTACAAGGTTTTTTTTTAAAAGAAAAAAGGAAAAACCCTAAAAAAGAACTTATCTTGAATGTTGAGGAGGAGGATGATAAGTTAAGGACAAGTCTAAAAGTTGTGTTGGACTTTCTCTACTTTTAACTTCAAAACCGAAAAAAATGGTGATGGGTGTCCTTTTTCTCACATAAATCGACTTCAAATCTAACGGTTCTTACATTAAATACGGAACCCCTCATATAAACATAATAGATCAAATCTTAATCAATATCGTAACCTCGTATCAAACAAAAGTCACTTCCTCAAAATCCTCACCTCCCTCCAAATTTTAACACACAAATCAAATCATCCAATATATTTTCAAATTTAAAAGATAATGTTATTATTATTGTTGGATGCAACATCATGACCATTGTAAAGTTAGAATTTTCTTTTCTGTAAAATTAAAATTTAGCAAAAAATATAATTAATATTAATTAATGCATCCATGTTTGTTGGTATTGAAGAAGACCAAAATAGAATTATAATCCAATGTCAGGTGTCCGTTGTGTAGGACCGGTTTCAAAAAAAAAAAAAAAAAGAAAGATAGCCGTTAGAAGGAGCGGTAAGAGCAATAAAACAACCCACGTACTTCAACTGTGTTCAAAACGTATTGAAAAAAAACATTGATAAATGGGAAACCAAAACATAAGAAAAGAAACTAGCCGTTAGGCTTAAAGAGCCTCTGCTCCCTTATTACATTCATCAGACATTTTGTCTCCTATTTTTATTTTTATTTTTATTTTTGTCCCAATACCAAAAGATTCTTCTTTCACAGATCTTCACGTGGTGTTTTCACAGTTAAAAAAAAAACCCCACCCTTGGAAACTCTTTTTCGTTCCTTTCTTCTACTACAAAAAAACCCCTAACTTCACCTATTTCCCCTGTTTCATTCCCTTCTCCATGCCTACCACCTTTGCTTAATAATTCCCTATCTTTCTTTCTTTCTTTCTTCTTCTTCTTCCTTTGCCACTCATTCCTTAATGGCAACGCAAAAACAAGATTGTTGCTCACATTATACAAAGGAGAAATGGAAGGGTATTTCTCTTTTTACCCACATTTTCTTTCTTGTTTGTTTCTTCATTCAACCGGTCTCCAGTGATAAGGGGGGTTGGGATGGTGTTGTTGTCACGGCAGCGGATTTCCATGCACTTCAAGCGTTTAAGCAAGAGCTAATTGATCCCAAAGGGTTCTTGAAAAGCTGGAACGATAGTGGCTATGGTGCTTGTTCTGGTGGTTGGGCTGGTATCAAGTGTGCTCGAGGTCAAGTCATTGTTATTCAACTTCCATGGAAAGGATTAGGTGGGAGAATCACTGAGAAAATTGGTCAGCTTCAAGCTCTTCGTAAGCTTAGCCTCCATGATAATCTCATTGAAGGCTCTATCCCTCGTGCATTAGGCATTATTCCTGATCTTAGAGGTGTTCAATTATTCAATAATAGGCTTTCAGGCTCGGTCCCTGCTACATTAGGTTCATGCCCTTTGCTTCAAACTCTTGACCTTAGTAATAATTCACTCACTGGGGTAATCCCTGAGAGTCTTGTGAACTCTACTAAGCTTTATAGACTCAACCTTAGCTTCAATTCCTTTTCAGGATCGATCCCTGTTAGTTTCACTCGTTCTACTTCTCTTATTTTTCTTGCCCTTCAACACAACAACCTTTCTGGTTCAATCCCAGATTCTTGGGGTTCAAATGCAACCCAAAAGAAACGCTTTTGTCCACTTCGATACTTAACCCTTGACCATAACTTCCTCTCTGGAACCATGCCTGCCTCTTTGGGAATGTTGAGTGAGCTACAAGAAGTGTCTCTTAGCCACAATCAGATTACTGGACCCTTACCAAATGACTTAGCAAGGCTTTCTAGGCTTAGAAATCTAGACCTTTCTAACAATGCAATCAATGGAAGTTTGCCAGTTAGTCTCTCAAATCTTTCCTCTCTTGTTGTTTTAAATCTGCAAGGCAATGGTCTTGAAGACCAAATCCCAGAATCTATTTCCGGTTTGCATAACCTTTCTGTTCTTGTTTTGAAGAGAAACAAATTGAGTGGTCCAATTCCAGCATCTGTTGGGAACATTTCCAGTTTGACTCAACTTGATTTGTCAGAGAACAAGCTCAGTGGACAAATCCCATTTTCTATTGCAAATCTTAAAGGTCTTAACACCTTAAATGTTTCATATAACAACCTCTCTGGTCCTGTTCCAGCTCCACTTTCCCAAAAGTTCAACTCAAGCTCTTTTGTGGGGAATCTTGAGTTATGTGGATATAGCGGGTCATCTCTATGCCCTTCACCAGCACCTTCCCAAAACCTACCTTCATCACCCTCTGAGGAACCAAGACATAAACATGGAAAACTGAGTACCAAAGATATAATCCTAATTGCTGCAGGAGCCCTTCTTATAGTTCTCCTTGTTGTTTGCTTGATTTTGCTTTGCTTCTTGATCAGAAGAAGGGGTACATCAAAAGCCAAAGAGGGTCAAACAACAACCAGAACTGCTGCTGCTTCAGCAGCTGCAAGAGGTGAGAAGGGAATTCCACCTTCAGCTGGTGAAGTTGAAGCAGGTGGAGAAGCTGGGGGGAAACTAGTTCATTTTGATGGGCCCATGGTTTTCACTGCTGATGATCTTCTATGTGCCACTGCTGAGATTATGGGGAAAAGCACCTATGGGACTGTTTATAAGGCCACATTAGAGGATGGGAACCAGGTAGCAGTGAAGAGATTGAGAGAAAAGATCACCAAAGGTCAAAAAGAATTTGAAAGTGAGGTCAATGTGCTAGGCAAAATCCGGCACCCCAATCTTCTGGCTTTGAGAGCTTATTACTTAGGACCTAAAGGAGAGAAGCTTCTTGTTTTCGATTACATGCCTAAAGGGAGTCTTGCAACATTCCTTCATGGTAAGTAAAATTCAAACTAATAAACAATTTTTTGATTAATTAAGTATATATTGCAGTTTTCATCCAGCTAATGATGTGTTCTATTCTGGATTCTCCCGGTGGCAGCTCGAGGGCCTGAGACACCCATTGATTGGCCAACAAGGATGAGAATAGCAAAGGGTGTTACAAGAGGTCTGATGTACCTTCACACTCAAGAAAACATCATCCATGGGAACCTTACATCAAGCAATGTCTTACTTGATGAGGACACAAGTGCTAAAATATCAGATTTTGGCCTTTCTCGTCTAATGACAGCTGCTGCAAATGCAAATGTAATTGCGACCGCAGGAGCGTTAGGTTACCGAGCACCGGAGCTTTCGAAGCTCAAGAAAGCCAACACAAAAACTGATGCCTATAGCCTTGGTGTTATCATATTAGAACTCCTAACAGGGAAGTCCCCCGGAGAGGCAATGAATGGAGTGGATTTGCCACAATGGGTTGCCTCAATAGTTAAAGAAGAGTGGACAAATGAAGTGTTTGATCTCGAGTTAATGAGGGATGCATCTTCCATTGGTGATGAGTTGCTCAACACTTTGAAACTGGGTTTACATTGCGTGGACCCATCGCCATCGGCAAGACCCGAAGTTCATCAGGTTCTCCAGCAGCTAGAAGAGATTAGACCAGAGAGTGAGACACCTGCTAGCTCTGCACCTTCTGGTGATGATGGAGCTGGAGGAGTTCCTTCAACAAGCGAGTGAAAAAAGGGGGGTGTTCATGTATTAGGCATAGGCACTAGAGAGCATTGATTCTTTTATTCTTACAAGAGATATCCTTAGATATTAATTTTGTGTGCTGTCTGTAAATATGTTTTTAATAGTTCCAGGTTGTTTGCCCCTTTGAATTGTTATGATGTAGTTCAGTTCCACTCCCTGGAAAGACTAGGCGATTTTGAAGTTGTCTGCATTTGATTCAGTTGAGAAATGATTGTTTTTCAATCCAAATCTTTGGCCACTTTGCATATGCAACAATGTCTTCTGATACTAACAGCCGAGCAAAAAGAAAAAGAAAGCCGTAACAACTTTGAATATCAACTTCAGATATCTTTTCCGGGGAAAACAGAAGAAAAAGAAAAAGTTCTGTGGCATATTTCCATACATTTTCAATAAAGTGGCCAACCTGTCCTTGTTTCCATTTCTTACCAAACCTATAATGCTGTTCCAATTTAGACAAACTCTTTTTTTTTTTTCAAAAATGCTTTAATTTAATTTAATTTAATATTTTTCTCTCTCATTTTAATGGGTGAAATATAGAAAAATGCCCTTTTCTTTTTAAATTACTAGATTAAGTAAAAAAAAACGAAAATACCTCTGGCTGAACTCGTTTTTAGCGAGTTTGTAGGAAAACGCTTCTAGCTCCATAAACTGGACACACTTTTCTGTCAATCCGCTGAAAACGCTTCCAACTAAAAACATTTTTCATAATGGCTACCCCGCACCCTAATTGTCAAAATCCCAACAGCTCCCCCTACCCTCGACTATTATTTCAAAGGCCGTTTAACCCCCCCACAACGTTCCCCCCTTTTTTTTCCTACACAAACCCCTAATTCTTATTCTTTTTCAATTTAGTCTCATCTCAACTCTCTCTCACACATTCTCAATTCTCTTTCAAATTTATCTAAATTCTCACTTAATTCTCACTCAATTTTATTCCTCTCTCAACTTTTTTTATTAAAATTGTATTAAGGTTTTTTAAAATTAATTTTGTATTACAATTTATTTCGTATTTATTACAATTAGGAATGACAAAATCTCTTATTTGTTTGGATGGCAAGCACATTTCGATCGATCAATTGCAAATGATAAGAAATTTTTTTATATTTAATCTAATTTAATTTAAATATTTTGTTGTTATACTGAAATTTAATATTTTGTATATATATTTTTATATATAGTAGGAAGATCGGATTTTGAAGACATATATTCGTAATCTACTCGTTCCTCCATCGTCTTTAATTGAACCATACATGAGAGATGAGAGATTTTTGCATGTGGCACGTATGGGTAGGGGGTGTAACTGGACCCCACACTTGTAAGCATATTGGCGGAAAGATGGAGACCCAAGACGCACACATTCCATCTTCGATGCGACGAGTGTACTATCACACTCGAGGATGTGTAGTTACAGCTCGAGTTACCGGTGGATGGGTCGGTAGTGAATGGGTTAGTTGTCGCAGCCAATTGGAGAGATGTATGCAAGCAACTTTTAGGGAGGGTTTCAAACACGATTTATGGAGCCCAAATATATATGAATTGGTTGAAAAGAAATTTTGGTGGGCTCGATGCTGAATTGAGTGAAGTTGAAAAAGAATAATACTCTCGAGAGTACATTCTTATGATCATCGGAGGTCTCCTACTGCTCGATAAATCACGAAATCTTGTCCATTTAAGGTGACTGCTAAAACTTGTGAACTTTAAGGTGGCTGCGGAATCGAGGGTTGTTACAAATGTGGTATAACACATTTGGATCCAGCAACCGGGTCAGATTTGGGGTGTTACACAATATTTCTCATTTTTTTCTTTTAACATTGTAATACAAGTTTTAAGCTTTTGTCCATTTAAGTTGGCTGCTAAAACTCGTGAACTTTAAGGTGGCTGTGAAACGAAGGTTGTTACAAATGTGGTATAATATATTTGAATCAAGCAATTAGGTCAGATTTGAGGCGTTATACAATATTTCCCCTTTTTTCCCTCTTAATATTGTAATACAAGTTTTAAGCTTAAAAAAATTGGGTAGTCTCTTAGTTTCATATTTAATTATGGTTTTTTGAAGAAAAAAAATGGAAGCAGACTTACAACAGTATCAAAAGTAAGAAACTAGGGTTATTAAGATTAATTTGGGTATTTGATATTTGTTTTTATTTTTTTATTTGAGATTTTTTTCCTTAGTTCATGAAAAACACTCAAAGAATTTCAAGAAATACAATTGAATATCGAATATCCAAAATTTTAAAGTAAAATTCTTTGCAATTTTTATCAGGAAAGAAAAACAAATATTGAATACCCAAATTGCTTAATCTTGGTAATCTTAATCTCTTACTTTCCATTCCGTTGTAAATTTGCTTCCAATTTTTTTCTTCAAAAGAAAATGAAATCTAAAAGTAAGAGATTCTTAAAATCTTTTTGTTCCTAAAACAAAAGAAAATTAGATGTTCTGCTCTTTATTTTATTGAGGTAGATTAAATCTTAAATCTAAAACTTAGATTTATTCATTTTGATCTAAAGTTTAAAAACAATTTAATTCTCATTATTCTCATTTTAACAAATATATTTGAACAAATATAGTTTGTAATCTCTACTCGTAATTGTCTTCACATTGGAATAGAAAGAATTCCAATTATAGAAAAATAAAACTAGAAACTAAACAAAGAAAACTATGTGGCTAGGTCTAAAATTGATTGTCTATTAGGGTTATATGAACCTCTTTATATAGGCTAAATTTTGTGTGCTTTATGCCTAAAATACCTATGATACTTTGGGTACAAGTAATAAATAAAATCTGAGAAAATTTGCCAAGATACAATTGCTGACGTCATCATTGCTTATGCCCCACGTTTAGCTTGTGTCTCAACACAAGGAAGGTTGTGTCTCAACACAGGGGGTGTGTCATGACACGACACCGATTTCTTTAGTTTGGATTTTTGGTTTCATGTGTTGCATCTCAGGAAGCTTGGATATCATTCCTCAGGCTTTTGGGCTTAGAAATACATATTCTACACACTCAAATAGATTGATTAGCACTACCTAAGTCCCGTATTGGACTAATAGGTAAACTAACATCAATTATTGCATAAAAGCGCTTACTTTGCTAATAATTAAATCTAAACTAAGAAATGGGAAAACGTTATAAAATATATTAAAATGCCTAGAAAAAAAAGATCTTTAAATGTCGAAATGTACCAAAACTACCACTACATTTGGCAATAGGTCAATACCCATGCTTGGATATTGCGATATCATTGTGAAGTGCCTCGATCTTCTTCAATTCAGCACTGTTAGGGGTATCACGAGTTTTAGGCTTTGATGTTGCGATACTCCCTTCTAGTTGATGTTTCCGCTCATGTTTGGGCCTTCGATGACTCCCTACAACACTCAATCAACCATTAGGATCCCTATGGCACATTTGGTCAATTCGGGTCTCAAAAGTAGCATAAAATGCATTAATTCACTTATTAAAGCAAAGAACTAAAATTAAGTAAAAACATGACAAAAAAAACATATAATTTGCTTGAGAATAAGCTCATTAAGTGTAATCGAGAGCCTGATTTGACATATCAAATTATGGCAGATCACAGGTCAAGCAAGAGTTGTTACAAATGTGGTATCACACATTCAGATCCGACGACTGGGTTGGGTTTGGGTGTTATACAATATTTCCCCTTTTTTCCCTCTTAATATTGTAATACAAGTTTTAAGCTTAAAAAATTGGGTAGTCTCTTAGTTTCATATTTAATTATGTTTTTTTGAAGAAAAAAATAGAAGCAGACTTACAACGGTATCAAAAGAAAGAAACTAGGGTTATCAAGATTAAGCAATTTGGGTATTTGATATTTGTTTTCTTTTTTTATTTGAGATTTTTTTTCTTGGTTGATGAAAAGCACTTAAAGAATTTCAAGAAATATATTTGAATACCGAATACCCAAAATTTTAAAGTGAAATTCTCTGCAATTTTTTTTAGGAAAGAAAAACAAATATCGAATACCCAAATTGCTTAATCTTGTTAATGCTAATCTCTTACTTTCCATTCCCTTGTAAGTTTACTTTCAATTTTTTTCTTCAAAAGAAAATTAAATACGAAAGTAAAAGATTCTTGAAATCTTTTTGTTCCTAACACTTGTATTGAATGCAGCAAAAAAAGAAGAAGATTAGATGTTGTGCTCTTTACTTTGATAAGGTAGATTAAATATTAAATGTAATGTTCAGATTTATTCATTTTGATCTAGTGATTAAAAACAATTTGATTCTCATTATTCTCATTTTAAGACTTGTGAGATTTACCCATATTTGACTACGAATTTGTTGGTAAAACCAAAGGTTTTAGTTTTTGGCAACGACCCCAAAAACTTGACCATCTCTAAATGTGTTATTGTTTAGAGTATAAATATCACACCAAAATATATAATTAAATCAGCTGTGTCTGCAAGTATACGAGTTAAATTATAGTATAGTAGTGTTACAACGAAACACTGGTAAGTATTCCGAGGATTGTATCCAAGAGATTGCAGATTGGAGAATCTTATTATTAAATTAATTATAGAAAATAATTACTAATCTAATTGAGTCACAAGTTAATAGTGTGAATCATATTAAAGTATTAATTAGACTAATTAAATTAATTAACCTAAACTAACCTAATGGAATTTCCTATTCCTAGTGTTCACAATACAAGCCTCTAGCCCATCATCGATTAAATCCCTAATTAAAAATTAAGTCGCTAATTACCCTCAATTAAGTTATTTACCACCCTTAGCTAAGAATACCCTCTCGGTCTCATCTCACGAAGGATTACCACCTAAGTCACCCTTTCTGTCTCTTCTTAGGCATACGGATACCCTTTCGGTCTCACCGCTTGGCACAAGTTATACTCGATAGGATACCCTCTCGATCTCACCTATCTAGATATTCTACTAGGGACGTCACTCCCTAATATACTCAATACTCTAAAATAAACACCCAAATTTGGATAAATAATTCATTAATTGATTAATCAGTTCCATAACTAAAACATGCAATATATGAAATAAAATACAATAATTTATTCCAATATTCATATAAATGTTAATTGGATAGATAAACAAAATATAAAATAAAAGAATAAAATAAAAGAGTAAAGAGAATGCTCATAAATAAATATATTGAAGCGCAGTTACGGAGCAATCTCTACTCGCAATTTTCTTCACATTGGAATAGAAAGAATTTCAACTACAAAAAAATAAAACAAAAAACTAAAGAAAGAAAACTATGTAGCTAGGTCTAAAATTGATTGTCTATTAGGGTTACAGGAACCTTTTTATATAGGCTAATTTTGGTGTGCTTTATGCCTAAAATACCCTTGATACTTTGAGTGCAAGCAATAAATAAAATCTAAGAAAATTTGCCAAGATATGGTTGCTGATGTCATCATTGCTTGCGCCCCATGTTCAGCCTGTGTCTCAACACGGGGGTGTGTCGCGACATGACATCGATTTCTTGAGTTTGGAGTTCTAGTTTCACGTGTTGCGTCTCGGTAAGCTTGAGTATCATTCCTCAGGCTTTTGGGCTTAGAAATACACACCCTACACACTCAAATAGCCTGATTAGCACTACCTAAGGCCCATATTGGCCTAATAGGTCAACTAACATCAATTATTGCATAAAACACTTATTTTTATAATAATTAAATCTAAACTAAGAAGTGCGGAAACGTAATAAAATATATTAAAATGCCTAGAAAACAAGCTCTTTTGCTGAAATGTACCAAAACTACCACTACATTTGGCTGTAGGTTAATATCGTGCTTGGATATTGCGATATCACTATGAAGTGCCTCAATCTTCTTCAATTTAACACTGTTAAGGGTATCACGAGTTCTAGAAGTCGATGTCGCTATACCCTCTTCTAGGTGATGTTTTCGCTCATGTTCGGGCCTCCAATGACTCCCTTCAACACTCAATCAACCATTAGGATCCCTATGGTGCATTTGGTCAATTCAGGTCTTGAAAGTAGCATAAAATGAACTTATTCACTTATTAAAGCAAAGAACTAAAACTAAGTAAAAACACGAAAAAAACATATAATTTGCTCGAGAATAAGCTCATTAAGTTTAATGGAGAGCCTAATTTGACATATTAAATTATCACAAATCACGGGGCAGGCGAAGGTTTCTACAAATCTTGTATCACACATTCAGATCTGGCGATCGAGTCGGGTTTAACATTGTAATACAAGTTTTAAGCTTAAAAATTAGATAATCTCTTAGTTTCTGTAAAAAATAGAACGTTGATAATAATAATGTATCGCAAAGAAAAAGAAAAAAAATAAAGGACACAGATTTTTACGTGGAAACCCTTTCGGGAAAAAAACCACGGGCAGAGGAGAAGATAATTCATTATGTCGAATTGGAATGATTACAAGTGGAGTAGACTATGTCTATTTATAGGTGTGTAAAACCATATTCTAATCAAAATAAAATAGAAGTAATACAGTAAGGTTAAAACACCTTATTCAAATCAACATTAAACAGAAGAAGTATACTTTTATTCGAACTTCTCTTGCACACTTGTATTTTATTTTATCATGAATTTGAGTCATATCTATAGTAGTTTCATATTTATCTATTTATTTTTGAATAAAAAAATAGAAGTAGATTTACAACGGGATTGAAAGTAAGAAACTAGGGTTATCAAGATTAAGCAACTCAAGTATTTGATATTTGTTTTTGTTTTTTTATTTTAGTTTTTTTTCTTGGTTGATGAAAAGCACTCAAAGACTTTCAAGAAATACAATTGAATACCGAATACCCAAAATTTTAAAGTGAAATTCTTTGCAATTTTTTTTAGGAAAGAAAAACAAATATTGAATACCCAAATTGCTTCGTCTTGGTAATCTTAATCTCTTACTTTCCGTTCCATTGTAAAATTGCTTTCAATTTTTTTTCTTCAAAGGAAAATTAAATCTGGTTGTAAGAGATTCTCGAAATCTGTTTGTTCCTAAAACTAGTATTACATGGAGAAAAAAAAGATTAGATGTTGTGCTCTTTATTTTAATGAGATGGATTAAATCCAAAATGTAAGGGTTAAATTTATTCATTTTGATCTAAAGATTAAAAACAATTTGATTCTCATTATTCTCATTTTAAGAGTTGTGAGATTTACCCAATTTTCACTACGAATTTGTTGGTAAAACCAAAGGCTTCAATCCCTGGCAACGACGCCAAAAACTTGATCGCCTATAAACGTGTTATTGTTTAGAGTATAAATACCACACCAAAAATATATAATTAAATCAACGGCGTCCACAATTATACAGGTCAAATTATAGTATAGTAATGTTATAACGAAACACTGGTAAGTATTCCAAGGATCGTACCCAAGAGATTACAGATTGGAGAATCTTATTATTAAATTAATTACAAAAAATGATTATTAATCTAATCGAGTCACAAGTTAGTAGTGTGAACCCTATTAAAGTATTAATTAACCAAATTAAATTAATTAACTTAAACTAACCTAATGATATTTCCCATTCCTAGTGTTAACAATGCGAGGCTTTAGCCTATGATCGATTAACTCTGTAATTAATAATTAAATTGCTAATTACTCTCAATTAAGTTATTTACCACCATTAGCTAAGAATACTGTAACACCCTGGATTTTGGGGTTAGAAGTTTTGAGCTTTGTGGTTAGGGTCAGTGAGTAGGTTGAGCTATTGTGTTTAGTTGTGCATTTTAATGTCAAAATGGGCCTATTGGTCTAGTGGTTAGCTGTGTGTTAGTGTATCTCTAGGTCATGTGTTTGAATCTTTGTGTGTGTGTTTTGGAGAAATATTTTTATTTTGTTAAATAGTAGACTTGTTTTAAGTTTAAAAATAATTATTTGATTTATTTTTATGATTTTTATTATGATTTATTGTTATTACTTTCTTTCTTTTCACGTTCTCCTCTCCCACTCCCTCTCCTTCGTTGGCTTTTATTTTTTCTTTTTCTTTTTTTGGGAAATAATTTCGCTTGCGGATTTCGGAGAGCTTCGCTAATTTGTTGTTGAGTTGGTGTCTGGACGTCATTGATTGTGAATCAGGTGTGGGTTTCGAATATTTTCTATTTTGTTTAGAAATTATTGAGTCGATTCCATAAAAGTTGGCATTTCACGTGTGTGTTGTAACCGGTTATTTGCGATGCTGCATTGATGTTTTATGCTTAGAATTTGTTCAATTTGGTTTGATTTTAGGTTATCAAGGGATGGGAAGTGTTTCGAGTGTGAAAGCACGATTTTTGGGATATTTTCAATATGGTTTTGTGACCACACGGGTGGCCATACATGAGAAGTTCACACGGTCGTTTACAGTTAGGAATCAGAGTTTTTGGGAAAAATTTGGTGCCACATGGTCGTGTGGCCGATTTAGAGATTTTAGTCGATATTCACACGGTTGTGCCCTTTAGGCACATGAGCATGTGTGATTGGGAATTAGGGTTTGGGTGAATTTGTGCCACACGACCATGTGACTAATTTGGGGATTTGGGGATCCCACACGGGCGTGTGTTTTGGACACAAGGCTGTGTCTGGTGGGAACATGGGTGTGTGAGACCCTCACACGACTGTGTCTGCCCTGTACTCTATTTTAGCACAAATGGACAAAGAGTTACACGACCTATTCACACGACCATGTCCCTAGCTCACACGAGCGTGTGCCTTCTCCTGCACGGGCGTGTTGACCCCCACACGACCTAGGCATTTCCACACGGCCAGAGCACACGGTCGTGTGGCCCTGAGTCACCAATTTTAGTTCCGTGTATGTTTTTAATCTGAAAATGTGTCTCTACGTTCAGACCCTTGGCTAGGCTTTAGTGAAGGTAGTCAAGACGCCGATCTGGGCTCCGATTTATGTATTATTTGTGATTGTTGTGCGAGATAATGACTTGTTAATGTGATGTGACCTAATGATTAAGAATGTGATAGTTGAATCTGAATCTGAATCCAGTTAGTTAGGTGTGTGTGTGTCTATTTCGGTCTGACTGTCTGTCGATGTGTTCACTTTCCATGAGGTTATAGGCATACATGCATTTGCATAAAGTAATTTTTGGGTTGGTTGTGAAGATAAGGAAGACTGAATCTGATTTGATTTGGCAGTTTATACTGCAACATATCGGTACAGTGGTTTACCACACTGTACCGCATATACATCATCTTTGCTGCGTAATATTATTTGATCTGGCAGTTTAAACTGCAATATATATATGTACAATGGGTTATCGAAATGCTCTATATTGTATATACGTCAGCTTTGCTGCGTATTATTATATGAGTGGCTTATACCACATACATGGTGTGTAGTGTTGGATGGGCCTTTTGAGGTCCTATAAGGTGTGTTTGGTTGGATGAGCTTAAACAGCTCTTTTGGGGTGTGATCAGGGGACGGTGAAGTGTTTTGGCTAGATGGATGGGTTTTTAATACTTGACTACATTCATATGCATCTGGATGTGAGCTGCTTATCTGTAATCTGTTAGTTCGTCATAACATTTATGACTGATTCTATGGGCATTAAGGTGTTAGTGTACTGTCATTTTGGATTGTGATGATAAGTATTTTTGTATCGACCTATTGACGAGTTTATCTGTTGAGCATTTTGTGTGTGATTTGGTGTGCTTTGATCGTTATGTTTGTTTGGGACGTTGGTTTCGAGTTTGCTTTCTATTTCTGCGTATCTCTATAAGTACTTCTCGTTATTGAACAACTGTTTGGTTTCTGATTTGTAATTCCGTTGTTAGATACATTTTGAACTCACACTGAGCTCGTATAGCTCACCCCCGTAACCTTTGCCCTTGTAGGTACATTTTTAAATCCTGACGCTGGACTCGGTATGTGGAGGTCTTAGACAGTCACGGTTAAAAATAGGCTTTAATAGTGTTTTTAATAATTTCTGAGTTTATAATTAAACACTTTGAATTATAAGTACTGTTTTGAAAACTGTGGTACTGAATTTTGTGTTTTACGCACGTAAGTGTCATTGAAACTATATTTTCTTTTGAAATATCAGGATTTTATAACTGAGAATTTTATGTCAATTAAATACTGTAAAATTTTCTAGTGGTAAATTTTTAATTTTTCTACGATCACTTCGGTGATTAATGTGACCTCCGAAGTTTGGCCAAAACTTCTGGGCTGGTTTTTGGGTGTTACAAATACCCTCTTGGTCTCATATTCACTAAGAATTACCACCTAAGTCACCTTTTTAGTCTCTTCTTACGCATACGAATACCCTTTCAGTCTCACCGCTTGACACAAGTTATACTCGATAAGATATCCACTCGGTCTCACCTGTCTGCTTATTCTACTAGGGGCATCACTCCCTAATATACTTAGTACACTTGAATAAACACCTAATTTGGATAAATAATTCCTTATTCTATTAATCAGTTCCAAAACTTAAACATGCAATATATGAAATAAAGAATAATAATTTATTTCAATATTCATACAAACGTTAATTGGCTAGATAAATGAAATATAAATAAAAGAATAAAATATAAGAGTAAAGAGAATGCTAATGAATAAATATATTGAAGCGCGGTTCTGGAGCAATCTCTATTCGTAATTGTCTTCATATCAGAAACTAAAAAATTATGACTATAGAAAAATAAAACTAAAAAATTCCGACTATAGAAAACTATGTCTAGGTCTAAAATTGATTGACTATTAGGGTTACAGGAACCTCTTTATATAGGCTAATTTTGGTGTGCTTTATGCTTAAAATATCGTTGGCACTTTGGGTGCAAGTAATATATAAAATCCGAGAACATTATCCAAGATATTACTACTGGCATCATCATTTCTTACTCCCCACATTCCAGCCTGTGTCTCAACACAGGGAAGGCTATGTCTCAACATAGGGGGTGTGTCGTGACACGACACCAATTTCTTGAGTTTGGAGTTCTAGTTTCACGTGTTACATCTCGGGAAGCTTGGGTATCATTCCTTAGGCTTTTGGTCTTAGAAATACACACCCTACACACTTAAATAGACTGATTAGCACTACCTAAGGCCCATATTGGCCTAATAGGTCAACTAACATCAATTATTGCATAAAACACTTATTTTTCTAATAATTAAATCTAAACTAAGAAATGCGGAAACGTAATAGAATATATTAAAATGCTTAGAAAACAAGCTTTTTAAGGGCTGAAACGTACCAAAACTACCATTACATTTGGCGGTAGGTCAATACCCATGCTTGGATATCGAGATATCACTATGAAATGCCTCGATCTTTTTCAATTCAGCACTGTTAGGGGTATCACAAGTTCTAGGCTTCGATGTTGTGATAGCCCTTTATAGGTGATGCTTTCGCTAATGTTCGGGCCTCCAATTAGCCCCTACAACACTCAATCAACCATTAGGATACCTATGGTGCATTTGGCCAATTCAGGTATCAAAAGTATCATAAAATGCACTAATTCACTCATTAAAGCAAAAAACTAAGTAAAAACATGAAAAAACATATAATTTGCTAGAGAATAAGCTCATTAAGTGTAATAGAGAGCCTAATTTGACATATCAAATTATGGCAGATCATGGGTCGGGCGAGGGTTGTTATAAATATGGTATCACACATTCGAATCCAACGACCAGGTCAAGTTTGGGGTGTTACACAATATTTCCCTTTTTTTATTTTAACATTGTAATACAATGTTTAAGGTTAAAAAAATTTGGTAATCTCTTAGTTTCATATTTAATTATATTTTTTTGAAGAAAAAAATAGAAGCAAACTTACAACAAGATCAAAAGTAAGAAACTAAGGTTATCAAGATTAAGCAATTCATGTATTTGATTTCTGTTCTGCAAAGCATGGAATCCGATGACTACTGATTTCTATTAAATATACGGTTGCATGTTCAACATCCTTACTGTTCTGATTCTTTATTTGCATGCCATGTCACATTACATAGGTTTAGGATGATATGGTAAGGAGAAAGTTCTGGTAGTTTAATGATCTGCACTATCTGGTAGTTTATTCACATATATGTTCTGGCAGCTTGATTGCAAATATGGTGGCTTGGTCACATGTATCTGTTCTAGTAGTTTATTTACGACTCTGGTGGCATTTTCCACAATTATCTTTTGGTGTGTTTTGGATGGACGACTTCTGGGAACTCTATTTGGTGCGTAGCGAAGTTCGGTAGGAAATTTTTGAAAAAAATCCGCATTATGTTTTTCTAAAAAATACTGCATTGACATAATCATACACTCTCAGTCTGCTCAATTGCTCGTCGTAGAATTCTTTGTGATATTCTGATCTATTTACTACATTATCCATATTTATGCTTGAGCTAAGTCACACACTAAGCTCTATAGCTCACCCATTTACTTTATCTCCTCAGGTAGCTCACAGGATTAGGGATCAGCGGCGTCTTGGTGACTTAGATTGGGTTTTCCTCACATAAGATGGTTTAATTTAATTATTAATTAGAATTATTGGACTTTTGGACTTGTGAACTAATTTTTGGACTTTATTTTTTGTTTTGGGTTTTCTGTCAGATATTAGTTAAATGGTTTAAATAATTCGTCTGATTTATGCTAATAAAAATAAAATATTTGATTGTCAAAATAAAACAATTAAAATTAAGAAGCAGGTTTAAATTGGTTGTGAATGGTGAATGTTTTTTGTAAACACTTATTTGGCAATGACTAAGTTTTCTAAGAAAGAATTGAAACTTGTTTTCTGCAAAATTATCAACATTGTATAATACAATATTTTGGAAAGCAAATAATTTGTTTTCTCTTTTATTTGAGTAGGCGTTGTCACCTTTAAGATACGGCCATAACGTATAGGCCGGGTTTGGGGTGTTACATTTAAGCTTAAAAAAATTGGGTAATCTCTTATTTTCATATTTATTTATTTATTTTTGAAGCAAAAAAATTGGAAGCAAACTTACAACGGGATCAAAAGTAAGAAACTAGGGTTATAAAGATTAAGTAATCCGGGTATATGATATTTGTTTTTGTTTTGTTATTCGAGATTTTTTTTCTTGGTTGATGAAAAGCACTTAAAAACTTTCAAGAAATACAATTGAGTACCGAATACCCAAAATTTTACAGTGAAATTCGTTGCAATTTTTTTTAGAAAAAAATACTAAATAACCAAACTGTTTAATCTTGGTTATCTTAATTTCTTACTTTTTTTTTGTTGTAAATTTGCTTCCAATTTTTTTTTTCAAAAGAAAATGAAATTCAAAAGTAAAAGATTATCGAAATATTTTTGTTCCTAAAACGTGTATTACATGGAGAAAAAAAAGAAGAAAATTAGGTGTTGTGCTCTTTATTTTAATGAGGTAGATTAAATTTTAAATCTAAAACTTAAATTTATTCATTTTGATCTAAAGTTTAAAAACAATTCAATTCTCATATATTCCCATTTTAAGAATTATCACTATAGTTAAGATTTTCAGTATGAATTTTTTGAGAATAAAAAGTCTCCATTTTTGGGCAGAATAACTATAGATGAAAGTTGTGTTAATAGCCTTACTAGTGCCATCTATTTATAGAGAGAGAAGGTAGAACGCTTGTTGAATTGTAGAAGTTTATTTCAACTAGAAAAAAAACTTGTCACATCCCAAAAATCGGGTTAGAAGAAATTGGGTTTGTGAAACCAAGATCGGTTAGGCCCTGATTTTTGAGTTAAGATTGTGAAAATTTTATCAAGTGAATTAATCTGGTTCAGTGGTTGAGAGATGTGAGTAGTGTCTGTGAGGTTTCGGGTTCTAATCTTTTCCCTTTAAATTTTGCCTAAACCCCTATCTTTGAACTTGTAGTTTATATATTATTTGTGCTCAAGTGATGTTAAGAATGAGTTTGCTAGTTCAGTAGTAAGGCTTCAGGTTACCCAAGGGTTTTGAGTTTGAATCTTGTTGTGCGCAAGTGAAAATTATTTTTGTTTCAAAGGGGAAATTTTGATAATGATTACTCATTATATTTAGTGGGAGTTAGTGGGGATATGGGTGGCTTGAAAAAATTATTATTAAAATTATTTCCCCTACAAAATTCCTCGTTTGAAACCGTCCACACTTTTTCCCAGATTTTGTTTTTCACGTTAGCATAAAAATTCCTCTTTTGAAACCGTGTGGTCAGTATGTGTGACCCACACGATCAGGAGACGCGCCCGTGTCTCAGGTCGTGTGGGCATTCGCAATAGGGACACACGGCCGTGTCCCAGCTCGTGCCCTACCCGTGTAACTCTCTGACTTGGGCCACACTGCCAAACCACACACCTGTGTGCTAGGCCGTGTGAGCATACTGACTTGCACAATTTAAAAGATACAGGGGACACACGGCCGTGTCATCTGGCTGTGTGTCACACATGGCTAAGACACAGGCCCGTGTCTCTGCCCGTGTGGACAAAAATAGGTCATTTCCAAGCCACATTTCTCACCCAATTTTGGACCAACCTAAACACAACAATTTGCATATCAACAAGCCATAACAAGGCATTCAAATAAATCCAAAATTAAGTCTTAAACATGTATTATCACAACATACAACCAATATACCTTTAGGCACCTGAAATGACAAATTAATAACATGCCAACCAAATATCCAATTTTCCTAAATGACCAAATTCATGTATGCATATTCAAACTCCATTTTACTTTCTTCCATTTGTAGCATATCAATCACACATCAAGCATGACAAAGTCAATTTTTTATATGCATCAAAGTATACCGAACACAAGCCATTCAAGTGGCTAGTATCAACAAAACCCTTATATGCCAACATTGGCCAAATTAACCTATACATGCC